>NW_006408740.1:4312739-4317110 GCF_000296735.1 Chrysochloris asiatica
TCAAGCTCACCAGCTGCTCCTTGGAAACCCTATACAGGGTCATTGTGGGTCAGAATCGACTTAATGGCACTTAACAACAACAGCAATACATTGTTTGATTTTTTGACTGCTGCTTCCATGAGTGCTGATTATAGATCTAAGCAGAAAAAAAAATCTTTGACAACTTCATTTTTTTCCCTCTGTTTATTATGATTTTATTTGTTGATTCAGTTGTGAGTATCTTTGTTTTCTTCACATTGAGGTCTTTGATTTTCATCAGTAAGTGTTTTAAGTTCCATTCATTTTCATCCAGCAAGTTTGTATCATCTGCATATCACAGGTTACAATCCTCCTTCTCATATAATCCAGCTTCTTGGATCATTTGCTCAGCATTCAGATTGAATAAATATTATGAAGAATATAACACTGACGCATACCTTTCCTGATTTTTAAATCATTTAATATCCCTTTGTTCTGTTTGAATGATTGTCTCTTGGCCTATTTATAAGACTGCAAAGTCACTTTGACCTGTAAAGTTAGCAGTTCAAGCTTACCAGCTGCTCCTCAGAACCCTATACAGGGTCGCTATGGGTTGGAATGGACACAATGGCACTTAACAACAACAACAACAACAAATGATATTCTTGGAATTTTGGTGCAGAGCTGTGTGGAGCTGTGGCTTAATGTGTTGCATTGCTATGTTAGTTTGAATCGCAAGGTTGGGAGTTCAAGCTCACCAGCCGCTCCTTGGAAACTCCATACAGGGTCGATATGAGTTGGAACCAACTCAGTAGCTCTTACAACAATAATATGATGTTATTGAGGCAGAATTAGTGGCAGTTATTTTAATGAAGCAGGGTGAATTCTATAGGACTAGATGGCATCATATTTTTACTTATTTACACTTTGTAGTGTGAGTTGGGTGAAGTTTTACAGATAAAATCAGTTTCCATTCAACAATTCACGCACATTTTTTTTTTTTTTGTCATTGATTGCAATCCTCACAATGTAATATCATTCATTCAACTTCCTCTCTGTGTTTTCCTTTTCCATTCCTTCCTCTTTCCTAACCTTCCTGTTCTGTTAACCATGGTCAAAGGCTATCCTTTTGCTCTCAAATGGCTGATTATTCTAAGGAATGGGAACCTTCCTAGTGTTAGTTCACCTGTCTACTGTTTGGCTGAACATTAAGCCATGAGGGTGACTAAGGACCATAGTCTCAGGGTTTCCCCAGTCTCTATCAGACCATTAAGCCTGGTGATTTTTATGATTTTGAGTTTTTTTCCACATTTTTCATCCCACTCTATCTAGGACCTTCTAATGTGGTCTCTTTCAGAGCAATTGGTAGTGATAGCTGGGGACCATCTAGACTTAGGGACATGGAGGCTGCAGTTCATGTGGTCCATTAATCCACTTTTGCCACATGTCTTCGGTGTTCTTCACATGGGAGAAGATCAATAGCTTCACTTTAGATGGCTGCTTGAAAGCTTGTAAGACCCCAGTTACTACTCAACAATATACATAAGCTGTAGAACACTGTCTTTATGGACTTTGTTATGCTAACTGACCTTAGTGTCTTCCAAGGTTATGTTCCTGAGACCCTAGACTCATACCCTCAAGGTGTGTGACTAAGAATTTTTCATAACTTTTCCTCTTGTATGCTCTATTATTTTCATGGATACATTTGCAACACATGTACATACATACGTAGAAATATATGTCAGTATATTCCCATTCCCTTCCCACATCTATTCAGCTTATGTGTCTATGAATCCACTAGTAATTTATTGCTGTTTTTTCTTATGCCTTTGTCATTTTTTGCTGACCTCTCTTACATTATACAGCATCTTCACCCAAGTTGAAATGTGTCTATTTTCTGGTGGTGGAGGTGGCTATGTGCCGTGGAGTCAGTTCCGACTCATAAATGCCGTTGACTTGATTCCGACCCATAGTGAACCTGTATAGAGTTTGTGAGGTTGTAAATCTTTAAGGGAGCAGAAAGACTCATCTTTCTCCCACGGAACTGCTAGTAGTTTCGAACTGCTGACCTTGAGATTAGCAGCCCAACTTGTAACCACTACTCTACCAGAGCTCTAGTGAGTGATTTACCTTCCCTTCACTTCCCACCCTTGTTGGTGTTAAGTGCCGTTGAGTCAGTTCTGACCCATAGTGACTCTGTATAGGGTTTCCAAGGAGTGGTTGGTGAACTTGAACTGTTGACATTATGGTTCAAATCAACCTTACAGTCCAGCTCATTAACCCACAGCGCCACATCAGGACTCCACTTCACACCCTTAGTAGCCTTCTAAAATTGTTTTATTCTTTGTGTAATCCTTTTTTTCTTCTCATTTATTTTTACAGTAGTATATTTACAAAATATTTGTCTTTTTTAGTGGTTGGCTTCTTTCACTCAGCTTAATGTCCTCCAGGTTCATCCATGTTATGAGATGTTTCACAGATTCATTGTTATTCTTCAACATTCCATTGTGTATATATCATAGTTTGTTTATGCAGTTTCCTGTTGATGAGCATTTACGTTGTTTTCATATTTTTGCTATTGTGAACAGTGATGCGATGACCATGGGTATGCATATTTCACTCCGTGGAAGAAAGATGAGGCTTTCTGCTCCCAGGAAGATTTAAAGCCTCAGAAGCCCTATACAGGGTAGCTATGAGTCAGAACTGACTTGACAGTATTTAACAACAACAACACATGCTCAGTAGTGGGATTGCTGGATCATATGGTATTTCTGGAAGAGATCCCTATTTGTGCCCCTTCCAAGAAAGGTGACCCAACAGAATGTAGGTAATTGTTATCATCTACAAGTAAAATTTGGGGAAGACAAAAAATGGTTTCAGCAGTACTTTGACATGGAGCTGCCAGAAATTCAAGTTAATTTCCAAAGAGGACGTGGAACGAACAACAACAAAGTGATAGCTGGAATTGCAGTTGCCTTGGTAGGACCAAACAAAATGATTTCAAGGGCTTTTTTGTTTGTTTGTTTGTTTCCATTCTGTTGCTGTTCTAGATTAGTATTGTGGGATTTGTGTCATCAATCTTATTAATTCTGTTGTTCACTGATTAAATACTACTCCTTTGTCCTTTCAGTATGTTACCTTTTTTTTAAAATTAATTTTCCAGATTTCTATATGCTGTTTTTATGTGGTTTCTAATTTTTTCATTCATTTTATCAGTTTGTTCTTTTAGTGCTTTACTCAATTCCCTAGAGTTTTGTCTACATTTTCCTTGATGTTGTTTGAAACTTTCTTAATCTTTATCTCAATTAATTAATAGTACCTAAATACCATTTATGTGATTCCTTATCAGGAATTCCAAAGCTATTTCTTCATCAGAAAGGCTTTCTAGCTCTGTATTTTTATCACTTGTTTGAACCGCTCTGTCTTGTTCCTTCATGTGAACTGAAGTCGTTTAGTATCTCCAAGACATTGTGGTCATGTATTTGCATTTAATTGCCGATCATGTTGGTGTGTTTTGTATTCTGGTGTGTTTTGCCCAGTTTGTGCATGATTGTTTTGTTTTGATATACTTGACTGAGTTTGACAGTTGTGCTACTCTGCAAACTAGCATGACAGGACTTAGGCACTTACCACCTGTATCCTGGTGGGTATGATAGAAGATGAGAATGTCTGCACAATTCTCTGTTTGCTTTTTGCTAAGAGCAGTTGAGGGTGGGTTGGGCTCCTATTGGCTGCTATCATTGATCAGGAGGTACAGAATTGGGTGTGGCCCTTGTTCAGTTGGTGGGACTGCAGAGGCTATCGGTGTGGTTGGGTAGTGTGGGCACAGGTGTTGTCTCTTGCTGGTTGGATGAGCCCCCAAAAAGGAAAAAACATAAACAACAACAAGAAGAACATAATAAATTAAAAAATATTTTTAAAAGAAAAAAAGAGAAGAGTGGGGAAATAAAACAACACCAATGACAACAAGAAAAAAGTAACTAATCCCCAAAGCAAACCCACTGCCATTGAGCCTATTACAACCCATAGTGACCCTACAGGACACAGTAGAACTGTTCCCTATGGCTCTTGAGAGTGTACATTTTTATGGGACTGAACAGACTCATCTTTCTTCTACAACAAAAGTAAATGTTGTTGTTGTTATTAGATATCATCAAGTCAGTACCTACTCGTAGTGACCCTATACACAACAGAATGAAACTCTGCCCAGTATTGTACCAACCTCACAATCACTGCTGTACTTGAGCCTGTTGCTGACATCACTGTGCCAATCCATCTCGTTAGAGGTTTTCCTCTTTTTCTCTGACCCTCTACTTTAGCAAATATTATATCCTTCTCCAGGGACTGGTCCTTCCTGATAATAGGTCTGAAGTGTGAGAGATGAAGTCTGTCCATCCTGGCTTCCAAGGAGCA
>NW_006408740.1:4323201-4332656 GCF_000296735.1 Chrysochloris asiatica
GAGAAAAATAAGAAGAAAAAGCAGGGAAGAGGATGAAAAACAGAAGGGAAACAGAAAAAAGGAAAAAAATAAATAAAAGCAAACTAGGGTAAGGGTGAAATAAAACAAGGGAAGGGAAAGAAAAGAAATGGGGAAAAAGAGAAAACTAGAACAGGGGAAGGACACCCTGATGATGCTCCTGCTTGCTCAGGATGCTGGTAGAGGGCACCTGATATGGGTCAATGAGCTTTGTCAGGCAAGGACATCATGGAAGTAGTGGAGTGCCTCATCCTGCATGGAGTTTATGCTAGCCTAGAAGGTAGCTGGGGGCAGGGCACGTGGTCCCACCACCTATTTCTGTCAGTTCAGAGGGTAGCTGGGATCAAGATGCCTGGTCCTGTGGGCCCAGAGAGCAGCTGGGGGGCAGGAACCTGGTCCTGAAAGACATTTTTGTCTGCCCATGTGGTAGCTGGAAGCAGGGCACCTCATCTAGGAAAGAGTTCCTATCCAGCCAAGGGAGTGACTGTGGCAGGACATCCATCCAGCATCGCATATTCTCTGTCACAAGGAAGCAGAGAGAGTATGAGTCCAAACACATAGGTTGTGTGCACCTGACACCCTATCTATGAGGATGTGTGCCTCTGAACTCAGATAGACAGAAACTATGCAGGGGGAGGTACCACTGACAGTAAGGTGGGTGGAGGTGGGGGATGTCCACATCTTTGGTCAACAGGAGGCTGTAGGGAACAAGGCGAAGAAGACACTTTTTGGTTGCCAGTAGCCAATGTGCATTTTTGTGCAATCCTGGTCAACTGGAGCCAATGATAAGGTCACTGTCAAGATCAGAATGCTGCTTGCGAAAGTTCAAAATGGCTGTGCTGTGTTAGTCCAGCTGACAATTCCTTGTTCACCATTTTTATTTAGCTTCTTTTTCCTAGTCAATATTTTGTCTTATCTCCTTGTTCACCATTTTTATTTAGCTTCTTTTTCCTAGTCAATATTTTGTCCCATTCTCTATTGTTTCCTCTGAAGCACAGGGTTCCAGGATTATTATTCATATCTGCTTCGTTTGGTTTCTCAAATCTTTGTTTTAGATACAGCCTTTGTCCTTTGGAGAGGAGCAGACAGGAAGGTGAATGTGAGGGACCTCATTACCTGCACAAAAAGAAGAAGACTTTTGGAACCACCCACCGTCCTTTGCTAAGCAATCTGAAGGGGGCAGGTACTGTAGGAGCCTGCTGTCCTCCAGGAGGCCCAAGGCCCTGGTTACTTCCTGGGCTGTGGGTCAGCTGCTCTAGAGGCTTTCAGGATACTGGTGCTACTTTCTGGTGAACACAGGTATCTTTTCCTTTGGTCCCTTTTACCACACAGGCTTGTCATAATTGTCTTAGATTCTCTGTAATCAGGCATCTGAACAAAAGAAGGCTGAGTTCAGAGTCCTTGTGTATAAGGTGGCACTGAGGGGTCCTTCCAGGGTTAGAGACTTGTCACAGTCCCATGTGGCCAGTCTCCATTGGGCTGGGACTCAGGCTCGGGGTTTCTGAGTCCCAATCCATTGTTGTATCTGGGTCTCATAAGGACTGTTATTTTTGTTGCCGTTTTGAAAATTATAGAAAAGCTAAACTTTTGAGCATCTCTTGATATTGTTGTTGCTGTTAAGTGCTGTCGAGTTGGTTCCGACCCATAGCGACCCTCTATAGGGTTTCTGAGGAGTGACTGGTGAGCTTGACCCTCCGACTTTATGGTTCAAATGACTTTGCAGTCCAGCGCATTAACCTACAGCTCCATTAGTCATTTCTTTATTGGCCCTGCTGCCACGTTTTCCATAAAGACAGTCACCCAGTGTGACTTGCCTAATGTTTTTATCTATCTGAAACATCATATGCATTCTAAATAAGAATTTGTTGTTGTTGTTTTTAAGTGTCATTGAGTCAGTTCCAACTCATAGGGTTTCCAAGGAATGGCTAGTGAGTTTGAGCCATCTACCATGCCATCTGGAACTTACCCTATAGCACTGTGTACTTTTCCCCCCATTATATATCTTTTCATCTTCCTTTACTTTTGTTCTGTTATTTAACCCAACTTCACCACTGACTTTGATTCCAATTACCTTAGAAGCTCCAAGAGTAAACTTTTCTCCATGTTAATGTTGTCCTTTAAATTAGGAAACAACAAAGGTCTCTGTGGCCAATACCTTATTCATAAGTGTCCTTAGCTAAGAGGTGATAAGTGATACTTAGACAGAAAACCTGAGGCTAAAGTGAAATGCCTCTGATTTGCTGTCCCCTAAAGAGACACTGGCTCCTTGGGAGGCTACTGTCCTGTCTGACTTGAACTTGTGTCATTTTGACTTCATGCCATACATGCATCCTGGAAGAGTTCCCAGGTCTCCCTGGTGAAACACCATCATTATTGAAAAAACCAGAGACCAGTCATTGTTTATTCGACAAGTGGCACCCAGGCTCTTCCACAACCTAGCTCACCCTGCCCTTCCAGCCTGGACCCCTGCCACTGCCCCCAGTGCTCTCTGAAAACCCCTGGTCCCAATGATACCATTCTTCCCCCTCTATATCTCTGTGGTTCCCCGCACACTTTTCACTCTGCTTAGAAATATCTTTTTTCCAGTTTTGTTGGGCAAGAGTTCTCTTAATGATCATGACCTGCTTAAATACCTCTTGTCCTGAGAAGGTTCTGTGTGCTCCATCAGGGACAGCATTGCTCTGCTGTGTATTCTTACAAAGACCCTTCATACCTCGACAGTCACTTGGATAGTGGAATGAGTGTCCCATGGAAGGGACAGTACTACACCCACCTTTCTCCCAGCAGCCAGGATTCTGACTGTTCCCAGCAGTGTCCAACACCCAGCAATAATGGGGAAGAATTGCTGAAGGACACAGTGGGCCCAGGGTATGCAAAATGGTGGGGGCAAGGCAGGGGAGAGGGGACCAGAGAAGGGGTAGCACTGGGTTGGGTGTGGTTTGGTCTCTACCTTTTTCCAGGTCTCTTGTGTGATTCCTTCAGTTGGCTGCATTGCATTGTCAGTCTTTGGGCAGAAGGGGTCTCTCTTGGCGCAGAACACAGGTTCCCAATGTAGAATCAAAGGAAGCCACCTTACTTCTCAAATTTGTTCTCCTGAAGGCATGCTTCAAGACCCCTCTGTGCAGAAGATAACTTTTTCTTTTCTTTAAAGTATAAAATATAAAGAAGGACTTTCTCTTCATAAAACTTTTTTGGGGGGTGGGTAGGAGGGTAGGGAGAAGTACCAGATACAGTTTTTCTCTAAACTAGAATTTTCTCCAATTGCCATTGGTTAATACCTACACTAAGTGCACTAACAACTTAGAATTATAAGAGTTTGTCTATTTGAAAAATGCAGTAAGTGTTCTCTTGGAGTCCCTGGATGGCACAAACTATTAATGTACTCAGCTGTTAATTGGAAGGTTGGAGGTTCAAGTCCACCCAGACATACCTTGGAATTCACTTATAAATCAGAGTCAACTTGCTGGCAACTGAGACTGGTAAGTGTCTTCTTAGTAAAACCAGTTGTGACTGTCAATTGTCAATTCCAATTCATGGTGACCCCATGAGGGTCAGAATAGAACTATACGCCACAGGGGTTTCAATGGTTGCTTTTTTGGACGCAGATTTCCCTGCTCTGGGTGGTCTGAAACCTCTAACCTTTCAGCTAGTAGATCAGTGTATTAACAGTTTCTACCACCCAGGGATTCCAAGCACCCTCCTAGTAGTATCTTTTTACTGATTTCCCACTTCTATGAAAACTTATATGCCTATGTGCTAAGTCATTTAGATTATTTCTACTGCCTAATAGCTCAGTCAAGCTAGCTAGAGACCCATTGTACTCTGCTTGTGTCTTCCTTTCTCATGCTACACTTAACTGTACGTGTTAGAAAGTATAAGCCCTGAGTCGTATGGTGGACAAGTGAGACCAGTGTGGGGCTCAAAAGTTTTGGAAGCTTCCAGACCACATTTCTGCCTCCAAGTCTCTTTGCTGATCACATTGTAAAGAAATCCAGCCTTACTACTAGGAAGGGTTCTCAAAAGGGGGCAAAACTAAGCAGAGAACCAAGGTTCTTGGTCTCCATTTTTGCTCTCGAGTATGTTCAACATCTCTCTTAAGGAAAAGAAGATGACATAAATGTCATTGAACTGGAGATGTCTCTACAGGTTTCAAGGATCACCAGTTCTTTCTTTTAATTGATGAGATTATATCCTAGAGGAGGTAAAGTGATTGATTTGCCCAATAGATTCTATGAGATACTAGATATAGAGTCTTAGAGAGCATTTCCATTATCCTATTCCAAAGATGAAACGAAGTAACAAACTAAACTGCTTTGTCCACGTTCACACACATGAAAGTGGTGGACCAAGAATGGGAACTTAATTATAGTGAGTATTTATTGGGTATTTATTATGTGCCAGCTCCAGGACTAGAGAGTTTATCCAATAGTCAGTGGTAGAGATAGGAAAATATGGGAGCTATTGTGATATGCAGTTATGATCATCAGCTCTGATCATACTGTCTAGGGTAAAATCTGGTAACATTTGGCAGCTGTGCACGTTTCTTTTCCACTCTGGACCTCAGTTTTCTCATTTGTGAAATATGGATAATAAGTACAAATAACTCCTTGTTTTTGTTTGCGTGTGAGAATTAAAGGCGTTTAATATATGTTAAGCACTTAAGACTTGCTACAGAGCAAACAATCAAGAATTATTAGCTAGTATTCTGCAGTTGTGGTGGTGGCACTACCACAGAATGTTGTTGAAGTTAGGGGCCATTGAGTTGGCACCTAACTTCATGCAACAGAACGCTCACTGCCTGGTCCTGCATTAGGCTCACAATTATTGCTATGTTTGAATCCATTGTTGTAACCACTGTGCCAATCCATCTCATTGAGGATCTTCCTCTTTTCCATTGACCCCTCTACCAAGAATGATGCCCTTTTCTAGGGACTGGTCCATCCTGAAAATATGTCCAAAATACATGAGATGAAGTTTTGTCATCCTAGCTTCCAAGGAGCATTCTGAATCTTAATTCTTCCAAGACAGATGTGTTTGTCTTTCTGGAAGTCCATGGTATATTCTATATTCTTCTCCAACACCACAATTCAAAGGAATTGATTCTTTCATTAGTGTTTCTTATTCATTGTTCATAATTTGCAGGCTTGAGTTATGTATACTTTAGTCCTCAAATTGACATCCTTGCTTTTTTACAGATCTGCCTAATGTTTGAGTGCTTGACTGCTCTTTCCATGAGCATTCATTGTGGATCCTTGACAACTTGAATATTGTATCTATTTATCATGATGTTGCTTACTTTTCTCTTCACAAAACTTTTTCGGGGGTGGGGGGCAGTGGGTAGTGGTGGTGGTAGGGGTAGGTGTCAACTGTGAGGATTTTTTATTTCTTTATGTAGAGGTGTAATCCATATTGAAAGCTGTTCTTGTTAATCTTGGTATGTGCTTCAAGTCCTCTTTGTTTTCAACATGCAAGTTTGTAACATCTGAATATTGCAGGTAGTTGATTAGTTTTCCTTCAATCCTGATGCTGCTTTCTTCTTCATTATAATCCAATTCCTCATATTATTTGCCCGGCATACAGTTTGAATAAGTATGGTGAAATGATACAACCCTGACATATACCTTTCCTAATATTAATCCATGCAGTATCCCCTTGTTCTGTTCAAATGACAATCTCTCTTAGTCTATAGACAAGTTCCACATAAGCACAGTTAATTGTTCTGGAATTTTCATTCTTATGCTGGAAATTTGATCATTTGTTATGATCTACACAGTTCAATGCCTTTGCATAATCAAGAAAACAAGTAAATATCTTTCTGATAATCTCTGTTATCAGTTGTATTATTGGCTTTCACTTGGAGCCTCAGTTTTCTCATTTGTAAAAAGTGAATAATAAGTGTAAATAACTATGTGTCAAGTTGTATCATAAGTGCTAAACTCATATAATACTCACTATAAAAACCAAACAAACACAATGAGTTATTTACACTTATTATCCACTACTCATCTGTCAGTTTGTCATACATACTATGGTAGCATACATGTTGTTGTGATACTGAAAGTTATGTCACCTATATTTTAAATTCCAGCAGGATTGCCCATGGTATGCAGGTTTAGGTGGAGCTTCCAGACAAATATAGACTAGGAAGGACTCGGTAATCTGCTTCTGAAAAAAATGGCCAGAAAACCCTTATGAGTAGCATTGCCTAATGTAGTGTCAGAAGATGAGCCTGTTCATTTTGGGAGGCGCTTAGCATACAACTTGTGAAGAGCTGCCTCCTTAAAGTGGAGTTGGCCTTAATGACAGGAATAGGGTACATCTTGGACACAGTGGTTGTAACGATATGATCGAACAAAACAATGACCATGAGGATGATGCAGGACAAATAGCAGTGATTGTGAGGATGGCTCTGTTATATATGAAGTTGCTGTGAGCCAGAGCCTACTCGATGGCACTTAACAACAACAGTAGTCTGTATTATCCAAATTATACAGAAAGGTACACAGAGCAGTTATGCAATTATTCTGTTCTGAAATTCAACCCAAGACCAGGTTTATGCCAAAGTCCATTGCCTTTTCTGCTGCATGTGCACATAAACAGCGTAATGGTGTCAGAGTTGACTTAGTAAAGAAGCTAACTGGTCTTGCTATATACTACTCAGCCTTTCTGCTTAGAATTGCTTTGGTGGGCTACATAGAACTTCAGTTCAGATTCTTCACTCAATTTTTGTTTTCTACTGCAGACTTTCCTGTTGATCTTCAGGGGGCGATATTTAGCTGTATTTACCAAGTTCCGGAGCCAAAGGACCTCAGCACAAATTGAAATTACACACGATGGCGGGGGTGGAGTTATGAGTGGGGAGTGGAGGAACAGCTCAAAGGCTGAAATTCAAACTACTAAGATTTTTGCTTTTAGGGCAAAACAGCTGCTGAAAACAAAATTACTTCTCTGCAAGAATAAGAAAACTTTTCAGAAGTCAAGGTTTTTTTAATGTGTGTTACTTTTTCCTTTGATCCGTATACTCTAAAAGTTAACTACAAAAAAAATAACTAAAAACAAAAACAAAAGATCTCTGGAGACAGTATCTGTGTTAGAATCTGCAGCCTTCACCTTGTCAGGGAAGGTGTCTTAAAGTCCTAGCTTGTGCCCATCGATAGAATAAAATAGATGTTTAACTCTGATTAATGCTAACAGGAATCTAACACGTCAGAGAGAATGGAAGCCCTGGAAAATAATTGAGACCAATTTCCCTTTACTTATTTGCCAAACCTGAGATTCTAAACTGGGCGGCTTTCCTGGAAGCTTTCAACAGGAAAGCTGAAGTGTCCTGTGTTCAGGACGTCAGATAGCACAGACCTGCGACGTTGCCATGCTCATGTCCCCGCCTGACCCTCTGTTGCCAACCTCTGCTGTCAGCTATCCACCATTAAGGTTCAGGCCTGAAACCACCAAAACTCTTGGAAAACTGTCAAAGACTGTTACAATGATCTTTTAGCCCATGAACAGTGCAAAAATTCATGATCACTATTTGTCTCTCTCTTTCTCTTCTCAGGCGTAGCATTATTAACTAAATATGGAAGAGAGCTGTCTTACTCTAAAAGAAACTTCACATCCCAGACCTACTTCTGGATGTCATTTGACAAGCAATCTATGATAATCTCTGAATAAAAGAACCTGCAACTCCATTAACCAGTTGCATCCACCCTAACAATCTCTTGTGGTCATACTACCTTCCTGGGCACAGAGGAGTAAGGAAACTTAACAAATGCTACACAGCTACCAATGTGACTACGTCAACGTTAAGGCTGATTTAAGTCCCCAGAAGACCAAGCAAAACCAACTACCACTGAGGTGATTCTAACTCATAGTGGCTGTATGTCCAGTGGGAAGAACTTCAGAGGATATGGTTGTTTCTTGGTTATATTGGCATGGTTTCTGTTTCCTTCAGGTGAGGCAAGAAGATAAAACACATACACACATACAACAAAATAAAAAAAAAATAAATAATCAAACAACAGTGAAAAAAGACAACAAGGAGAAAATAAAAAGATAACAACAACAAAAAAGAATATAATATCAAAGAAAAGAAAAGAAGAACAGCAAAACAGAGCTATAGAAGATAAAAATAAGAAAGAAAATAAAAAGAAATAGGGGAAAAAAGCCACTAAAGAAAACCAGGGAGCAGAAAAATGAAAAGAGAAAAACAATAGAGAATAGTGAAGAAAGATCAAGAATGAAAAAAGGGAAGAAGAAGAAGAGGGGAAAGAGACACAGAAAGAAAAGAAAAAAGAAAAAAAAAAAAAAACAAACATGGACAGAAAGGATAAATAGCAAGGAAAGGGAAAAAGAGGAAGAAGGAGAAAAAAGAATTAAAAACAATAACAAGATCAAAGGAGAGAAGAAAAAAAAAAATCAGTGTAGGTGCTGGACCCAGAAAGGAGAAAACTCTGGTGGTGGTGGTTGAGGGGTATCCTGACAGTTAAGGAGCTCATAAGGTGGATGGGAGATGAATGAAATGGCCAAAACTACTGGCCCTAGATGAAATTCTTATAGACCTAGATGTTATCTGTCAGGACCAGAGGGCAGCTTAGGGCCAGGGAGGCTAGCCCCAGGTCTCCTGCTAGTCCAACACTGGTCTGGTAGCTCTATAGGATCTGTATCTCTGGAGTAGAGTCCACTTTAATTCTGGTGCCAATATTGCACAGACGGTGCCCACCTCACTCTGAGACAGCCCACAACAATACAGCTCTGAATCTCCATGACAGCAGGGAGCTACACTGGGGGTGGACAAGGATAGGGACTGGTCATTCCTCCAGTAACCAAAGAAATGTGGGGGAGAAGAAAGGATTACACCTTTTCCTTCACCAGTCATTGGCATGAATGACTCTGCACCACCAAGCTGCTGTCTGTCTCCAAAGCTGCCAGCAAAAGTTCAAAATGGCCATGCTATGTCTGGCTGTAAGACCAGTCATTGGTCTGTCTCCCTCTGTCTTTGCTCAGCTGCTCCTCCTACTAAATATTCACTTCTCTAAACTTTTCTCTGAAGCTCAGGGTCCTAGGATTATGATCTGTGTGTTTCCTATGATCTCCTTTAACTTTATTGTAGAAGGTCGGTGTAAAGCAGGTTTGCCTAGTCCCCCATCTTGTTGGACCTAGAGTCTATTTTTGATGGTTGCAAATACCTATATAACACAAAAGCTGCCAATTCAACATTTTCACATGTACAATTTGGTGACACAAGTTACATTAACCATGTTGTGCAACCATCACCAATATTAACTGACAGATTATTCTGTCACCATAAACAGAACCTCAGTGCTTCCTAAACAATGGCTCCCCAATTATCTATCCTTCTTTCCCCTGTTAACCACTAATAAACTTTGATCTCTACATATTTGTCCTTTTTTTAAAGTAAAGAACTCAGTTGAAAACTGATA
>NW_006408740.1:4333131-4334238 GCF_000296735.1 Chrysochloris asiatica
CATGAGGAAAAAGAAAAGAAAACCCACAGTACAGAAAATTATGTGGAACATAGAAACCAGCAGCACCATACAAAAACAACAAAACATACACACATAGCAAAATTATAACAATCAATTCAAAAATTATACTGAATGTAAATGGATTAAATGCACCAGTCAAGAGGCAGAGAGTAGCAGAATGGAAAAGAAAACAGGATCCTTCAGTGGGATGTCTACACCATCAAAACCAAGAGAAAAATAGACTAAAAATCAACTGATGGGAAAAATTGTTTTATGTACACTAAGCAAACCACAATAAAAAATGAGCATGACTGGCAATATTAATTTCTGATGAAATAGACTTTAAGACAGAAATCAGCATAGAGACAAAGAAAGATATTCTATCACGATGAAAAGGTGAATTGAACAAGAAAATATAACCATAATAAACATTTATGTTCCCAATGAAAGAGCCTCAAAATACATAAAACAAACTAATAGAATTGAAGAAAGAAATAGACAACTCTATAATAATAATGCTATTGTTTTTGTAAGTGCCATTGAATTGGTTCCAACTCACAGAAGCCTGGTACAGGGTTTCTGAGGAGCAGCTGGTGTGTTTGAACCACTAGCCTTGTGGTCTGAAGTCTAGTATTGACCCTACAGTGTCATATCAGGAGTCCATAATAATAGTAGGATATTTTAATACACTACTTTCAATGAAAGACAGAACAAATTAAAAGGAACTCAACAAAGACACAAAAGAACTAAACAACACAAAATTCCAACCAGAATGGAAGGATTCTTCATATCAAGGAACAACCTTGTTTCCTCAGTGAACTGGGTTGCTAGGGATGAGAAATTTAGACAGTGGCTATCAAAAATGGCAGGGCAACAAAGGCATGAAGTGACTGGCTTACAAGCTTTCTTTAATGATGGAGTAAGGCAGAATCCCCACTGAATAGTTTTCCTCTTTTCCGTGTGGATCTAATGAAAGCTGATGGGGGATGATGGTGATAGAATTTTATGATTCAATTGTGAGTAGTTGTTAGCAGGATACATTGTGATTACCAAGACTGTAATTGTAGAAGATGTGTAACAAAAAGGGCAGAGTAGTTAATCTTTCAT
>NW_006408740.1:4335908-4359144 GCF_000296735.1 Chrysochloris asiatica
GAAATACTCATATTTTGCAATGTTGTCCATAGCTTGTCATGATCCACACAATTGAAAACCTTTGCATAGTCAATAAAGCACAGGTAAACATCTTTCTGATATTCTCTGCTTTCAGTCAAGCTCCATCAGACATCAGCAATGATATCCCTAATTCCATGGCCTCTTCTAAATCTGGCTTGAACCTCTGGACGTTCTCTGTCAACATATGTTTGCAACCGTTTCTGTGTTGTCTTTAGTAAAGAAAGATGCAAATCAAACAACAATGAGAAATCATCTCACTCCAGCATTAATAGAAAAGTTCAAAAAGCATAAAATAACAAAAGCTGGCATGGGTGTGCAGAGACTGAGAGTATCCTCTATTCCTGGTGGGACTGTAAAGTGGTGCAACCACTGTGGAAAACAATATGGCACTTTCTCAAAAAATTAGAAATAGTAATAACATACTTAGCAATCCCTCTACTTAGTATATATCCACAAGAAATAAGATCCAGGTTACAAATAGATATATGCTTATGCATGTTCATTGAAGCACTATTCACAGTAGCAAAAATTTGGAGACACTAAATGTCCATTAGTGAATGAATGGATAAACAAACTTTGATACATGCACACAATAGAATGCTATGCAATGCTGAAGAAAATGATGAATCGGCAAAATATTTCATAACATGGATGAATCTGGAGGACATTATGCTGAGTGAGAGTATGCAATCACAAAAGGACAAATACTGAATGAGAGCAGCATGTAAAAATTATAAACAAGATTTTCATGGTAAAAGAAACATCCCTTGATAGTTTCCAGGAATGGGAATGAGGGGTTAGTAGGCTAGAAGGTAGATATATCTCAATTTGGGTGATAGGGAAGGCAAGATGCAACAAGAAGGAAGTTGGCAGAAAAGTGATGAAGACAGGTTAAGACACAGGCAGGAATGCAGAAGTTAAAGGGAATAGAGATACGTACTGTTAAATACACAACCTTGCAACAACAGTGTTCTACGAGTAGACACATACATAAATGGATATGGAAGGGAGTGTGTGAATATACCCACAAATATATAAAAATTTAACAGAGAATATTTGTATATGGGTACTTACCTTTGCTATAGGGAGCTCTGGTAGCGTAGTGGTTACGAATCGGGCTGTGAACCTTAAGGTCAGCAGTTCGAAACTACCAGCCGCTCCATGGGAGAAAGATGAGGCTTTCTACTCCCGTAAGGATTTACACCCTCGGAAACCCTGTACAGGGTCACTATGGGTCGGAACCGACTCGACGGCACTTAACAACAACAACAACAACCTTTGCTATAAACATATTTATGTATGTGGTGGAGCATGTAGTTGTTAAGTGCTGTCTAGTTTGTTCTGACTCATAGCAACCCTGTATTAGGTTTCTGAGGAGTGGTTGATTAGTTGGAACTGCCAAACTTTCTGTTCAAACTAACCTTGTAGTCCAGTGCTTATCCTACAGTATCACAACAGGCCTTTGGTAATACACATAATGGAATACTATACAGTGCTGAAGAATAATGATAAACTGGTATCGTATACAGGAAACAAAATGAGGAAAACTTATTAGACATTACCAAATTCTTTAAGGTAATGGGTTGCTAAGTCTGAGGGCTCAGGACCATAGTCTCAGGAGACACCATGGTCAACTGGCATAACATAGTAGCAATGGGCTTAAATGTAACAATTATTTGGAAGATACAGGAATTGGCAATGTTTCACTTTATTGTGCATAAGTCAGAAGTTACTTGATGGCACCTAACAACAACAGTCAACAAAGGTAATGTTCTACATTCTATTTTGGTGAGTAGTAACTGGAATCTTAAAAGCTCATGTGTGGTCATCTAAGGTTCAACTACTGGTCTCTGCATGTGCAGAGGAAAGAAGAGTGATGAAAACTACAGACACATGTAATCAACTAGTGCAGTGGCCTAATGGAACATGTGAACTTGATGGTTCCTGGCTATCACTACCAATGACTCTGAAAGGCATCACAGTAGAAAGTCCTGGATAGAATGGGAGAAAATGTGGAACAAAACTCAAAATTATAAAAAAGACTGGACTTTCTGGTCAGAAAGAGACTAGAAGAACCCAAGACTATGACTTTTGGCTTTCCTTCAGGTCTGGAAACGAACTCATCCTCGTGGTTCAGTTTTCAGCCTAGGGATAGGTATTTCAGGGGAGCAACAATACTTGTAAGATATGTTTCATGGAATGGTCAAACATTCAATATAAAAAAGGCAACATTTGCCTAAGGGCAAAGTTCAGAAGTGTTGGGAAGAAGGGTGTAATGGAAATAAGAATCACAGGGAGGAATCAGGATAACTCTTATTACCTGGAGGGGATTGCACCATTGAGATGAAATGACGTGTATCATTTGATTAATGTAAAACCACTCTGTAAACCTTCAGTCAATTCACAATAAAAATTTCTGATAGAAATAAACAAAAAAATCCTACAAAAATGGAAGATTATACTATGCTTGTGGACTGAAAGACTTAACATTGTGAAAAGGTTAAGAGTACCTAAAGCAATCTATAGATATAATGCAGTCCCAATCCACAATCCAACATCATTCTGTAAAGAGATAGAAAAGAAATTACTAGCTTTATGGGGAAAGGAAAGAAAGCCAGTTTAAGTAAAATTATCTAAAAAGAATGCAGTAGGAGGCCTCTCATTTCCTGATCTCAAAACCTACTACACAGCCACAGCAGTCAAAACATAGATCAATGGACCAGAATTGAGAACTCAGAGTAAATCCATCCACCTGTGTTCAGCTGATCTTTGGTAAAGGACCAAATACATTAAATTGGAAAGAGATAGTCTCTTCAACAAATGGTGCTGGCAAAACTGAAAATCTATTTGTAGAAAAATTAAACACAACCCAGATCTCACACTATATACAACCATGAACTCAACATGGATTAAAGACTTATATGTAAAACCTAGAACTAGAAAGATCATTAAGAAAAAATAGGGATAAACTTAGTGGTTCAGATACATAGCATAAATATACTATAAAACATAACTGAAAACAAAACACAGTAGAAGATGAAGCAGATGACTGGGACCACCTAAAAATTAGACACTTATGTGCATCAAAAGATTTCACCAAAAGAGTAAAAAGAGAACCCACAGGCTGGGATTACTCTCTAAAATTTAAAGAAGACTTAGATACCACAACAAGAAAACAATTTAAAAATGGGCACAGGACATGAGCAGACACTTTACCAACGAAGCCATTCAGGTGACCAATAAACATGAAGAACTGTTCACTGTCATTAACCATTGTTGTGTTGTTAAGTGCTGTCGAGTCGGTTCTGACTCATAGAGACCTTATATAGGATTTCTGAGGAGTGACTGGTGGGTTTGAATCACCTATCTTGTGGTTAGCAGTCCAGAGCTTATCCTATAGTGCTACACCAGGATTCATTTAGGCATTGTTATTGTTGTTGTTATGTGCCGTGGAGTCAGTTCTGACTCATAGCGACCCTGTACAGGGTTTCCGAGGCTGTAAATCTTTACAGGAGCAGAAAGCCTCATCTTTCTCCTGCAGAACACCTGGTAGTTTCGAAATGCCAACCTTGAGGTTAGCTGCCCGATTCGTAATCACTACACTACCAGAGCTCCTCCTTTAGCCATTTGTTGTTGTTAAGCGCCGTCGAGTCGGTTCCGACCCATAGCGACCCTGTACAAGGTTTCCGAGGCTGTAAATCTTTACTGGAGCAGAAAACCTCATCTTTCTCCCATGGAGAGGCTGGTAGTTTTGAACTGCTGACCTTAAGGTTAGAAGCCGGATTCGTAACCACTACGCTACCAGAGCTCCTCCTTTAGCCATTGTGTTGTTGTTAAGTGCCTGGAGTCGGTTCCGACTCTTAGCGACCCTGTACAGGGTTTCCGAGGCAGTAAATCTTTACCGGAGCAGAAAGCCTCATCTCTCTCCCGTGGAACAGCTGGTAGTTTCAAACTGTTGACCATGATATTACCAGCTGGATTCATAACCACTACGCTACCAGAGCTCCTTTCTTTAGCCATTAGAGATATGGAAATCAAAACAACAATGAGATATCATCTTATTCCAGCTTAAATAGCAAAGTTCATAAAAACAGAAAACAACAAATGCTAGCAAGAATATGGGGAGTCAGGGACCCTTCTAACTGCTGATGGGATTGTAAAATAGTACAACCACTGTGGAAAACAGCATGACTTTCCCAAAAGTCATAAATAGAAATACCAAATGACCTAGAAATCCCTCTATTTGGCAAATATCCTCAAGAAATAAGAGCCAGTATATAAGTAGATATATGCACTCCCATGTTCATCAAGGAGTCCTGGTGTGGAGACCTGGTTAATGCGCCAGACTGCAAAGCTGTTTTAAACTTCAAGGTCGGTGGTTCAAGCTCACCAGCTGCTCCTTGGAAACCCTATACAGGGTCGCTATGGGTCAGAATTGACTCGACGGCACTCAACAATAACATGTTCATCAAAGCACTATTTAGGCAGTAGCCTAAATGCCCATCAACAGGAGAATGGTTAAACAAACTTTGGTGCATATACAACTGGAATACTATGCCAAGTTGAAGAATAATGATTAATCTTGGAAATTGCTCATAACATGGATGAACCTAGAGGACTTATGCTGAGTGAAATTAGTCAATCAAAAAAGAATGAATTCTGTATGAGATAATTATTGTGAAAACTCAAGAAAAGGTTTTCATGTTAAATGTTCTATGATGTTTACTAGGGGTGGAAAGGAACAGAGAATTATTCAGTGGCTATAGAGTAGTCCTTACCCTTGGAGGCCAAGATGGCCAAACTTCATCTCTCAACTACGGACATATTGTCAGGAGTCGCTGGAGAAGGATATCATGTTTGGTAAGGTGGAGGGTCAGAGAAAAAGAGGAAGACCCGCAAGGAGATGGATTGGCCAAGTGGCAGCATCAATGGGCTCAAGCAAGTGGCAGCATCAATGGGCTCAAGTGTGGCAACAGTAGTGAGGTTGGCCCAGGATCGGGCAGTGTTTCCTTCTGCTGTGCATAAGGTTGCTATAAGTTGGTACCGACTTGATGGCACCTAACAACAACAACAATAGGGTAGACACGGTTAACTTGGGTGATGGGCAAGGCAATATACAAGATGGTGGTTGACAGAAGAGAAATGAAGGTAGGGGATGAGACAGGAAGGACTGTAAGAGTTAAAGGGAATAAATGGAGTTAAAACAAGATATTTTAAATAAACAAAAAGAATAGATCAGAAATGAAAAAAAAAAAAAAGGAATAGGAAGTAGAAGGTAAAGGATCAGAGATCAAGAAAATAAAAGGATGAAGAGCTACCTTTCAGTTTTATGTAGAGTAGGGTTTCACCCCTGTTGAATGGGTTCTAGGACCACCCTCAGTGAAATGACATGTGTTCAGACACATGGGGGTTTGATGCCTGCTTCAAAACAACCAGCCCTGACTAGTTAAGCAAGGTGGAGAACTGAGCTGAATGTCGGTTATTCACCACAGGAATACTTTAGTGTCATCCATGAGATCTCCCAGAGTACTCTGTTTTTCTGCCATGTCTTGTGGATCACCACTGAATGCTCCTTAGTGGTGATGAAGACTCAGACTCTCCCACAGAAAGACCCAACTGTGTTTTCTGAAGGTTCCACTGTGTTCATGGAACCTTCCTTAAGAGAATTACAAAGAATAAAATTAACTCTTTAACATATAAAAAGGCAAGTCTATCTGCTTTTTTTGTTTGTTTGTTTTGTTAAGAAATAGGTTTTTTACTAGGTTTTTACTTCTCTCACTTGTTTGTGAGATATTTTGAAGAAACATTTGAAGAAGAACTTTCATATCTCCATTGAAATTTGTTTCGCTCAGTAAGGGATCTTTCAAAGCTGCAATCTTTAGGACTTAGGTTGTGGACAATATTCAAGTATTGAAAACCCCACCACGCAACCCACCAGCAATGTGAATTCAGAGACCACCCTCTAAAGTCAAAGTTGTGTCCCTGTGCAAGACATTTGAGCAATGTCTAGATTCACCAGGTAACTCCAAAAACACACCGTACCAGCAAAAAATGACCTGGTATATATTTTTTCTCTTAGACAGGAGGTAGTTGGATTCTAGCTTACAGAAAACAGATGCTATTCAATGACCTAGAGCACAGATAGGCATGAAAATGTCAAGCAGGACTCTCTCCTTGTCACTACCCCTGATCCTTCAGCCAGGTGTGTCCTCATAATGGCTCAGTGGCAGCTAACAGACCGTTGTTCCCCTGCAGCCTGGTGCAAAGGTGACTCCTGAATTCAAGGTACAGGTGCTAGGGACCACGGAAGGAGGTGATGAGCAGCCAATTCAGTTCTCCTCTTCTATTTCTACCTGCTGCTTCCCACTGCTCCCACTCAGGTGGCTTTCATTGATCAATCCCTTCCCCCACAGATGATAAAGTCTGCCCCCGCCCCTCCACAACTCTTTCAATCAGGATAAAGGAGGACCAACATGCTATGTTACTTTGGTCCTACAGGACACCAGAGTAGACAGTTAACAAAATTAGCAAGAGAAGTTGTTAACTGTCATCAGGTTAGCCCTAAATTATGGCAACCCCATACGCAACCGAATGAAATATTGCCTGGTCCTGTACCATTCTGCATGATCTGTTGTAGACTGGAACATTGCAGTCTCTAAGGTTTTCACAGGCTGATTTTCACAGTTAAACTTCCAGGCCTTCATTCTTAGTTTGTCTTAGTCTAGAAGTTCCACTGAAACCTGTTCCTCATCACATTGCTGCTGTTGTTAAGAGCCATCAAGTTGGTTCTGACTCACAGTGACTCCGTATAGGGTTTCCAAGGAGTGGCTGGTGAGTTTGAGCCACTGGCCTTATGATTCAAACCTACCTTGTGGTAGAGTGCTTATCCTACAGCGCCACACGGTTCCTCATCATAGCAATATATAAACTTCCAATGATAGACGGATGCGGGTTGCATCTGAGTGCATTGCCAAAGGTTTGAACTTGTGTCTCCAGTCTCCTTCATAGAGAGTGAGAATTCTACCACAGAGTCACCATTGCCCTCCTAAGAGGAAAGTAGGGTTTCTTTGACTCATGCAGATGAACTCTACTCTAATCTGACCGGCCTACATACCTGACTAGGGCTTACAGTCTCTATTGTCCAAGGTCCTGAGGTGTCTGAGCCACAAGTAGATCTCACTTTGCAGGCCAGTAGTGCATGCAGTGCCCCGACAGTGTTCCTCAGGGTAGAGGGAGCTGGAGCTTGGAGTGGGGATAGGGCAAACCCAAAGGTTCTTCTGTCCCATCTGTGGATTGGAGCCTTGGCAACCAACTCCACCCACTTAATAACAATTCAAGGCACCTAATAGCTCTTTCCTTTTCATTTTATTTAGTAACTGAGCTCAGCCCAGGAAATTCTGACTTCTAATCTTTGAATGTTTTGACTCAGGGACCGTAAACTATCTGATTCCTTGGACAAACACAACCTTGAGGAATTTTCTGTCTACACAATGGCTCGGCTGTATGAATGTCATGGCGTCCTCCTCAGACCACAGTGTCTTTTTTTCCTCCTTCCTATAGACGTCACTCTACTTAAAATAAATATTCCCTTTGGTTTTGAGGGCCTTTTCCTTTGGATGACTCACCTTTGTCTCTGGGATTAGAAAGTTGGGAACCAGAGCAGATTTGTTGTAACTCCTGTACAGAACAGGAGGAATAGACTGAGCTAAGAAACCCAACCTACACTTTAGAGTTTAGCTACTCTGGAGTTCACTTTTGATTTAAAGATTTCATCCTTTTACTGTATGGGATCATCTGTTATATGGTTTTCCTGTTTGTACTGGCCACTGCTTCCCTACTTTGGTTCCTGTGCACACCCAGTAGCTAACCATATGAAGCAAATCTGTATGAAGCAAATCTGTTATGTCCCTACCCCTGCTGGAACACCTCAAGAGACTCTGAGGTAAAACCCCCACTATTCATACTGACACACTGAGGTCTTCACAAAGTCTGACTCCACACCTTCTCGGTCTTATTTCCCATTCCTCCGGATGCTCTTCTTGCTGAAGCCACTTGGGTCCTGCTGGCCTTTCTGCAGTGACTTTGCATATGTGGTTCCTTCTGCTTCAAATGCCCCAGCCCTTCCTCTTTGGATTCTCTCTCATCCTAAAAGATCTATATTTCAAATTGTATGCCCTCCATGGGATCTTCTTACACAGAGAGACTTCCTCTGTGTACCTATCTCTATTCTAACACTTACTACATTATATTCTGGTTATTGGTTTTCCCATTCCAACCAAATACACTGCCAATTTACATGACAGATTTGCTTCATACAGATGACTCAGTTAGCTTCTGGGAGTGCAAAGGAGGAGAAGCCAGAGTAAGGAAGCAGTTAGTAGCCACTCCATATAGCTGTAGATGGTCCCATATAGTAAGGGGGTAAAATCTTTAAACCCAAAGTGAAAATCAGAGTAGCTAAACTCTAAAATCTAGGTTGGGCTTTTTAGCTCAGTCTGTTCTTGTTCTGCAGAGGAGCCACAAGAAATCCTCTTTCTGGTTCCCAACTTTCTAATCTTAGGACAAAGGTGGGCCACCCAAAGGAAAGGGCCCTTAAAACTAAGGGGAATATTTAGCATCATTATTATCTTGACCCAAATAGACTGCTAACTACATTAATCTTTTTCCTCTCTTTCTCCTCTTTTTTCCTTCTTCTTCTCCACGTCTCTGTCTCTTTCCCCTTTCTCCACCTTCTCCTCCTTTTCCTTCTTTTTCATCTCTTCCTCCTTCTAATCATATTATTTTTTTAAACCTTTCTGACTTTAGCAAGGTGCCTGAAATTCGAGAAAAGAAAGAATACTTTTGAATCACCAAATATCTGCAATGTTAGCCACTAAGCAGGCTTGTGATTTCAGTTAAATATTGCAAAAACGCTCTAAATTAGGTATTATTTTCCCTTGAGAAATAACTTTCTAAGTTTAAATAACTTTCTCAAGGTCATATGGTAAGTGAATGATATAATTCATGCTCAGGTATGTCTGATCCCGAGCTCTATGCTTTAAAAAAAAAAAAATAATGCTGCCCCAACAGCAACTGCACAGAAGGTAGTGGTGGTTTATGGGTAGAATACTTACTTTCCCTGCAGGAGACACAGGTTTGAATCCTGATCAGTGCATGCACCACCATCACCTCTCTATCAGTGAAGGCTTGAGCATTGTTATGAGGCAGAGCAGGTTTCAGCCACGCTTCCATACTAAAGGAGACTAGAAAGAAAGATCTGGCAACCCACTTCTGAAAATCAGTTCTTGAAAGCCTACCCAAAGATGCAATTCTATTTTGCATGAGGTTGCCATGAACTTGGGATGACTAAATGACAGTTAACAACAAGAAGCACTTCTTGGTGTGTGACCCAAGACTGAGAGAACCTGGCGTCCCTAGTTTAGCTCTTACATTATTTTACTGTGAGAACTTGACCTTCTGCTCTTTATGACTCAGTTTGCGAAATGCAAATGATAACATTACCCTGCAGTACTCAGATGGCTAAGTGCATAGAATCATAACCAATTATCAGCAAATGTTAGACCTTACTAAAAGGCAAGATAATAAGGACTTTTACACCCTTCTCCAGCCTTATTCCTTATCTAACATCCAATTTTATTGGGCTTTTCTGGTCAAATAAATTTATCCCTGGGAAAAGTTAGCTGCAATTAGTCTGAGTTGCTAGGTCAGCATGAAAAAGTGGGTCAGGTAGATTTTCGTGGTATAAGAGTGTTTAGAAACCTGTAGCGAGAACAGGCAACTCTGACTCTGAGTGCAGGGTGGGAAAACCTATGTCAACAGAGAATTAGAGAAGGAGAGGGGAACACAGCATGCAGAGGACTAGAATAAGAAAAGACTCAGGCAAACGGATTCTGAACAAGGACCCGAAATTTCAGGGTCCTGATGATATGTGTATACAATTTCAATATTAGCATGACCTGTTGTGGAGCTCTCCTTCCCTCTGGTGTCCTGTTTCTATTCCTCTCCTTTCATACAGGGATAAAATCCACTGGAATTCCTCAGTCCCTGTTGTCTATTAACCTGCCTACTGCATACAAGGCTCCAGGGAAGATAAAGAACTATAAAATACAGGCCTGCAGTTGGGAAGACTCAGGAAACTCTGGTTGAGAAACCAGAAATATCAGTTCTTACAGTGACTGACTCTTTTAACCACAATTTATTGAATACTGTGTTTCGGAGTCCTAGTATGGCGCTGCGTATTAATGTGATGGACTGCAAGGTCGCTTAAACCACCAAATTGGCCATTCAAGTTTGCCAGCTGCTTTTCGTAAATGCTACAGAGAGTCGCTATGAGTCCGAATGGACTCAAAGGCACTTAACAACAACAACATATTTCAGGGGAAGATGGGGATGGGATGGAAAGACTAGTCAATTTATAATATGCCAGGTGGTAATAGTTGCTGAGTTCTGGTGTGGCACTGTAGGATAAGCATTGGACTTCAAGGTCAGTTTGAACCACAGGGTTGTGGTTCGAGCCCACCAGCTCCTTCTCAGAAACCCTATACAGGCTAACTATGAGTCAGAATCGACTCGATGGTATGTAACAACAATTGAGTTTGGAATCCTGGTGCAGCACTGTTGGATAAACCACTAGACTGCAAGGTTGGTTTGAATTGAAACGTGGGCCTTTCAAACTCACGGGTTCTGAAACCCCATACAGTTAGAACCAACCAGACAGCACTTAACAACAACAATAATAGCTAGTCTGAGAAACATCAAGGTATAGGCTAAATAGGTAAGTAGTGGAATGTGTGTGCTATTTTCTACAGCCTGGTCAGAGACCCAAACTAATTGCTATCCATGGATATAGAGAATATAGTAATGTTTCTATCCATGGATATAGTGGCTATAGTGATGTTACTCGCATTATTGAAAGTAGGACACATGCTATACCTGCCAGGGTCTTATTTATGGAGAAGTTTGTGTGTGTGCCATTGAGTTGGTTCTGACCCATAGCAACCCTGTATAGTGTTTCCTAGGAGCTGCTGGTGAGCTTGAACTGCTGACTTTGTGGTTCAAACCAACTTTTCATTCCATCAGGACTCTGAAATTGGGTCTTTCCCAGAAAAATCCAATATGGGTTGTTGCCCTGCTGGTCTGATAGAATAACTTCATCCTATGGTACCTATTAATCAGTCACTGCATTCTGTGAGATCTTTCCTATGACTCAATGAGAAATGAGCAGCTAGAAAGTCAGGCAGGCCTCAGTAGTAGCAGCCAGCATGGGTCTCTTTGATTTCACAGTCTTCCTCTTTTAGCAATGGTGTCTTATTTTCATGCTGAAAAAAAAATAAATAAAAGAATCTAGCTGGTTACCCCATGCATTCATTAACTGCCTTATTAGCTAGCTTTCTAAACTTACAGTTTCTGGCCTCTGTTTTGGCATACTTAACCTCTTCCTAAATACCCACCTCATCTTCTTTTAAAACTTCTTATTTGGGTAGTCATTCTATTTCACCATATTTGCCCCTGTTATGCTGAAGTCAAGAAAGAACTATTTTGTCAAAGCTGACTGATGCCCAGAACATGTCTCTGAGCATCTACCTACCTCTTTTCTTCAAAAACAGGAAGTCACTTCACACCCACGTAAATCAGACCATCATTGTTGTTGTTGTTGTCAGGTGCCGCTGAGTCAGTTCCAACCCATAGCAACCTTATGTAGAACAGAAAGTTGGTTTAAAACTTGAAAAAGTACGTCTGTCTTGGACCACTTTCTTTTTGTCATCTTCTATGCGTCTAGATTTCTCTTACTGCCCTGACTCTTCAATTGTTTGGGCAACATCTTGAAGAAAAGGCAATGGTGGTTATGGAAAGCCCTCCTGAGAAACTGCAGAACATGTTCTGCAGGTGCTTAGATGTCTGTGGAGGTTGGAATATAAGGGATAAGTTTGCAGATTCTGAAATCTACTTGTGATTTTTATGTTGCTTAGATAATTCTACAGGCCCCCTGGGAGGCACAAATGGTTTGTGATCATCTACTAACCAAAGATTGGTAGCTTGAATTCACCAGCAGCCCTGTGGAAGAAAGGTCTGGTGCTCTGCTTCCTTAAAGATTACAATCAAAACAAACAATCAAAACCTTCCGGAGCATTTCTACTCTGTAACACATAGCATCACAATGAGTTAGAATAAACTTGTTGGAATGGGTTATGCTGTTGTTGTTATTGTTGGTGACTAATACTGCAGCCTCAGGTCCAAAGTGATACAGTTATATATTTATATTCCATCATCAGAGTGAAAATCCTGTTTAAAAAAATATCAGCTTTGCTTTTGAGGAGATTGTTTTTTAGCTTCATCCTAAACTTTAAATGTTATTTTGGTGTCAATTAAGACAAAAACAGAAGAACCCCAGAAACTGGTGGTCATGAGAGAAATAAAGGAGTATTCCCAGAGAACCATTCAGGATAGGGTGTGCTCATGTCAGAATAAGAACTTTCTTCATAAGACATGGGCAATACAAACATTCACCAATTAGTTGATTGGAGACACAGTGTGTCCCAGATATCTAGATGGCATAGCTCTTTCCCTTCTCGTCTTCCATCATAGCTGATTCAGGCCATGGTCTGTACTCCTTCTTCTTTTCTCCCTATATCCACCCATCTTGATCCCTCTTCCTCTTCTAAATCTGAAATTCTTTGAAAATAGATCTATTTTAATGACCTACCATCTGTCTGTCAGTTTGTAGTATTATAGGAGTCCTGGTGTGGCACTGTGGGTTAACGCACTGGACTGTAAGGTTGGTTTGAACCACAAGGTCAATGATTCAAGCTCATCAATTGTTCCTCGGAAATCCTAGGCAGGATTGCTATGAGTCGAACTGACTTGAAGGCACTAAAAAGCAAGTGTTGTTGTGATACTGGAAGTTATGTCAGTGGCATTTCACATATCAGCAGGGTCACTCATGGTGAGCAGGTTTCATCAGAGATTCCAGACTAAGACAGATTTGGAAGAAAGGCCTGGGAGTTTATTTCTGAAAATTAGCCAATGAAATCACAATGGATCATAACAGACTATTGGCAGATATGGTGCTGGATTATGAGCCGCTTAGGTTGGAAAGCATTACACAATAGCTGCAAAAATGAGCTTGAACATACCAATGGTTGTGAAGATGGCACAGGATCGGGCAGTTTTATTCTGTTATATGTAGGGTTGCTATGAGTTGGAGTCGATTTGATGGCAACTAGCAACAACATAGTACCGTGTGTTGTATTGAATATTGAACAGATGAGTTCCCTTGCTCAAAATCATTGATGTCGTTGATAAGACCCTCATGCTCTCCTCCCCCATTATTTGACTATCAGAGGGAGAAAAATATTAAAACATTAAAAGGAATTCAAAGATGAAATTGGTTGTTGGGTATGAGAAGGGTTGTCCATACCAACAAACACTCCAGTCATCTAATCTGTACTCATTTTAGCAAGAGTGAGGTTTTCTTTATTTGATTTTGCAAAAGCATGTGCCCAACTCAGTAGACACAGGCAGATGTGCTGCATTCTGGCCTGCAAACAGTTTTATTCCCCTGTCCCAAAAGAGTCCCTCCTCCAGTTCCAGTTCCCCATTTACAATTCTACTGGCACCTCCCGTTTTCCTTACCTCAGGAAAGCCAAAATGCCTCACCTGTGGTTTTAATGATTGCATTCTTATTTAAAGTTCCTAGTCCTAGAACAGATTTCTTTCCTCCCTTACACCAATTAATCCTGCTTATATATCACTGGATGTTAATCAACAATCTCTGTCTGGCTGGTCTAGCAATCTCATGAGCCCTTTGTATTTCTGAAGATGGACCATCTTGAGAATTTCTCAGGGAAATTAGGGAAGAGAGGAAGGAGTATAAATTGAGAGCCAACAAATCCAAGTAAAGGTTGTATTGGAGAGATTATGCTGAGTGAATTTGAGCCTTGTCACTTTTAAAAGTCTATGGTCCCTTTCCCTTGCCTTCTCTTCAGATGTAACCTGGTGGATGCACCTTTCTTCTCCCAGTTCTCTGCTGCTGAGTCATCTGTCCAAGACCATTCCAAGACTTCAGTGCGTACCTTCTTGGAAGCAAGAATTCCAGATTCCTCCATGTTCAGAAATGAATAGGAAGGTGGGGTACAGCTTCCTTACTGAAGAGTGAAGAATGTATACAGTTTTATCTTGGGACTCCTGTTGAAATCACATGTGTTGCAACATGAAGTGAACACTGAGCAGAGAACCTCGTAGGGTCTCAGACTCAGGGACCCTATGGGTCTTCTCTATAAGGCCCAACAACCCAGGACACTAGCCTGGAGGTTTTATGGAATGACTAATATCCTTCAAGGACCAGTCAAGTTCCATGATCTGAATTGGGATCAGTAGATCAGCCCCACTTTGAACAATACCCCTGGTGCCATTCATGTTCATCTGGAAGACCCTAGTCTCTCAGTTGGATTCAAGATTTAGTTCTCTTTTTCACCTCTCACCCAAACATGAAATTTACACTCCATTCTATAGTTTCTGTTGGGAAATACCAATGCATTTAAGATGCAAATTGTTATACTCAAGCTACAGCCAAAGGTATATGTGTGTTGGGGAGCAGGGAATTGTACTGATAAAAGGAGACAGAGAGAGAAAGAGAGAATGTAGAAGGGAAGGAAATTACCAAGAAACTGGGTCCCAGGTCCCCAAGGTTTAATGCTGTTGTTGGTTGCTGCTGAAAGCTGCGGATTTGATTCTGGCTCATGGAATTCCATGGGTTACAAGATAGAATCTCCTTTGTTGTTGCTAAATTCCATTGAGCCAGTTATGATCACAGCAACCCTGTATTGGCTGTGACCTTTATAGAAGCAGATTGCCAGACCTGTTCTTCCACAATGCTGCCGCCTGGCAGGTTTGAACCACCAACTTTACTAGCTGACTGTTTAACTAGGCCGCTAATCTTCAAAGGTTCAATACTATCATTTTGTAATTAAGATTATCCTATCACATATGAGGGGAATGCGATAGCACCATATGATAAGCACTGAACTTTCAACTACAAGGTCCGAGGTTAGAGACTGCCAGCTGCTCCATGGGAGAAAGATGAGATTTAAATCCTTGGAAACCCTAAACAGAGACTCAGCACGTAACAACAACAACCACATGTGATATTATGTAGCAATATTCAATTTAATTAACTGTTTACAATTTAAATGATTGAATTGGAGAACACTGTTAGAGAAACTAATTCCTGTCTTCCCAATTTGTGGGCACTGGTAATGGGGGAAAAGGGAGGTTGTGTTATATTTTTTTACAGGTCATTTCTGACCTGTAGGTGTGCTCCCATTGTCTATCCTATTGTGAGGTTATTTGTTGTCTGTAAGGTGAAGGGTCTCCAAGTCTCTAATCGCTTTGTGTCCCTGAAGCACTTAATTTCACATTGTCAGCCTGGGCCCTGGTGGTGGTGTTAAGTGCCATTGAGTGAGTCATTTCCAACTCATAACGACCTATATATATATGGGGTTTCTGAGGAGTGACTATTGGGTTAGAACCTCTGACCTTGAGGTGAGCAGGCCAGTGCTTATTCTACAGTACCACACCCTGGTAGGTGGATGAATTTACACCATTGCCCTCTGCCATCAAGTTAATTCCAATTCATATGTTGTTGTTGTTATTGTTGTTGTTAAGTGCTGCTGAGTCTGTTCTGACCCATAACGAGCTTTTGTAGGGTTTCCAAGGAGTGACTGGTGAGCTTGAACCACTGACCTTGTAGTTCAAACTGCTTTACAGTCTGACGCATTAACCCACAGCGCCACACCAGGACTCATATAGTGACCCTATATAGGATTTCCAAGACTGTAAATCTTTTTGGAATCAGACAGCCTCATCTTTCTCCCTTAAAGTGGCTGGTGGTTACTGTCAACAGCCCCATCCTTAACCCACAGAGACACCAGGACCCCTTGAATTTACATTATTTGGTTTGTATTCTGAGTTAAGAATTAATAAAAGCTGGAGGTGGAAGAAGTACAGAGAGGTAGAGTAGTGAAATGGAAATTTCTAGGATTTGCATAACAATAAGAAATTTACTGCCCACATGACTCTATTTAACCATTTTTAGATTCATTTTCTTCCAATGGAATGTGCCAGTGTTTTGAAGATCTAATAAGTTACACTGTACATGGTCACTGTAAACAAATATAGCCTTTATTTTAATTTGGCATAATCATTTCATTTTGCTGATGTGAAACTAGAGCTCATACTGGGGTCTTGGATATTTTGCATATGAGGGATTTGTTTAAATAGTTGTTGAGTAGAATTAAATGATTTGTCCAAGGTGACAAACTACTCTGGGTATTAGAACCCAAATCTTTGGATACAAATTCAAGACTCTTTAGATCAATTTTCCTTCATACCTTAACTTGCTTTCTCCCTGTTTCCAATCATAGAGACCCCAGAGACTTCCACTCAATCCCGTCTTCCTGAAGCTGACTCTTGAGAGGATATGCTGTAGATACAGTGTGATTAACTCAAGTTGCTTCCCTAGGACCAGCAGAGCAGATGGTTCTTCTGACTACAGCGCCCTTGTTGTAGCAGCTGGAGATGGAGGTGGGGGTGGGAAAAGGGAAAAGTTCCCTGCAGGTCTGGCTTAAGTTTGATAAATGATCTTCAGAGGTGAAGAGAGGGGACTGTCTGCCTCTGTTTCCTTGCAAAAGCATGACTCAGGAATATTGCCCACATCCTCAGGATGGCAGAGAGCTAAAAATAAATCAGGAAAAATGCAGTCCAAAGAGTCCAGTGAGAGCTGAAAGGAAAGAGACCAGAGATGGATGGTGCCTTCTGGAGGAAGAAGGAAAGCTGGGGAAAAGGAAATGTGAACATGTGGGACAGAAGGTATACAAAAAAAGAAGGGCATGGCCAATGAAGTTAGAACTGAAAGAGGAGAGATAGAATGAGGAAGGAGAGTCCTGGAGAGAAGCTGCCCCCTGGGGCACTTACACATGAAATAAACATTTCAACTGGTCAAACAGCCTGGTGTGCTTCAGGTTAACTTCTCTCTGTTTCTAACAGGGCTGCAATCAGTGTCTCAGCACTGGCAGAAGCTTTCCCCATATCCACTTCCTTCTGTAGTGATGCGGTAAAGGTCTTGAGTTATCAGTAGGAGGCTAGATAGAACCACTACATCTCCCTCTCTGACTCTCAGCTCTCACCTGAGTTTGGTCCAGTATCCTAAAGTGCCTATAGCAGTGGTATTCAAATGTTGCTTTGCTGAGTGCTCAAGAGCTGGGTGGGAAGAGGTATTTGAAGAATGGAATGCTTAGCACCCCCATTTTTAAAGCAGAACATTTCTCTTCTATCTATTTTATACATATTTCCATGTAAACTTTGGTTTGAAAATAAAAGGTTTTGCTGCTTTAAAATAGAAATTTGGTAACCATTGACTTCAGAATGAAGCTGTCATTGTTAAAATTTTAAGTATTCCAAATTACACTTGCTGATTCCCTTTCCTCAAACTGTTTCTTTCTTCACTCTATCCCTTCTTTTGATATTGAAAATATTTCACATTATCCAAATCTAGGAGTATGAGAACCTTGAGTTTCTACCTGCACACATAAACCTGTTCTGCTGCATGGGAAATACCTCTCACATGCAGACATCTCATGGACCCCTTAGATCCCATCATCTTTGTACTTAGATTGTGCCTTATCAGTCTAGTTTACCTTCCTTTCTTACCTTCTGTGCTATACATTACTTTATGGCTAAAATTCTTTTCCACCTATTTTGTCTTGGTGCTCACTTATCAATATGCTTCAAAAAACATTATGTTGACTGAAATAAGCCAGTCACAAAAGACAAATATTGTATGATCTTGATTATGTGAAATAGACAATATGTAAAAACCAAAGATTATTAGTGGTTATAAGGAGTGGGAAGGAGTCCTTTTGTACACAGACTAACCTAAAGCCTGGCATTGGGTGTGGCCTCTTTGCACTGTGCTGGTGCAGACGCCTCTCCTAGCCCTGAACTGGGGCTTTCTCAGGATCCTGGTTTCATAACTCCATTCATTGCCTGATTTTTCCTAAGACTTGATGGGCACCTTAAGCCCAGAACATCATGTTCCTGAAAGCCACAATCTTTAGATGCCTGGAAGTCTTGACTCTGTCCACATCCATTGTTTTGAATTACTCTCAAGTTTTAGTGTCTAGATACCATACGTGACTTTTTTAGCATCTCCAGGCAGGCAACTTGTCTTTCCATTTCCCATCCTCAATGTGGTCGCCTGGGTGCATTTGTATTTACTACTCTATTCATATTAGATGACTCTTGGTGCAAATGGTTAATGATTTAGATTGAAAAGTGAAAGGTGGGAGATTCAAGGCACCCAGGATAAAAGTCGGCCAATCTACTTCCAAAAAAATCAGTTATTGAAAACTCTACAGAACACAGTTCTGCTCTGACACATATAGGATGGCCATGATTCAGAACGGACTCAATGGGAAATGGTATTTTTTATTTATGCTGGCCTCTGTTCTTTGAGCATGCCATGCCTCTTTCAACCAAGGCATTTGTACATGATATCTCTCTCCAACATCATTGATTGGGCAAGTCCTATTCATCTTTAGTCTCAATCTAAAAGTGATTTTGTAAGGGACCCTTTCACTGAGTTTATGTGTGCACATTTACTGCTTTGTATTAGTCTCAAGTTCCCATCACTCGTCTGCCAGTTTCTAGTACTGAGGTACTGAGTGTTACTACAATCCTGGAAACTATGATATCAGTATTTCAAATACCAGCAGTATCATCCCTGGTGGATAGATTTCAGTGGCATTCTAAGACTAAGAACAGACTAGGAAGACAGAACACATGGTCCACTTCTGAGGGATTAATCCAGAAAACTTTACTAATAGCAGAGAAATATTGTCTGATATAGTGCCAGAAGATGAGCCCCTGCAGTTGGAAGACACTAAAAATATAACTGAGGAAGGGTCACCTCATCAAAGTAGAATAGACCTTAATGACAAAGATGGAGCAAAACTTTCAGGACTTTCACTTGCTGATTGCTCAAAATGAGAAGAAATGGCAGCAAATATTCATTAATAACCTGAATATCAAATGTATGAAGTATAAATATAGAAAAATTAAAAATCATGAAAAATGAAATAGAACACATAAAGATCCATATCATAGGCATTAGTGAACTGATATGGACGGTACTGGCTATTTTGCATCAGACAATCATATGGCTTACTATGCCAGGAATGAAAAAGAGAAGAGAAATGGCATTTCATTCTTCATCCAAAAGACAGTTTCAAGATCTATTTTAGAGTACATTGCTGTCTGTGATTGGATAATATCTATACATCAACAAGGAAAGCAAATTAAACAATTATTCAAATTTATGCATCAAGCACTAAAGCCAAAGGTGAAGAAATTGAAGAAGTCTACCAGTTTCTTCAGAGTCCTGGTATGGTGCTGTGGGATAAATCACTGGACTGTAAAGTCAGTTTGAACTGTAGGGACGGTGGTTCAAACTCACCAGACACTCCTCAGAAACCCTATATAGGTCACTATGAGTCAGAACCACCTCGATAGCACTTAACAACAACAACCCAACTTCTTCAGTCTGAATTAAACATGCTACCAAGAGGCATTGGATAGTACTAGAGATTGGAATGAGAAAGTTAGAAACAAAGAAGGATGGTAGATGGAAAACATGGCCTTGTTCATAGAAACAATGCTGGAGATCGCATGATAAGAATTTTTTTTACGCTTTTATTGTGAATTGAGTGATTGTCTACATGGGAAAACATCGGTTTTGCACTAATTCTATCATATTTTGTTTCACTGCAATGATTACAATCCCTGCATGAATCATCATTTGACAATATTTGTTTCTATTCCCTCTGTTTTTGTGTTGTTTGTTTGTTTTCGATGTACACAAGAATACTCAGGAATATATAATCATTAAATAACCCAAGGGTACATTCTGAAAGCTAGCCTCCTGGCAGCCAACACACAGCCTTTTTTTTTTTTTTTTTCCATGAGTCTAGTGTTCTTGGCTGCTCTATCTCTTCATGCCATCACCTCTGCCTCCATCTTGTGTTGCTACTTCTCTGGTTAGGGTCACACTTTCCACTCATGCTCTCCTCTCTAGGTAGTCCTAGGGTCTTCTATTCCTGAAATGTAAGATTAACTACTCCCCCCTTTATGTTACAAAAATTCTACCTTTACAGTTGTGACAGTTACAATTACTCATGATAATAATTACTCACTATTTTGGAGTCCTGGTGTGGCACTGTGGGCTAATGCATCAGACTGCACAGTGGTTTGAACTGCAAGGTCAGTGGTTCAAGCTCACCAGATGCTCCTTGGAAACCCTATACAGGGTCACTATGGGACAGAATTGACTCGATGGCACTTAACAACAACAACAAAAACATTGAATCAAAAAAGTCCTATCTTCATCTCCTTTCACCAGACCCATCTAGACAAGATGAAAACTGGGGATTCTATCTTTCCTCACACACTCTGAAACTAAACTCCCTCTTAAAAACTTGTAAGCCAGCCACTTCGTGCCTTTATAGCTCCCTCCACCCCCATTTAATTAATTAATTTATTTTTCTTTCTTTCTTTTTAAGTTTTTATTGTTAATTGAGTGAAAGTTTGCAGGCCAGATCATTAGTTTTACATTCAACAAATCATACACCTTGTTTCATTACAACAATTATAATCCCCTACATGTACCATCAGTTAACAGTATTTCTCTCTATTCACTTTAGCTCTTTTTTTTTTTTTTAACACTTAGGCATATATAACAGTTTATACCACCACCCACGCCCATTTTAGGAAGCCAATGTCTAAGTTGTCTGTCCCTATCAACCCTGTATACCGAGGGGATAGGCTTGATCCTTGATGTGAAGACTCCTTCACTCTTGGTTGGTATTTTCAGCTACTACATACATATGTACAGATCAATTTCATCAAATTGTAGTAATTTACAATTGCTTCCTTTATCAAACTTCTTTATTTTGCCCTAATCAAGCTCTGGTCATTAAGCCATCTGAGCTAGATCAAACGGGTACTACCTGCAAGTTTGGGCATTCTTGTGCATCTCCCCCCATTTCGTAGGAGCTGGGCACTTCACTGTCAGGTCTAGTCCTCTGTAACTAGGTCAGTGTTCATGTACTCAGGAGTTCCCAAGTCTCCCCAAACTTTGGACTAATCAGTCCTTCCTCTTCTCTTTCTTATCTCAAAGGTGACAAGCATCTATGGAATGTAGTCGAACTCAGCCCATATCTCCATTACTGATTTTCCCCCAATTCCATCCATCCAGGATGCATCTTCTGTTCCTCTAGCTGCTCTGGGCTGGTTTGCATGTCCTTTCAAGTGGGAATGTCCCACCTAAGAAGGTTCTAGATGGGGCTCAGGATTCCACCTAAAGTCCTATACACTACAAAGACTCCGCAAGAAGCCTATTTCACTGGACAAGTTCTAGAACCCCTTTTAGGTATTCCAATCAATTATAGGCTGAAGATGGGCTTACAAGCTTTCTGTAATCATGCTTCCTGACATTCTTTTATATCCCATTCAAGTGTCTATTTTACAATAGTAGGCAAGGGAAACCAATATTCATAAGACAATCAAGCATCTTAACATTATTTCCCCTCTTTTACTCCATCAGACTATGCCCCAATCCCTGTATCACAGAGCACAAGGTTGAACATATATCACTATTTACCTCTGCCTCATTTAGCCCACGCAAACCTACTTAAGTGTTCCCCTTTTTACTTTGTTCTATATCATCCTCCTCCCCTTTCTTGTGTATTGTCATCCCCTTCCTTGTATATTGACCTCCCCAACACCTGAACTATGATGTGTCTATCCCCAAACCTGTGTTCTACTGTCCCCTCCCTCCTATCCCTTGTAACCAACAAAGAATTTTTGTTTACTTTTAGTATGGGTATTTATTCTTAAGCTTTTACAATAACGGCATTATGCAATATTTGTCCTTTTGTGACTGACTAGTTTCACTCAGTATAATGTCCTCAAGGTTCATCTGTGTTATGCAGTGGTTTGCAGCTTCATTGTTATTCTTCAAAATAGCAAAATATCCCATTATGTGTATGTACCAAAGTTTGTTTATCCATTCATCCATTGATGGGCACTTAGTCTGTCTCCATCTTTTTACTATTGTGAAGAGTGCTGTGATAAACATTGGTGTGATAAACGTATGATAAACCTATGTTCTGGCTCATATTTCTTGTGTATATATACCAAGTAGAGGAATTACTGGATCATAAGGTATTTCTATTTCCAACTTTCTGAGGAAGTGCCATACCATTATCCAGAGTGTTTGAACCTTTTTAGAATCCTGCCAGCAATGTAGGAGGATCCCAGTCTCTCCACATCCTGGCCAGGATTTATTGTTCTCTGCTTTTTTGAACTTTGTTGTTATTGCTGGTGTGAGATGATATCTCATGGTTGTTTTGATTTGCATCTCTCTAACGGCTAGTGATCGTGAACATTTCTTCATATGTTTCTTGACTGCCTGAATGTCTTCCTTGGTGAAATGTCTGATCATGTCATGTGCCCATTTTTAAACTGGGTTATTTATCTTTTTCTTGTAGAGGTGTTTCCTATAGACTTTAGAGATTAGTTCCTTATCTGATATGCAATTGCCAAAGATTTTTTTTACCATTCTGTGGGCTACCTTATTACTCTTTTGGTGAAATCTTTTGATGCACATAACTTTCTAATTTTTAGTATGTCCCAATCATCTATTTTGTCTTTTGTTTGTACAATTCTCTCAGTGTCAATAGTCTATGTGTGCCCTGTACTTGTGCGCTTAAATTTGTCCCTATTTTTTCTCTGATGGTTTTTATAATTCCAGAATTCACATTTAGGTCTTTAATCCATGTTGAGTTGGTTTTTGTATATGGTGTGAGATAAAGGTCTTGTTTCAATCTTTTACGTATCAATTTCCAGTTTTGTCAGCACCATCTTTTGAAGAGATTTTTCTCCTCCCCATTCAATGTACTTTGGCCCTTTGTTAAAGACCAATTGGCTGTATATGAATGGGTTAATTTCTGGATTCTCAATTATGTTCCATTTAGCTATGTATTTTTCATTTTACTAGTACCAGGCTGCTTTCACCACTGTAGTCATGTAGTAAATTTTGAAATCAGGGAGTGAGGGGTCTCCAACTTTGTTCTTCTTCATAAGCAGTGCTTTGCTTATCGTG
>NW_006408740.1:4360558-4361926 GCF_000296735.1 Chrysochloris asiatica
CAGCTACCTAACCAACCTACTGGAAGAGATCCATTTTTGCACCATTCCAAAAAAAGGTGATCCAATGGAATGTGGAAATCATGGAACAATGTCATTAACATCACCTTCAAGTACAATTTTGCTGAAGAAAATTCAAAAACATTTTCAGCAATGCATCCACAGGGAGCTTCCAGAAATTCAAGCCAGTTTCAGAAGAAGATATAGAAGGAGAGCTATCATTGCTGACATCAGATGAATCTTGACTAAAAGCAGAGAATACCAGAAAGATGCTTACTTGTGTTTTATTGTCTATGTCAAGCCATTCAACTGTGTGGATCATAACAAACTGGATAACATTGAGAACGGGAATTCTAGAACACTTAATAGTACGCATGAGGAACCTGTATGTAGACCAAGAAGGCAGCCATTCTCACAAAACAAAGGGATATGGAATGATTTAAAATCAAGAGAGATGTGTGTAAGGGTTGTTTCCTTTTCATCATATTTATTCAATATGTATGCTGAGCAAATAATCTGAGAAGCTGGACTATATAAAGAATACATCAGGATTGGACAAAGGCTCATTAAAATTTGCAACATGCAAATGATAAAACCTTGCTTTCTGAAAGTAAAGAGGCCTTGAAACATTTACTGATAAAGACAAAGTTTATCAGTATGAATTACATAAGTATGAATTACAACTCAATATAAAGAAAACAAAAATCTTCATATCTGGATCAATAATCTCATAACAAATAGAGAAAATATTGACGTTGTCAAGGATTTGTTTTACTTGTATCCACAACTATCAATGCTCATGAAAGCAGCAGTCAAGAAATCAAGTGCCAATTTGCACTTGGAAAATCTGCTGTAAAAATCCTCTTCAAAGTGTTACAAAGCAAAGATGTCACTTTCAGAACTAAGGTGTACCTGACTCAAGTCAAGATACTTTCAATCACCTCATATTCATGTGAAAGCTAGATAATGAATTAGGAAGATCCAGAATAATTGAATTTTAGTGTTGAAGAAGAATATTGAAAGTACCACAAATTGCCAGAAAAACAAACAAATCTGTCTTGAAAGAACAGCGAGACGGCCTCTTAGAATCAAGAATGATGAGACTTCATCTCAAGTACTATGGACAAGTTACCAGGAGGCACCAGTCTCTGGGAAAATACACCCTGCCTGGTAAAGTAAGAAGTCATTGAAAAAAAGGAAGACCCCCAATGAGATGTATTGACACAGTGGCTACAACAATGGGCTCCAACATAAAAATGGTGAGGATGATACAGCACTGGGTATTATTTTGTTCTGTTATACATAGGCTTACTATGAGTCAGAGCTGACTTGAAGGCACCTAGAAACAACAACAACAAAAACAACAACTTT
>NW_006408740.1:4363886-4391514 GCF_000296735.1 Chrysochloris asiatica
GTGACATTCCACAAACAACAAGAATGAGTCGCTGTCTCTATCTATTCTAAAAACTAAGCAGGAGACTTAGCATTTGGTTGGACTGCTTAGATTCTGAAAGATGCATATTCCATATCAGTGAATGCTACTGGCTGTTATCCATAAAACCACTTGGAAGAAAACTGTGTTTGAATGGGAGCCTGAGTTGCAGCAGGCTATGCCAAAGTTACAGAAATTGGTCTCACTTTCCTTACCTTTAGGTTCATATGATCAACATTAAGACATGATTTGATGGTATGTACCATATATGTTTATACAGACTGAAGCTCATTGCAAAAACCTGAGAATGCTACCCTTCAATGACCGTTGGTATTCTGGACCAGAAAATTTCCAGATGCCACAACATGATACACACAATTTGAAAGCAACTATTCCCCTGCTACTGGGCTTTGATTGAGGCTTCCTCAATGACAGAGGACATAAAACCATCATGAGACCTGGGATATCCATATGTCTTGGGTGATATCACAGAACAATAAGGAAGGCAGTCCCTCAAATATTTCCATAATACAAAGGAAATGGTTCATACAGGAACAAGCTATGGTGAGAATGCAGGGAGGCACCCACCATATCCATGAGTAGGTAGCCTGTTTTCCCATAGGTCCTACCCTAGAAGTATCTGAAAAGCTTCCGGAACCCACATAGGCAATGCCCTATAAACAAATTTCTGCCAAAAGGCTGTTTGGTTTACAGATGGCAGTTCCAAGGTAATTGGACACGACTTGATGTGGAAAGCTGCTACATTAAGAGCAACAGATGGAAAGACCCTGATTTAAGAAGATAAGAACAAGTCAGCTCAATGGCTGAATTGCATATTATCTTTCTACCTATAATGGAAGAATTGGACCAATGTCCATATGTTTGGATTTTTACTGATTTATGGGCAGTAGCCTGACTATATGGTCAGGCAACTAGGCAGTAAAGAACTGGACTGTTAAAGGAATATTAGTGTGGGAAAAGAAGCTATAGAAAGCACTTTGGAAATTTAAAGGGTGCATCAGAGTAAGACATGTTGATGCCCTCTTTCTGGATCAGAAGGTAATTGGAATCAGCTAGTGAACATGTTGGTATGCTCCTTTGAAGTGACCAATTGGGTACATGAGATGAGTGCACATGGGTGCTGCAGCAATGCAAAGATAAGCTGAATCTAGACACATCCCTTTTGTACTCTCTGAGGCACAAAATGCTGATAAGGACTGCTTTGTCTGCCCACCAGAAAGGCAGACGTTACAGATGACAATGGGGCAGGTTCCCCATGGAGAAAGGCCCTGCCCACAGCTGGCAATTGGATTATATAAGACCAATGACACCAGTGCACCAGATGGCTATAAATAGATACTTACTCTGGACTGGGATGTGCATATACTGTAATGGATGCAGATGTTAAAACACCAGTAAGGATTTAGAACAGAAAATACTGTACCAATTTGGAGCACCAAGTAATATTTCCTCAGACCAAGGAATACACTTTAGAACCCACATGGTACAGCAATGGGTCAAGAAACATCATATTAAATGAAAATTGCATACCACCTTCAGAGTCATGGTTTGACAGAGAATTGGAATGAGCAATTGAAACATTTGCTATCTAAAACTAGGGGAGATCAATGCATGAAGGACTGGTTCACATGCCTTTGTGAGTATGTGCCCACACTCAACATGACCAGGGCAAAAGGAAGATCACCACTGGATAGATTCCCACATTTCTCAGAGGAGTCTGGTGCAGAGGGGTGAGAGAGGATGCTGGTGCTACTGTACAGTTCTTCCCCTCATCACCTGAAACTGCTTTTTTCGTGCCAGATGCTACAAGAATGCAGTTGCAAGTACCAGAAGCAGGAGTGACCCAACAGCAAGAGACTGTAACTGTACTCTGAACCTCTATGCCAGAATTCCCAAGCGCCTAATGAGATGGCTTGTCCCTTCCCCTATCTGGCAAAATTGGGACTAACAGTGACTACTACCATATTGCCTAATGGTTAAGATAGCCTACTAGTCTTGTACTTATGTAACCACACCCAACATGAATGGGAGTGGACTGAGAGGGAAGTACTTGTTAGACTGATCTTGCTATCAGCAATCTGGAATAGCACCTGATGTTTCTTTCCAATATGGAAAATAAATGATAAATGGAAGGAAAGAGAAATAAGAGCTGATGGTAAAGGAATGAATAAATGAGTTATGCAACAAGGAAAATCTAGCATTATGCTGATACCTTGAGAGACAGATTCAGTGCAAGGGACTAATCTCTTAGTAAAACTTTTGCAGGGCTAAGAAGGGTGAATATGAGACAAACTTTTATAGACCCTGACCAGGTTAGATGGACACAAATAGCAGATATAAGTGGCTGGTACCTGAGTAACCTCACCCTTAGAACTCTGCCATATTGAAGGACTAATGGTTAATGACTGGTTTGGACTGGTAAATGTTTTGAAGGGAGAAGTTTATCCCAGAAGCATGAAAGGGCAGATGACTGGAAGAGTCAGGGGTAGACTGCGTAGCTAATTATTTATTATGGCTCTTCTAGCCAAATTTCTCCATTTTGTGATGTATTATAAATCCTAGCCTCTATGCCTGTGATGACTGAATCATTTGAAATGAGTTGCTAAGGAGTGAAGATGGAGTCCTGGTGTAGCGCTGTTAGTTAATGTGCTGGACTGCCAGGGTGGTTTGAACTGCAAGGTCGACAGTTCAAACTCATCAGCCACTCCTCAGAAACCCCATACATACTTGCTATGAGTCAGATTTGACTCAATGGCACTTAACAACAAAGGAGTAAAGTTTACAGTTGAACTAAGGATTAAGGACGTTCCAACCTTACTTGGGAGTCTTGGTGTAGCACTGTGGATTAATGTGCTGGACTGCAAAGTCGATTTGAACTGCAAGGTTGGAAGTTCAAGCTCACCATTCTCTCCCTGGCAACCCTGTCTCTCCCTGGGTCAGAAAAGACTTGACAGCATTCAACAACATCAACTATATTGAAGGTGTGATTCAAGTCACCATCCTTAGTTTATCTTGAGGACAAGGTCTGGCTCCAATTTGTAATACTACTTTGGACAAGCTGGCTCTCTTGTGATGAATTTTGCATCTGACTCTTTACATCTGACTTCCAGTTCTTGGAACTTTTGGCTCATTACCTGACCTAACTCACCTGCTCCTGCAGCCTCATGCATCAACAGCCTGTTGTCTGAACTACTGATTTGGGTTCCTCAATTCCTGAGATTATTACATGAGTGAGAAGATTCCTCTAGCTTGGTCTCTGAATTACAGATTAAAGACTTGCCAGTCTGCAAATTTTCGTGTCATTTCTTTTGACAACTGAGTTTTGTGAGATGTTACAACATGTTTCAGAACCCTAGGAATTTAGGTAAAGGAGGAGTGGTGAATTGGTACCAAAGACTATGGAGTGGCATAACAAGTTGGGAAACTCAAACAGCTGAGCTATCTTTCATCTAAACTCACAGGCACCATCCTTTGTGCTGATCTTTCTAAATGAAACTACTCATTTCAGCTTTCTAAAAGAAATCATTCATTCAATGTATGGTTATTCTTACCAGTATACATTCAAGGCTAAAACTCTATGCTAATTTTATTTCAGAAGAAATGGCGGTATTTTGGATAACCACTGGACTGCTAACCACAATCTCAGCAGTTCAAACCCATTTGCAGCTCCATGGGGACAAGACGAGGCTTTCTGCTTCTGTACAAATTTACAGCCTTGGAAACCCAAACAGGGTCACTATGAGTTGGATCCAACTCCAGGGCACCTATCAACAACACTAAAATATGTTCTGGTTAGTACTGTAATTATTACCCAATCGCAATGACGTTGCAAATCATGTGATTTCAACTGCATTCACTACAAGCACACACTGTTGTTTTCAGCGCTATCAGTGTTTTTATAGCTACTGATTTTGTCAAATTGTCTGGTGTTTTAACACAATATTGTGTTAGTATTTGTGAACCTATATTAATAAATTTTTTTGAGAATGAAATAGTAATTAAAAGAAAAGAAGGGGAAAAACAGGCTTCCACTCAGTTACTAATAATGTTGCAAATCAGTGTAGAATGATTTTATAAAACTGTTTTGTCTTAGTTTTCATGTAATCTAAATATATATTGTTATTGTTGTTGCTAAGTCCCATCGAGCCAGGATCCGACTCATAGCGACCCTGCACAGGGTTTCCAAGGAGCAGCTGGTGAGTTGGAACTGCCGGTCTTAAAGGCCCAAACCAATGGACGTTGCAGTGTACCGCCTTAATCGGCTGTGCCACACTAGAAGTCTTGATTCAGTGTTGTAGGATCAGCACTGGACGGCAAACCACAAGTCCAGCCGTTCAAAACCGCCAGCTGCTTCTTGAAACCTTGTACAGGGTTGCTAGGGTTGCTATGAGTCGGAAACAACTCAACGGCACTTAACAACAACAAGAAGGAATATTATATGGAAGCAATTTACAACTCTATATTGAATATTATATTGAATCAGTTTATCACATATTAGTCTAGTGTGAATTTAGTCTATGATTAAAATTGATAGTAAACATTAATAAGACTTTTTTGGAGTTCTGCTGTGAATAAGTACTGAACTGGCACTGAAAGGTTGGTGGTTCAAACCAACCAGTTGCTCTTTAGGAATTCTATACAGGGTCGATACGAGTAAGAACAAACTTGACAGCACTTAGCAGCAACAATAGCAACACAGGCTTCTTTAAGGAGCCCTGGTGATGCAGTATGACAAGTACTGGATTGCTAACCCCAATGTCTAAGGTTCAAACCCACAGCGACCTCACAGAAGAAATATGAGTCAACCTGCTCCTGTAAAGATTTTCAGTCTCAGAAACTCTCTATGGGGTCACTATGAGTCAGAATCAACCTGATGTCATCTTTATTGTTTGATATGGGAGGAGGTTCATGGGACCAGAAGGTGGGAAAGCTACTGAGAGTTACCAAACTTGGTGACATGGACCCTAGTGATATCACTGAAGTAGAACTCTAGACCTGTTTTCCAAAGCACCTCTGGGTGAGTTCAAGCACCAACCTATGTTTAGTAGTCAAGTGCTGACTTTGCGGCACTTGGGGACTCTACCTAGCATCAGTAGCAGAGCTCATTTCCTGCCCCTGTTTACCTCCCACCTACCCCCGCCTTGGCCCAGATTGTAAGCAGCAGACACACAAACAACATGGGTTCTGTTTGTCTCCTTTCTAGACCAGCTTCCTCTCTGTTTCCTGGCTCTGTGGGAGAATTTCTCACCCTGTGTATAGTGGTGAGAGGAGAAGACAGACCTGCAGGTAGAGCTGGGACTCAGGAAGGGGCAAGAACATAGTCATCCCAACAGGAGCAATGCCCTGGGGAAAAGCAGGAAGCTCAGAGGCCCAGGCAGTGATTGGAGCCCCCAGTGGAGACCTGGGAAATCAGTCATGTGAGACCAGCTTCCTAAGTCAAACTTTAGTGTGAACAGGAAAGCACCAGGTACTCTTCCATTGATCCATAGCTCATCTATCAAATGCATATTGAGTGACTCCTGGAGTGTGAGGCAGCACATTTCCTGTTCTCACTGGACTTCCTGTCTATGGGGCATTCAGAAACCTATGCAGTAAACATACCATAGATTGCAAATGAGTCTTAGGGCTGTGGGAGGAACAAGCAGGGCCTAGAGAGAATAGTGTGACCAACTAGTCAGGAATTAGATTGGATTATCAGATTCATCTTGTGTCCACCCACCACCTGCAAATTCTTCTATTTTTCAGTGCCTTTTCTTTATTTACGAGCACCGGTTGTACTGTAGGATAAATGTTGAACTGCTAACTGCAAGGTCGTCCGTTTAAAACCACCAGTCGCTCTGCAGGAGAAAGATGAGGCTTTCTGCTCCTGAAAATGTCTACAGTATCAGAAGACCTACACAGGGCCACTGTGAGTTGGAATCGACATGATGGCAGTAGGTTTCTTTATTTATCCAAATCTGACCCTTTCTCATTTACTCATTTCCTTTTTCCAGCTCCCTCTTGTTGCTACTGCTTTCTAAGTTCTCTTGCCACCATTCCTTGTCTATCTTTGGTTTTTCTTATCAACAGGTTTGAGAAACTAGAGACTTTCTTTCTTCTTTCCACTTGGTTTCTTCCAGTGAAAGTCTCTAAGTTCTAGATTCTGGAATACCCTTCAAATCACCAGATCTCACAGACTTTGAGGATTGGAAGAAAACTTAAAGAAAAGCCTCTCAGACCCTAATCTCTCTCTTTCTGTTTCCCCCTCTCTCCCTCTCTTTCTATAGATGTGTCTCTCTCTCTCTTTCTGGTTCATTCACTGTCACTTCAATCTTTTGTCTCATCCCTTTATTTTCTCCCCTCCTAAGTTTTCCATCCTATCTGCCCTGCAGGATAACAAGTGGTCACAGATAGGAAAAAGGGGAGTCTTTCTCCTCCAACCTCACATTTTCTTCCCAGGCCCATGGAAAGGCCTTGCTTCAATTATCACCTTTTTGATATGGGTCAGGTTGATTTGTCACAGTTCCATGCCTTTTGGAACTGTATCCTCCTTCTCTACTTTTGTCTTATGCATCTTTGTTTTGACAAACTCTGGGAGAAGGAACTAGCTAATTTATTTTTTCTTTTCTGGAGAAGGGAAAATGCTGGGAAGGGAGGACACAGGAAATTTGCATGGTGCTTTTGGGTGTGTAGTATATAGCTTTGTTAGGTTTCCTATGCCTTTTTCTCTTGATGCAAAATACTTTAGGAGTAGGAAAATCACATTTAAAGTTGAGTATTCTCTTTCTCCCCAGATATCAGAGCAAGACAGGATCAGTGATTGGCTCTGTTAGCAAGCCTAGGGGGTCCTACAGCAGCGACATGAATGGATGTGAGTCATTATTTGGTCATTGGTGGTTACTTCTCTTTCTGAGCCTTATTTTCTCATTCATAAAATGGGGCCCAAACAGTCATTATGTCACAGATTTTGGGGCTTGAGGACTGAATCTATTAAAGTAGCAAAAGTGCCTGCTACTTTACTAGACGTAGCTTTTTAACTTCAAGTATTAGGCACGATCACACCTCACATTCAATTCTGCAATTTGCACCAAGCATATACCATGTGCTCTAGGGATGCAGAGAAGCAGTAGGGTTGGAAAGATCAGGTTGCAGATGTGGTCCCCCTCCTGCCTAGCAGGCCTAAGTATGAGTTGGGGGTGGGGAAAAGTCTGGAGGCAAGCCCCTCGCCCCAGGAGCTGTGGTGCACATGAAAGCCAGTGGTAGCTCCAGGAACCAGCCCGCTGCGCCAGCATCTGTGTGTTCTTAGATCTGTCTGGATTCCTCCTGCTTGTCTTGGAGGATCATTTATCAGCAACAGGCAGGCCAGCACCTATGCATTTCTATCTATGGCCCACCCCACTGCCTTCCTCTCTGTAAACACTGGCTAGCAGGGGGCAGGAAAGCTTCTCCAGAGGCCCAGCAGATGAGGCACCCTCTGTCTGCTCTTTCCCTCCTCACCTCCCAACATCAGAATGCTCTGTCTGGCTGCAAAAGTAGGACTACTTTTCTGCCTGTTTCCCACTGCTTGCAGCCTGTGGTCCTGGCAACCCTACATCTTTAGATGTGAGACACTGAATGTTTGTGAGGAAAACCTGAATTCCTTTGAAAAGTCTAAATGTTCAGTCGTTTTTCATTAGCCACACCACTCTCATCACCCACTCCTGCTATAGACTCCTCTCAGCTCAGGTCTGGTTCCGAGGGAGGCTAGCCCTTATATCTCTTAAATTAGCTTAGCTGTGTCTCTCTGAGTAGCTGGGTGTGGCCCTGGACGATAGACTCAGCTCACCAGCCATCTCCCTAAAGATTATGTCTCAGTCTGTTGTTGGGTCCCTAAGGAGGAATTCTAAGCAAAAGTTTCACCTGTTGTTGTTATTAAGTGCCATCTAGTCGGTTCCGACTCATAGAGAACCCGAATAGGGCTTCCAAGGAACATCTGATGAGTTTGAACTGCAGACCTTGGGGTTCAAACTGACCTTGGGGTCCAGTGCTTTATCCTATATTGTTGTTGTTAAATGCCATCGAGTCAGTTCCAACCCATAGCGACCCAGTATAGGGTTTCTGAGGAACAGCTGGTGAGCTTGAACTGCCGACCTTGCAGTTCAAACTGCTTTGCAGTCCAGCACATTAACCCACTTCATTTTGTTTGTTATGTGCAATTTAGTTGATTTTGACCCTTAATGACCCTGTGCTTAACAGAACAAAACACTTCTTAGTCCTGTGCCATCCTCACAATTGCTGCTGCAACTGTGCCAATCCATGTCATTGGGGGTTTCCCTCTTTTTAGCTGACCCTCCACTTTACTAAGCATGATGTCCTTCTTCAGGGACTGGTCCCTCCTGAAAACATATCCAAAGTATGAGAGACCAAGTCATACCATCCTGGCCTCCAAGGAGCATTATACAAGCATAGTGGTTATGAATCAGACTGAAAACCTCAAGGTCAGCAGTTTGAAACTACCAACTGTTCCACAGGAGAAAGATGAGGCTTTCTGCTCCCTAAAGATTTGCAGCCTCAGAAACCCTGTGCAGGGTCGCTATGAGTCTGAACCGACTCCACAGCACATAACCACCACCACCATAAACACTGGGGGTGCTCACTCATCTGTAACAAGAAATTTGGAAGACAACTAACTATCTGGCCAACTGATTGCCCATTCCAAGGAGAGGTGACCCAATGGAATGTGGAAATTATCGGACAATATCTTTGATATCCCATGTGAGTAAAGTTTTACTAAAGGTAATACAGAAACGGCTGCAAGCATACATTGACAGAGAACTTCCAGAGGTTCAAGCTGGATTCAGAAGAGGCCGTGGAACAGGGGATATCATTGCTGATGTCCAATGGATCTTGGCTGAAAGCAGAGAATATCAGAAAGATTTTGACCTGTGCTTTGTTGACTATGCAAAGGCTTTTGATTGTATGGATCATGACAAGCTATGGACAACATTGTGAAGTATGAGTATTCTGGAACACTTAATTGTGCTCATGGACCAAGAGGCAGTTGTTTGAACAGAACATGGGAACACTGAGTGGTTTAAAATTAAGAAACCTGTGTGACAAGGTTGTATTCCTTCACCATACTTATTCAAGCTGCATGCTGAGCAAATAATCCGAGAAGATGGGTTATATGAAGAAAAACGTGGTATCTGTTTTTGACAACCTGTGATATGCAGATGATGCAACCTTGCTTGCCAAAAGTGAAGAGGACTTAAAACATTTACTGATGAAGATCAAAGAACACAGCCTTCAGTATGGCTTGCATCTCAATGTCAGGAAAACAAAAATCCTTACCACTGGACCAATAAACAACATTCTTATCAACGGAGAAAAGATTGAAGTTGCCAAGGACTTCATTCTTCTTGTATCAGCTATCAACACTCATGGAAGTAGCAGTCAAGTAATCAAACAACATTAGGCAAATCTGCTGCACAAGACCTTTTTAAAGTGTTGAAGAGCAAAGATGTCAGCTTGAAGACTAAGGTGCTGTTGACCCAAGTCATGATATTTTCACTAACTCCATATGCATGCAAAAGCTGGACAGTGAATAAGGAAGACCATAGAAGAATGGATGCCTTTGAGTTATGGTGTTGGAGGAGAATATTGAAAGTGTCGTGGGCTGCCAAAAGAACAAACAGATCTGTGTTGGAAGAAGTGTAGCCAGAGTGCTCTTTGGAGGCCAGGCTGGCCAAACTTCATCTCTCATACTTTGAACATATTGTCAGGAGGAACCAGTCACTGGAGAAGGATGTCATGTTTAGTAAGGTGGAGGATCAGAGAAAAAGAGGAAGACCCCCAGTGAGATGGATTGGCCAAGTGGCAGCATCAATGGGCTCAAGCATGGCAACAATTGTGAGGTTGGCCCAGTACTGGGCAGTGTTTTGTTCTGTTGTACATAGGGTCCCTGTGAGTCAGTACTGATTCAATGGCACCTAATAACAACAACAACCATAAATGGAAAATTCACATTTAAAGCTTCAATCAACAGACCGTTTATGTCCAGTCACACATATCAAACTCACTGTTATGGATTGAATTGTGTTCTACTTAAATATTTGCTGGAACCCTAACACCTGTACTGATGGATATGATCTCATTTGGGAATAGAGTTTTTTCAGTACATAAATTTTCTTTGTTTATGCTAACAAAGACCATATCAATATAAAGTGTACCCTAAACTTAATCTCTTCTCACTGATATAAACAGCAGCATAGACACAGAGAAGATGCTCACTGCAGAGCTGCAGCCTAAACTTCAGATTAAATGCAGAGGACTGCTATCCAAGGGCATTGTGATCATGCATGACAAGGCACATCCACACACCTCTCTCTGTCTACACTTTTGACACTGCAAAAACTTCATTTTGAGCTGTTAAAGCATTGCCCCTATAGTCCTTCCTGATCTGGTTCCTTTGGACTTTCACCTGTTTGGTCTCCTGAAAGCAGCCCTTCAAGGATGAAGATTCAGTTCTGATGAAGAAGTGAAGACAATGGTGCATTATGGCTCACAGCTCAGCCTAAACTTTTTAAAAAGTTTTTATTGTGAGTTGAGTGACAGTTTAAATGGGACAACATCAGTTTTCACTCATTGTTTCACTGTAATTATTACATTCTCCTCTGTGAATCATCATTCAACAGTATTTACTGCTATTCCCTCTGTTTGTTTGTTTTATTTATTTTTGTTGTTGTTGTTTGTTTTTAGGGGATGTACACAAAATCACTCAGGAATTTATAATCATTTAAACAAATATAGTGCACACTCTGCAAGCCTGCCTCCTGGCCGCCAGCACACAACCTTACCCTTTCCATGAATATACAGTCCTCAGCTGCTATATCTCTCCATGTCCTCATCTCAGCCTGCATCTCCTGTGTCGCTGCTTCTCTGGATAGGGTCCCACATTCTGCTCGTGCTCTTCTCCCTTAATAGTCCTAGGGTCCTCTGTTCCTGGACTGTAAGTTTAACTACTCCCCCTTTTTGTTACAAAACTTCTACCTTTACAGTTGTGACAGTAGCAATCAGTCATGATAACAGTTATTCACTATTAAATCTTAAGAATCTTATCCCCATCTTCTTTCACCAGACCCATCTAGACAAGATGTAAACTATTCATTGGGAAGCCTACCTACCCCTGCACACTCTGAAACTAAACTCCCTCTTGAAAACTTGTAAGCCAGTCATTTCATACCTTTATAGCCACCCCGCAACCCAATTTTAGGTAACCAATGTCTAAGTTGCCCATCCCAATCAACCCTGTACACAGGAGATAGGATTGATATTTGATGTGAAAACTCCTTCCCTCTCAGTTGGTATTTAGAGCTACTACATCTATAATTATAGGTCAAGGTCATCAAATTGTAGCAATTTATAATTGCTTCCTTTATCAAAAAAATGTTGTTGTTGTTTTTTAACTTCCTCTAGTCGAGTTCTGATCATCAAGCCATCGAGGCTAGATCAAATGGGTACTATCTGCAAGTATGGGCATTCTTGTGCATCTTCCTTCACTTCATATCAACTGGATGCTTCATTCTCAGCTCTAGCCCTCCATGGCTATGTCCTTATTCCTGGTCTCAGAAGTTCTCAAGTCTCACCACACTTTGAACTAACCAGTCCTTCCTCTTCTTTCTCTCATCTCCAGGTAATGGGAGTCTCCAGGCCAATGGGAGTCTATGGAACAAGGTCAAACTCAGCCCATATCGTCATTGCTGGGTTTCCCCTCTTCCACTCACCAGTAGACCTACATGGTCACCAGCAATCTTACATGCCTGTTCATGTGTTCCCTTTGAGTTTCAGTCTTGGAAAGGGTTTTGTCCTGAAGGGATTTAATTGCTTGCCTTGATGGCTCCCCAGTGAACAACTTGCTTGTTTTTGTAGTAGCCAATCATACTGCCATTTTTGTTTTGGATTTTGCCTGCTGGTCTTTCTTTCAAGAAGTGTCTTCTGTTCTTCTAGCTGTTCCAGGATGGTCTGCTTGTCCTTTCAAATGGGAATGTTCCACCTCAGAAGCTTCTGCATGACACTCAGGATTCCACCTAAAGTTCTATATACTACAAAGACTCTACAAGAAGCCTATTTCACTGGGCAAATTCTAGAACCACTTTTAGGTATTCCAATCAGTTATATCAACCTAAAACATTTTTAAATAAAGGAATATGAGAGCTTATTGACAGAGAACAAAGTGATTGAAATGCAAGGAGATTATTTAAAAAAATGATGTATTTGTAATTTCTAAAAGTTGGTTAAAATACATTCTATAGCCAGAGTGCTGATAATTTTTGACTCACTTTCATGTGTGTGTGTGTGTGTGTGTATCCCACATTTTTTTTTATCCTTTCATCTATTATAGACATTTTGGTTGTTTCCTCTTTGGGGCTGTTGTTAAAACGTCATTATTTATTATTTCTTTGTGCATTGTCTATCTTCCCTCACTAGGTTGTACGATCCACTAGAGTAGTTACCATTGTCCAAAGAGCCTAGTGACACTTAAGAGGTATTCCTGAATGGACAGAGCATTGCTTCTTGTGGAGTCTGACTTCTCTCACCCTCAAATGGTGGTTTCAATAGTCCTTTCTCAGGAACCACTCAAAAACAGAGTAGGTGCCTTCTCTCAGAGGACACTCTGCTCCTTCAGAGCTTATTGTCACCATTTGTGAATGCTTATTTTCTTGTGTACTTGCTTGTCTATTTTCTATCTTCCCCTCCCCCCTCCCGCCCCCGCCGCTAGACTATAAAAGCTAAGGACAGTGTTTGTTTTACATTCTATGGCTTCCCCAGTACCTGGCACATGGTTTATTTATGTGGTTGCTGTCAGCTGCTGTGGAGTTCGAACCTGACTCATGGCAACCCTATGGATAACGAAATGAAACATTGCTCATTTCTGTGCCATCCCCATGACCAGTTGTAGGATAAACTATTGTGATCCACAGGGTTTTCATTGTCTGGTTTTTGGAAATACAGCACCAGGCCTTTCTTTCTTGTCTGTCTTAACCTGTTCAGCATCATAGCAATACGCAAGCTTCCACTGACATGTGGGTGGTAGCTCTGAATGAGACACATTGACCTACATGTGTTGCTGTTATTGGCAGGTGCTTTGGAGTCCGCTCTGACTCATAGTGACGCCATGGACAACAGAAGAAAGCACTGCCTGGTCCTGAGCCATCCTCACAATTGTTGCTATTTTAGAGCCTATTGCTGCAGTCACTGTGTCACTTCATTTCTTTGAGGGTTTTCCTCTTTTTCGCTGACCAGCATAATGTCCCTTTCCAGATAACATGTCCAAAGTACAAGAGACAAAGTCTTGCCATTCTTGCTTTTAAGGAACATTCTAGCTGTACTTCTTCCAAGACAAATTTTTTGCTATTCTGGCAGTTGATTCTAAAGTATCTAAAGTAAATGGAAAAAAACGATAAAGGAGAAGAGCAAAATATAAAATTTCAAAAGTATTTTAATGAAATATACAAAGTCCTGGAGTTAGAAAATCAAAACTGAAGGACATGCTTCAATTTTGAAAAAAAAAATTCAATCCTCGACACGCAACATGAAAGGGCTTTTGTTTGCTGATGGGGCACAACTCAAAATAAGGAGAAACAGCTGTAAACAATCATTAATAATCAGAATAAGGAATGTATGCAGTATGAATCTAGGAAAATTGGGAGTTGTCAAATGAAATGGAACACATAAAGATCAGTATCCTAGGCATTACTGAGCTGAAATGGATTTGCATTGACCATTTTGAATCTGAAAATCATGTGATTTACTATGCTGAGAATGACAACTTGCAGAAGAATGGCATCACATTCATCATCAAAAAGAGCACTTCAAGATCTGTATTGAAATATTATGCTTAATAGGATAATACCCATACACCTTCAAGGAAAACTATTAATACCAGTATTAATCAAATTTACACAGCAACCACTGCAGCCAGTGATGGTGAAGTTGAAGATTCCGACCAACTTCTTTAGTCTGAAATTGGTCAAACATAAAATCAAGATGTATTGATAATTTCTAGCGGTTGTAATGCAATGGTTAGGAACAAAGAGGAAGGATCAGTAGTTGGAAAACATGACCTTAGAATGATACTGATATTGCATGACAGAATTTTGCAAGACTAATGGTGTGTTCTAGTATAACACTGTAGAATAAGCACTGGACTGCCAACCATACGTCAACAGTTTAAACTCAACAGCTGCTCCTTGGAAACCCTATACAGAGGTGCTATGAACTGGATCTGACTCAATGGCACTTAACAACAATGAGCTGTTCATTGCAAATACATTATTTATTAAACAACATAAAAGATGACTGTGCACATGTACTTCAACAGATGACATATACAGAAATCAAATTGACTACATCTGTGGAAAGATTCAGTGGACAAACTCCATATCATCAGCCAAAACAAGGCCAGGGGCAGACTGTGGAACAGACTATCAATTGTTCATACGCAAGTTCAGGCTGAAGCTGAAGAAAATTAAAACATGTCCACAAGAGCCAAAATATAACCTTGAACATACCCCACCTGAATTTAGAGATCATCTCAAGAACAGCTTTGATGCATTAGATATTAATGATGAAGACCAGAAAAGTTGTGGAATGATATCAAGAACATCATACAGGAAGAAAGCAAAAGGTCATTAAAAAGATAAGATAGTAGAAAAAACTCTGAAACTTGCTAAAGCAAGTAGAAGCAAATGGAAGAAGAGAAAGTAAAAGAGCTGAACAAAAAATGTCAAAGGGCAGTTCAAGAAGACAAAGGCAAGTATTATAATGAAAAGCACAAAGACCAGGAGTTAGAAAACCAAAAAGGAAGAACACATTAAGCATTTCTCAAACTGAAAGAACTGAAGAAAAAGTTCAATCCTCAACTTGAAATATTAAAGAAATCTATGGGCAAATACTGAAAAATGCAGAAAGTTTCAAATGAAGATGAAAGTAATACACAGTCAATGAACCAAAAAGAAATGGTTTATATTCAAAAATTTCAAGAGACAGTACATGATCAAGAGCCAATGATCCTGAAGGAAGAAGTCCAAGGTGCACTGAAGGCATTGGCAAAGAACTAGACTCTGAGAATTGATGGAATACAAACAGAAAACTTTCAACAAATTGATGCAGTTCTGGAGGCACTCCCTCATCTATGCCAAGAAATTTGAAAGACAGCTAGCTACCTGGCCAACTAACTGGAAAAGATCCATAACTATTCCCTATCCAAAGAGAGGTAACTCAATAGAATGCGGAAATCATGGGAAAATATCACATGCTAGTAAAATATGGCTAAAGACAATTCAAAAACAGCTGCAACAGTTCATTGATAGGAAATTCCAGAGGCTCACGATAAGGACATAAGATGGGGGATATAATTACTAACATCAGATGGAGCTTGGCTGAAAGCAGAGAATACCAGAAAGATGCTTACCTGCACTTTATTGACTATGCAAAGACTTTCAACTCTATGGGTTGTGACAAGCTGTGGGCAACTCTGCAGAGAATGAGTGCTCTGAAACTCTTAATTGTGATCATGAGAAACCAGAACATAGACCAAGAGGCAGTCTTTAGAACAGAACAATTTAAACTGAATGTTTAAATTAGGTGTGTAGCTGGGTTGTATTCTTTCACCACCGGGCAGTGTTTCATTCTGTTGTGCCTAGGGTCGTTATGAGTCAGTACCGACTTGATGGCACCTAACAACAACAACAACAACTCAAACTGTATACTGAGCAAATAATCCTAAAAGCTAAATTATATGAAGAAGAACATGACATCAGAATAGGCAGAAGACTCATTAATGACCTACGATATACAAATGATACAACCTTGCTTGCTGAAAGTGAAGATGACTTAAAATACTTACTGATGAAGACCAAATACTGTAGCCTTCAGTATGGGTTTCACTTCAATATAATGAAAAACAAAAATCCTCACCACCAGAGCAATAAATAACATCATGATAAATGGAGCAAAGATTGAAATTGTCAAAGACTTCATTTTGCTTGGATCCACTATCAACATTCATGGAAGCAGCAGTCAAGAAATCCAACAATGTATTGCGTTAGGCAAATCTGCAGCACAAGACTTCTTAAAGTTTTCTAGAGCAAAGATGTCAGTTTGAGGACTAAAGTGTGCCTGACCCAAGCCAGGTATTTTTAATAATTTCATATGCATGTGAAAGTTGAACAGTGAAGGAGCCAGAATGCTCCTTAGAAGTCAGGATAACAAGACTTCATCTCTCATACTTTAGATACATTATCAGGAGGAACCAATCCCTAGAGAAGGACATCATGCTTTGTAAAGTGGTGGGTCATCGAAAAAGAGCAAAACCCATAATGGGATGGATTGGTACAGTGGCAGCAGTGATGGGCTCAAGTTTAACAACAACTGTGAGAATGGCACAACACTGGACAGTGTTTCATTCTGTTGTACATGTAAGGTTGCTATGAGTCAGAATCGACTCAATGGCACCTAACAACAGTAACAACATATAGTAGATATCAAATAAATATTTATTGGATAAATGTAAAATACTTTTAATGAACACACAGCAATGCTATGAAATAAGTATAATTTTTAGGCCTCAGTTTTTGTTGAAATCTGTGACTCTTAGAGGTCCAATAATTTTTCTATAGTCACAGAAATAGGTGAGGTAACTAATCTTCAACCAAACCCGGTCTGACTGAGTGTGGATGTACACATGTGTGTATGTGTGTGTATTCTTCCTTTCTCTAGTACTGCATTGTGCCTCTTCTGTATGAAGGGTCATCTGTAACTGCCCCCTCTTGGTATCCCTAGACCCAAGGTCAGTCAAATTAGATGCTGTCATAAGAGACTCCTTCTCTATATCTTAAGGCAGGGGTGGTGAATGTCCAACCCACTGACAATGTAAGGCCTGTGAACTCATTAGTTTCGTCCTGCCAAGGCAACCACAGTTCCATGCCTAATTAACTTGATGTTGTTGTTAAGTGCCATTGAGTTGATTCTGACCCATGGCAACCCTTTATAGGGCTTCCAAGGGGCAGCTAGTGAACTTGAACCACCAACCGTGTGGTTCAAACCAACTTTGCAATCCAGTGCATTAATTAATCCACAGTGCCATACCAGGAGATAAAATTAACTTTGGGCTGAGGTAATTAAATGTTTGACCAAATATAACAGGTTAATTTTTAAGTTGACAATTTTATATAGCCCATTAATAATGTTACAAATTTTGGCAGAATAAAGGTTCCCCATTCCTGCTTTTGGATACAATTTCTTAATAACCACCAACTATACGTTTGTTGTACCATACTAACTCGTGTGTTTCTGTGAACAGTATTTCAAATGCCAGCAGGGACAGGCATGGTGAATAAGTTTCAGTGAAGCTTCTAGACTAAAACAGATTAAGAATAAATGCCTGGGGATCCACTTCTGAAAATTTCCAGTGAAACCCTCTATGGGTCACAAGAAGACAGTGTCTGCCTCACATGTTTTGAATACACACTTTGGAGGTAATAAATCAGTGGAGGAGGACATCATGCTTTGTAGAGTAGAGCAAGGGAGTCTCAGTGAGATGGGTTGGCACAGTAGACTCAACAATGGACTCAAGCACACTGGCAATCATAAACTGGGCAATTACACCTAGGTTAGAATCAACTCAATGAAACTATTCTGTGGCTGTCTATTGTCATCTCAAACTAATTAAACCCCTGGCTTGCAAGTAAACAAACAACCCAAAGTTCTGCCTCTCTGTACACAGAGCACATGGCTTTGGGAGATTTGGGATATGCAAGTGCCACCTGAGTTACTCCTAGTGTAAACTCAATCTTGGCAGGTCTTAGAGCTGCACAGGAGCCAACTGTCTTGACATAGCTCAGTTCATGCAATCTCACCAAGGAAGTGCAGGAGTGCTCCCCTTTCCTTTGTCTCAGCAGCAAATGTTACAGTCATTTCTGCATCCTGCAAGGAATGGACTGCTCTTTTTCCTACAGGAAGGGAAAGGTGAGGAGAAAGCAAAAATTCAACTTTTTGGAAGAACAGGGGGTGAATCCAGGGTCTGCACTTCCAGGTCAGCTAGCAAGTGTCTGAGTCCACTGATAAGGAGAAGCAGGTAAGGAGCACACCATCCCAGTCACTATGGCAGAATCCAGATGCACATGTGCTCCAGCTGTTCAACAACAGCAGCAGGAACCTTAGCAGATGAGTCTCCAGAGAAGGGGAACCTGTCTTGGGGAGTTCAATGCCAGCTCCACATACATCTCAGCCACTGTGATGCTGATAGGGATGTCCAGGACAAAGCCTGGACAGTAGGACCTTAACTATAACAGAAACTTGAGGAAGTATTGACAAACTCAGGAAACTTTTGTCCATTGCCCCACTTTGTCCATGGTGGTATCACTTGGTCTAATATACAGACATTAGGGTGTCTCCTTTCTCTCTTTTTGAACAGACAGGAGGAAGTAAAATGGCAAATTAAATTGGCTCTCGCATCATTATCTATAAAGCTTTCATTCCCACTTTCAATTGGACACAACTATTATGACTCACCTGATGTCAAGCTACTCTCTTTTCCCTAGCTGAGTGTGCATTTGCTTCACTTGCTGTTAGCTGCTAAGGAGTCAGCCCCTGACTCATGATGACCCCATATACCATGGAATTAAATTATCTCCCTGATCACTTGCAGATAAGACCACTATGATCCATAGGGATTTTTTTTTAAGTTGATTTTTAGGAATAGATTGCCAGGTCTTTCTTCCTATCCTGGCTCAATAAACCTGTGCTTGCTCATCAGCAACACTATATAATCCCTACTTTAATTTGGTCCTATAGCTGGACTTCTACGGTTAGCACTTTGGTGGTGGCCTTTGAGAATGATGGGGATTCAAGGAGTTGTGAGTACAGACCAACTTATTCATTATCATATCCTATATTTTCTGACACAAAACATCCATCCACCATCCCTACCCCTACATACAAGTAATTTGCAAAAGGCAACCTCTAAAGCTACCCATTCAATGCTATTGCTGTTCTGTAAAGTAAATATAGATCTATAAATAGACCTTGTATTTTGCTTCAAAAAGTGACAAGTGAGCAGAAATGTTTTACATTCTGCATGTGGATGATGCAGACATCTCATAGACTGTGGCTTTTTAGCAAATCTGCACCACCTGCAATGTCAGCAGCAGCACTACTGAGGACTTTACAACTGCCCTGGGACTGTTTCTTTGCCTTAAGTGATTTTGATCCTATTGTTTTGGGTCAAATATTTATCTATACCTTAAAAAATATATTTGTCTCATAGTGTTATTAATACAAACAGACATGTATTAAGAAAGGAGAGAATGAAGAAAGGAAGGGAAGGAGGGAGAGCGGATCAAGAAAGGAAGGAAATAGGAGAAAGGAAGGAAAGGCAAGCAAAAGCATCCTTCTGCCCTGAGTGAACATTACTCTGACTGTGCTCATACAAGCACACCATCAACAACATAGACACACTCCTCACACTCATTACACTCTCACAGTTACATACCTGGTATCTACTTAGCTGTGCACACCCATAACAGGTGCCAACCTCTACTGTACACTCATCCAATCACAAATTACAATGGGCCCCAAACGAAAAAATCAGTTTCTATAATGAACTGCTAAGACTGTGAAATGCAAAATGAGAGACAACATACAACATCATAGCTAAATCTAGAGGAGGGGTTAAAGTTCATTGTGTCCAGTTCTCTGTCTACTTGTTCTATTGGCTCCTCTTATCCCCATCCCAGTAGTTCTGCATTGCTGGCTGCAAGGTTAGCAGTACAAACCCACCAGCCACTTCTAGGAATCCCTACACAGAGTCACTATGAGTCAGAAACAGTTCAACAGTGCTTAACAACAACAACAACATCCCCATTCCCATACCTGTGCTTACAGAGGAAACTTTTCCATTCTGAGCTGGTCATGGTAACATCATTTTGATTTTGAGACTTAAAGTATTAAGCCTTAAGGTCATATGTATATGACATATGAGACCAGTAGTACTATGCTATGGATGTGTTCCTTGTTCTCTGTAACTCAAATGTCATTGGCCCCTCACCTGTTGTGTTGACCAACCTACCTCCTGGCACCAAGAGGTGGTCTTTAATTTGTTGCCTAATCTTAACGTCTCCTAGAGAGAGAGGTATTCTAATATAGGACTCTAAGGGCTGAGTCTGTTTTCCAGCTTGTGACTGGACTTTACACACATAGATAGATGTCTCAGCTACCAGGCTTGACCATCAATGTCACAATTAACTATACTCCAGTACAAAACTGCTGGGACACAGTCTGATCTTTCTACTGGGGCAGTTTCCAGTAGTGGTCTCCTCTTCCTCCTGCTATCTGCCAAGACTACAAGGACCCCACATTTTTTGCACCAGTGCTGTTAACATTAGGACAGCTGCAATTTACAGATGAGGAGATGGAAGGTCAAAGAGGTGATATGCCTTTCCATGACACCCAGCTAGTTGGAAGCATACTCGTAGTTTGGATAGAATTATCTCTAAGTTTAGACTATATGTTTATGAATCCTCCCAACATACCAACTTGCTGATACTCCCATGTTTTTTGCCACACAAGCAAGTAGGAGCCCCGAGAAGCACAGACATAGCATGTAACCAAGCACCACTGTATGACACAGTCTCCACCCATCCATATGTGTGGATGTCTCTGCTAGTCCAGGACAAGACACTAGTCCCCACCAATACTGCATTGCACCCACAAACTACAAGGCTCAACCATTGCAGGTGGTAATTTGCATGGAGGCAGTGGTGTAGTCTCTCCCATGAGGTTTTGACTACCTAAGTTTCTTTTCTATACTCCTAAATGAGCAGACTCTTTAAAAATAGAGAAAAACAATACACTAGTAACTCCCTGCTTGAACTGGATTTTACCATGTTTCAAAGACTCTGTGGCTATTTCTGGTCTCATTGTCGTCTGGGTCTGAGAGGAAGACCTGATGGCTGTTCTTAGCTTTAAAGGCAGAAACAGAACATTGTTTCTCCTGGCTTTGATTTAAAGGCCAAAAACAGTTATAGGAAACTGTTCAGCAGATGTTTTATGAAACTCAGAAAAGATTGGGTCTTTTAAGGGGCTATTTTTAGACAATGCTTCCTACCATTGAGAATTTGGTGCTCACAAAAAGGGACAGAAAATGGGGGAGAGACAAGAGTTGTAGAGAGCTTTAAACATTTTATTTTTTCCTTCAGTTTTAAGAATGAATTAAATGAGACTGGAAGTCTTTGAAGGACAGAATGCAGAGGCGGTTCCAGAGAGGAGGGGTTCATTTTAGAATTTTCATATTAAAAAGAGAGTTTACAGGGTGAGCAAAATCTACATTTTCATGATTTTCCACCTCTTACTTCATGTTCTAGCAACATGGAAATGCTTTTTTCCCCCACACCACTTTCTTACCTCCCTTTTTATGAATTAACTTTCCCTCCTTTCTTCTCCCATCTTGAGCTTTTTATCCCCACTACTCTTTCACTGGCTTAAGAAACCTTGCCTGATATCTTCAGGATTGTCTTTAAGTTGATTCAGACTCATAGTGGTCCTGTTGAATTCCCTGTGCATATTCCATACATTGCAATGACTTTTATAATCTATTTCTATATCTGCCATTACCTGTCTGTCAATTTATTGTACTGTGGTGGTTTGTCTTGTGCTGGAAGCTATGCCACTGGTATTTCAAATGCCACCAAGATCACCCATAGTAGATAGGTTTTGGTGGCGCTTCCAGACTAAGATATATTAGGAAGAAAGAGCTGGCAATTTACTTCTGGAAACTTCCAAAGAAATCCCTAAGACCATGATAGAACATTGTCCTACTTACTTTGGATATGTATTCAGAAGGAATCAGTGACTGGAAAAGGACATCATTTTTGGTGACGCAGAAGGCCAGCCAGGGTGAGGGAGACCCTTGATGAACTGGACTAGCACAGTAGTCACAACAATAGACTCAAACATGTAAGTAATTGTGAGGATGACATTCTAACTCATTACTATTATGTCCATTATGACTCTTAGTGACCCTATAGGACAGAGTAGAGCTTCTCCATAGGTTTCCACAATGAAATTCTTTGGGAGCAGACAGCTTCATCTTTCTTCTAAAAAGCAGCAGGTATACTGGAACCACTAACTTTGAGGTTAGCAGCCCAATGCTTAATTCACTGTACTACCAGTGCTCCAGGAAGTATTTTATTCTGTTGTATATAAAGACCCATGAGTTAGTAAACCAAATGAAAACTATCTCTATCTATCTATCTATCTATCTATCTATCTATCTATCTATCTATCTATCTATCTACATATTTAATATATCTGACTCATTATGCTTTAATATCACACCCTTCAGTGTGGATTTAACTTCAATGTAAAGAAAAAATCTTCACAACTAGAGCAGTAAATGATATCATGATAAATGTAGTAAAGATTGAAGTTGTCAAAAATTATCAATACTCAAGGAAGCATCAGCCAAAAAATCAAATGGCATATTGCACTAGGAAAATCTGCTTCACAAGACCTTTTTAAAGTGTTCAAAGGCAGAGATGTCAGTTTGAGAACTAAGGTATGCTTGACCAAAGTCATGGCATTTTCAATAGCCTCGTGTGGATTGAACAGTTGGACAGTGCATAAGGAAGGCTGTAGAAGAATTGATGCATTTGAGTTATGGTGTGGGTGGAGAATATTAAAAGTGCCATGGACTGTCAAAAGAACAAACAAATCTATGTTTGAAAAAGTATAGCCAGAATTATCCTTAGAAGTCAGGAAGGTGAGACTCTTTCTCTCATACTTCAAACATGTTACCAGGAGGGACCAGTTCCCATAGAAGGACATCATCCTTGATAAAGTGGAGGGTCCTTGATAAAGGAAGCCCTCCAATGAGATGGATTGGCACAGTAGTAGCAGCAATTGGCTTGAGTGTAACAACAATTGAGAGGAATGGCACAGGACCAGGCAGTGTTTTGTTCTGTTGTGGCTACAGCCCATGTGAGTTGGAGCTAATTCGATGGAGCTTAACAACAACATGTTCAAGAAACATTTCAGGGTATCCATTTTGGTCTTTTCATTCTTTTCTGTCTTTTTTATGATGCTTTGTTTTTTTCGTGTATGATGTTCTTTATATCATCTCACAACTCCTTTGGTCATTAGTTAGTGTCTAATGCATCAATTTGTTTTTCAGATGTTCTCTAAATTCAGGTGGGGTATGTTATTGTTAGGTGCTGTTGTTTCAGTTCTGAATCATCACTACCCTGTATAGGGTTTTTCAGGAGCAGGAATTGCCAGCCCTATGTTTCCAAGTCTGGTGCTGACCTACAGCGCCATACCAGGTGTCCCAGATGGGGTATACTCAAGGTCATACTCTTGCTCTTGTGGATTTGTTTAATTTTATTCAGTTTCAATGTTAAGTTGCATATGAGCAGCTGATTGTTTCACAGTAAGCCACTGGCTTCATTTTGGCTGATGATATTGAGCTTATCATTTATCTTTCTTCACATATGTAGTAATTCTAATTCCCATGTGCTCCATTTGGTACGGTTACCATTTATGTTATTGAAGAAGATATTTGCAGTGAATAAATCAGTAATCTTGCAAAAACTTTGTCATGCAATTTCCAAATAAAGTTTTTATAACCAAAGCCATATTTTCCAACTACCAATCATTCCTCTTTTTTTCCAACCATCATATTCCAATCCCTAGTAATTATCAATATATCTTGATTGCAGGGTCAATTTCAGACTGAAGAAGTTGGTAGAATTATAAAATTCCTTCACAATAGTGGTTCATGCATAAATTTAAATAATAGTCATATTAACTGGCTTTCCTTGCAGGTATATAAATATTATCTCATCACACAGAAAAATACACAGAATCACCGTACCAGAAACAATCTGTTGATATTCAATTAATTCCAAAGGTATCATAGGATGAAGAGCAAATTGTACTGAAGAAAGATGTCCAAGCTGCTCTAAAGGCATTGGCAAAAAACAAGCTCCAAGAACTGCTGGAATACAAATTGAAATGATTGAACAAATTGATGCAGCAATGAAGGTGCTCATTAGTCTATGTCAAGAAATTTGGAAGACAGCTACGTGGCCAACAGATTGGAAGAGACCCATATTTATGTCTATTCCAAAGAAAGGGGAAACAGTGGAATGTAGAAATCATCAAACAATATCATTAATATCACATACAAGTAAAATTTTGTTGAAGGTAATTCAAAAATGGAAGCAACAGTACATCTACAGGGAATTACCAGAAATTCAAGCTAGATTCAGAAAAGGGTGTGGAACAAGGGATAGCATTGCTGACATCAGACGGATCTTGGCTGAGAGCAGAGAATACCAGGAAGAAGTTTATTTGTGTCTTCTTGACTATGTGTGGATTATAATAACATATGGATAACATTGCAATGAAAAGGTATTCCAGAATACTGCACTGTAGTCATGAGGAACCTGTATGTAGACCAAGGAACAGAACAAGAGAATAGTGAATGGCTCAGAATCAACAAGACTCAATGGAAATACACACTCTGATTGGTGACCACGTTCATCATTGATAAGGGGAAGTGAGGGAAAAACAGCAATGAAGCTACGAGCTAAGTCCTACATTCTATAAACTCCTGTGAACCCGGGTGGAGACCTGGTTGGTCAGCAGTGGTGCAAGACCTGGGGACTTTTGAGACCAGAATCAGTGACATAGCCATAGAAGACTAGAGTGGAGAGTGAAGTGTCCAGCTGATAAGAAGAGAGGGTATATGCATAAGAACACCCACACTTGCAGATAATACCCATTAGAGCTGGCTTCAATGATTGGATGATCAGAGTTCAACTAGAAGAAGAAAGAAGAGGGGAAAAAAAGAGTAATCTGACACAATTTGATGAACTTAACCTATGCCTATGAATGTAGTAGCTCAAAAGAGGGAACAAATCTTTACAGCAAGGATCATTCTCACCCCCTTCATACACAGAATAGACAGGGATGGGCAACTTGGAAATTGGCTACCCAAAATGGGGGGCTTCAAAGGCAAGACGTGATTGGCTTACAAGCTTTCAAGAGGGAGCCTAGATCCAGAAGGTGTGAAGGAAGGTAGACTCTCCATTGAGTAGTATCCAATCTGTCTGGGCGAGGCTGATGAAAGGAGATGGGGATAGGTCTCTTGTGGTACAATAGTGAATAATTGTTATCAGGACTGATTGTGAGGGTTGAAAATGTAAAGGTACACATTTTGTAGCAAAAAGAAGGGAGTGATTGACTTTGCAGTCTTGGGGCATAGGTCCCTGGGACCATCAAAGGAGAAGAGCAGAGAGCAGGACCCTACCTAGAGAAGCATTGAGGCCAGAGATGGAGGCAGAAATGATGATGTGGAGAGATGGAACAGCTGGGGACTTTAGACCCAGAAAGGAAGAGGGGCTGTGTGCTGATGAACGGGGGGCAGGCTTGCAGGGTATACCCGTTGGTTGGTTGATGATGCATGGAGGGGATTGTAACCATGACAATGAAATGATATACAATAGGATGAATGTAGAGCTAATGTTCTCCCACGCAAACGATCACGTAATTCACAAGAAAACATTAAAAAATAAAGATTTCACTAAAAGAATAAAAACTTTTTGGCAAAATAAAAAAATATCAAGTAAGGGATTAATCTCTAAAGTTTATAGAACACTTTGACATCTCAAGAAGAAAAAGACAAATAATCCAATTTAAAAATGAACAGAGGACATGAAAAGACACTTCACTGAAAAAAGAAAGACATTCTGTCTGCCAACAAGCATATGAAAAAATGTTCAAGATGATTAGCCATTATTGTTGTTGTTAGGTGCCATCGAGTTGGTACCAACTCACAATACCTAATGCACAACAGAATGAAACACAGCTTGGTCCTGTGCCAACCTCCCAATAGTTGCTATGTGTGAGCCCATTACTGTCATCACTGTTCCAAGCCATCTCATTGGGGGCCTTCGTCTTTTTCTCCAACCTTCCACTTTACCAAACATGATATCCTTCTCCAGTGACTTGACCCTCCTGATAATATGTCCGATGTATAAGAGACAAAATTTGGCTATCCTATCTTCCAAGGAGCTCTCCTGTTGTACTTCTTCCAACAGAGATCTGTTTTTTTCTTTTGGCTCTCCCTGGCACTACTCGTATTCTCCTCAACACCATAATTCAAATGCATCAATTCTTCTATGGTCTTCCTTATTCACTGTCCAACTTTCACATGTATATGAGGTTATTGAAAATACCATGGCTTGGTTCAGGCACACTTAATCCTCACACTGACATCTTTGATCTTTAACACTTTAAAAAGGTCTTGTGCACCATATTTGCCTAATGCAATATGTCATTTGATTTCTTGACTACTGCTTCCATGAGTGTTGATGGTTGATCTGAACAAAATGAAGTCTTTGATAACTTCAATCTTTTCTCCATATATATGGATGTTGTTTAGTGATCCAGTAGTGAGGATTTTTGTTTTCTTTACAGTGAGATGCAACCCATACCAAAGGCTGTAGTCTTTGATCTTTATCAATAAGTATTTTAAATCCTCTTCACTTTCAATAAGCATGGTTGTATCATTTGCATATTGCAGGTTGTTAATGAGTCTTCCTTCAATCCTGATGCTATGTTTTCCTTCATATAATGCAGCTTCTCAAATTATTTGTTCAATATATTGATTGAATAAGTACGGTGAAAGAATACAACCCTGGAGCACACCTTTGGTCATTTAAAACCATTTGGTGTTCCCATGTTCTGTTTGAACAACTGCCTCTTGATCTATATACAGGTTTCTCCTGAGCACAATTAAGTGTTCCAGAATACTTCACATTTTTTGTCCATAGGTTGTCATGATCCACAAAATCGAAAGTCTTTGCATAGTCAATAAAGCACAGGTAACACCTTTCTGGTATTCTTCTTTCAGAGAATTAGCCACTAGAATGATACAAATCAAAACAACAAGATATCATCTCACCCTAGCATTAATGATTGTTGATTAGTGCCATCAAATTGCTTCTGACTCAGGGCGACCCTGATAGGATATCTGAGGAGCATCTGATGGATTTGAACTGCCAATCTTGCAGTTCAAACAGACCTTGCAATCTAGTGCTTAGCCTAAAGCACCATATCAGAACTTCATATTTTTGTTGTTTTCAAATTGTGTCTAGTCTGTTCCAACTCACAGCAACCCTGTAAAGGGGTTCCAAGGAGTGGCTGGTTAAGTTTGAATCACTGACCTTGCGGTTCAAATCAAACTTGAGGTCAAATAGTCCTTATCCTATGGTGCCACACCAGGACTCCATAGAAAAGTTTTTTAAAAAACAAACAAAAGAACAAAAAGCACTGAATCTTGATGCTATGCTTTTCTTCATATAATCCAGTTTCTCAGCATACAGATTGAATAAGTATGGTGAAAGAACACAACTCTAGTGTGCACCTTTCCTAATTTTAAACCATTCAGTATTCCCTTGTTCTCTTCAAACAAGTGCCTCTTGGTCTATGTACAAGTTCCTCATGAGAACAACTAAGTATTCCAGAATACTCATTCTATGTAATGTTATCCATAGCTTGTTATGATCCA
>NW_006408740.1:4392209-4393347 GCF_000296735.1 Chrysochloris asiatica
TGTGATTGTTAGATTCAAAATGGCCAATATCAATCCATTTCAGCTCACTAATGCCTAGGATATTGATTTTTATGCATTTGATTTCATTTTTGACAATTTAACATTTTCCTAGATTCATGCTTTATACATTCCATGTTCTGATTATTAATGGATGTTTACAGCTCTTTCTCTTCATTTTGAGTTGTGCCCCATCAGCAAATGAAGGTCCCGAGGGCTTTACTTCATTCTTAACATCACGGTCTTCTGGCACTATCTCCGACAATATTCTGGTGCTCTGCATCATGTTTTAATATTCAATAATCTGATGTTGACAGTGTTCCACTGCTATTCATAAGGTTTTCAGTGACTAAATATTCGGAAGTAGTCCATTTCTACTTCTTCCTAGTCTTTCTTTGTCTGGAAGATCAGCTGAAACCTGTACACCACGGGTGACCCTGTTGGTATTTAAAATACTTGTCACATAGCTTCCAGCATCTCAGCAACACACAAGCCACCACAGTATGACAAACTGACAGATGACTAGTGAGCACATACAAATACATATGTAGAAATGTCAAACCCACATATATATTTGTGATTATAGTCCCATTCACCATCTCACCTCTGTTCATTTTGTGTGTAGATCAATATATCAGTGAATCTAACAATTATCTTTTTTGTTATTACTGTTATTACAGGATTGGGTCTATAATAATATTTCCCTTTGCTGCCTTTAACTCTTATGCTGCTCCCAATATCTTCCTTTGTGTTGGTCATTTTGTGCTGGCCCTCCCATCATTCTTATTGTATTATTAATGCCTTTCCCTTCACACAAGTTGAAATGTGTTTACCCTTTACTTAATGATTATCTTTCCTTTAACCACCCAACTCCGTTAATTTTCAAAGAATGTTTCTTTCTCTGTTACACCCTTTCTCAACTTTTTACAGTAGTGGTCTTATACATTATTTGCCTTTTTGTGATTGACTAATTTTATATTGCTGATGTCCGATGGATCTTGGCTGACAGCAGAGAATATTAGAAAGATATTTACCTGTGTTTTATTGACTACTCAAAGGCTTTCGATTGTGTGGGTCATGACAAGCTATGGACAACATTGTGAATTATGAGTATTCTGGAACACTTATTTGTGCTCATGAG
>NW_006408740.1:4395342-4396451 GCF_000296735.1 Chrysochloris asiatica
TTTACTCTCAGGTAACTGACCAAAGAAAAGTTCAAAAGTCAACTATCAGCTGGAAAATTGATGCTTACAGTTTTCTGGGATCCTCAAGGACCAGTATTGAAACACTATTAGGAAAAAGGTTCAGCAATCAACAGTGTTCATTACAATGAGATGTTCACCAAAGACCTGCAATCTAAACTTCAGATTAAATGCAGAGGACTGCTATCCAAGGGTGTTGTGATCTGGCATTACAATGTATGTCCACACACCTCTGCCCATACTTTTGGCACTCTTCAAAAACTTTGTTTTGAGATGTTAAAACATCCTCCCTATAGTCCTGACTTATTCTATCGAAATTGCACCTGTTTGGGTCCAGAAAGCAACCCTTTGAGGATGAAGATTCACCTCTGATGAAGACATGAAGACTGTGGTGCATTAGTGGCTCACAGCTCAGATTAAACATTTTTTATTAAGGGAATACAAAAGCTTGTTGACAGATGGAAAAAGTATACTGAAAAATTAGATTATGTCAAAAAATAATCTATTTGTCTTTTCTAAAAGTTGATCAAAATAAATTTTACAACCAGAATGTGGATACATTTTGACTCACTCTTGTAATTAATATCATATGCAAGTAAAATGTTGCTGCCAGAAATTCAAGTTGGATTCAAAAAGAGGACATGGAATGAGGGACAACATTGCTGATGTCAGATGGATCTTGGCTGACAGCACAGAATAGCAGAAAGAAGTTTACTTCCCTTTATTAGCAATGCAAAGAAATACAACTACGTGGATCATAACAAACTGAATAATAAGTACTCCAGAACACTTTATTGTGATCATGCTAAACCTGTACAAAGACCAAGAGGCAGTCATTCCAACAGAACAAGGGGATACTGAATGGGTTAGTATCAGGAAAGTTGTAACAGTGATTTATCCTTTCACTATACTTACTCAATCTATATGCTGAGCAAATCAATTAAGGTACCAGAATTGCAGGAAGACTCATTAACAACCTGCAGATGACACTACCTTGCTCCCTGGAAGTAAAGAGGACTTGATAAAGATCACAAAGACTTGTAATAAAGATCACAAAGACTGCAGCCTTCATTATGGATTACACCTCAACA
>NW_006408740.1:4402777-4404256 GCF_000296735.1 Chrysochloris asiatica
GACGGATCTTGACTGAAAGAAGAGAATACCAGAAAGATGTTTACCTGTGTTTTATTGACTATGCAAAGGCTTTCGATTCTGTGGGTCATAACAAGCTATGGACAACATTGCAAAGTGTGAGTATTCTGGAACACTTAATTGTGCTCTTGAGGAATCTGTACATGGACCGAGAGGCAGCTGTTTGAACAGAACAAGAGAAAACCAAATGGTTTAAAATTATCAAAGGTGTGTGCCAGGGTTGTATTCTTTCACCATACTTATTTAATCTGTATGCTGAGCACATAATCCAAGAAGATGGATTATATGAAGAAAAATGTGGCATCAGGATTAGAGGAAGACTCATTAACAACCTACAATATGCAGATAATACAACCTTGCTTGATGAAAGTGAAGAGGACGTAAAATACTTACTGATGAAGATCAAAGAGCACAGCCTTCAGTATGGATTTCATCTCAATGTAAATAAGATAAAAATCCTCACCACTGGATCAATAAACAGTATCCATATAAATGGGAAAAGGATTGAAGTTGTAAATGACTTCATTTTGCTTGGATCAACCATCAACACTTATGGAAGCAGCAGTCAAGAAATTAAATGATGCATTGCATTAGTCAAATCTGGTACACAACACCTCTTTAAAGTGTTGAAGAGCAAAAATGTCAATTTGAGGACTAAGGTGGGCTACCCAAGCCATGGTATTTTCAATAACCACATATGCATGCAAAAATTGGACAGTGAATAAGGAAGACTGTAGAAGTACTGATGCATTTGACTTATGGTGTTGGAGGTGAACACTAAAAAATGTCATGGACTGCCATGTTGTTGAAAAAGAACAGCCACAATGTTCCTTGGAAGCTATGTTGGCCAGACTTTGTCTCTCCTACTGTGGATATATTATCAGGAAAGAACAGGCACTGGAGAAGGATATTACATTTGGTAAAGTTGAGGATCAGAGAAAAAGAGGAAGACTACCAACATGATAGATTGGCACAGTGGCAGCAGAAAAAGGCTCAAGCACAGCAATGATTGGAAAATATGTTTCATTCTGTTGTGCATGGGGTCACTATGAGTCGGTGCCAACTTGAAAACACAAAACAGTAACTGTAATTCTTGATTCAAAATTTTTTTTCTTTCAGGGAATCTTCAAGAAGTTCATGGAAAATGTGTATTATCAAAAAACTATGCATGGATTTAAAAAACCTATTGCAACAAAATTAACTTACCGTAACTTCTTTTAACATGTCTGAATACCATCTAGTTTGAAGCACTACGAATATATATCAGTTTGAAAAGAGCCCCATCAGAGCAACATGAATTCTGCCAAAACTTAAGCAAGAACAAACACCAAATTTATGGTTAAGCTTGAGTGGAAGACTAGTGAAATCATTAGTGCTTTAACAAAAGTTTATGGGGACAATGCCCTAAAGAAATCAACAGTTTACAAATAGATAACTTGTTTTAAGAAGAGATGAGAACAG
>NW_006408740.1:4404356-4409977 GCF_000296735.1 Chrysochloris asiatica
CAGCTCCAGGCAATTCCAGAAGCTGCTCTCCTTTCAGCTGAAACATTTTATCTCATTCCCCTTTGTTCTTCTCCCATAAAACCTTATGATTTCTTAGGTATGGAGTCATTGCAATGAATCCTGCTCACAGCACAAAATACTTACACCAAGTAGGGACCACGTCTGACTCCGTTGAATCTGGACTAGCCCTTGGACTCAGGGCAAATACAACATCTAATAACTGTCTAAACTTCAACTACTAATATGAGAAAAGTAAAGATTAAGGTGGTTATGTTTATTCACTTTCTAAACCACTTCTCTAACCAGTCAGTAAAAGGATCACTAATTCCAGCATTATCGGACATTTCATTAACTAGGGTGCTTAATTCTTGCAGGATCTTTGTTATATAGTTCCATCAGTAGCAGTGTTGTTAAAGGTACCACACTTAGCTCCCAATATTACACATACACCTCATCATGTCTGTTTTCCCAAGACATTTGGCTAGTGACATCTAACTGGCTAGCTACCCCTTGAAGGGCATCTCTGGTGTCATTTATGAACCTCTATTGGTCCTGGTGTGGCACTGTGGGCTAATGCGCTGGACTGCAAAGTTGTTTGAACCACAAGGTCATTGGTTCAAGCTCAACAGCTGTTCCTTGGAAACCCTATACAGGGTCACTCACTATGGGTCAGAACTGACTCAATGGTACTTAACAACAACAACAATTGGTTAATTGATTCAGTCTACATTTTTTTAGACCATCAAACTCTGCAGATATCCAATTATTAGCTTTAAGCTCATTAGGAAGTCCTCTAGAGACTCCCGTGGAGTTTATACAAATATATAAACCAAAAGATCCAGGGAGAGATCTCCAGGCTTGAGATTTCTCATGATGCTCAGTTTTCTTGAAGAACGCTTGGGTGAATGGAATTGACAGCTGGACCAACGTTCACATCCCAGTCCAATTTGACAGCAGCAAATCTCGGACATTCCCTTTCCCTCAATACTCTGAGGACCAAAAAGGCTCAGCAGTGACATTTTGGACGTGGGGGAAGTTATCATTTTTCCTAAGGGCACTGTGAACTATGCCACCTGCCTTGAAAGACAAGAAGAGTGGTTAATCATCCCTATGGAGAACGAAGGAGTTGTCTTTGACAAGCCTTTTGAAGTTTCATTTCCCCAAGCCTTCTTGTCTTGTTACAGAGCCAACATGAGTACATGTCCGAATCCCAACCAAGGGAAAACCAACCTGCTTCTGTGGTTTATCAGTTTACCAAGTTTGCTGAGAACTTGTACTGAATATTTAACCCATTCTACCCAAATGTTCATATGTCTATATCTTGTTTCTATCTCCAATGTTTATCTTAGGTATTTTACCTCAATCACATCTACTCTTTTAGAGTCATTTTCAGCCCAGAGGGTCCCATCCAGAGATGTGGGCACCGATTCCATAGATCCCGATTGCTATTGCAGGCTCCCTATTGCTGACAGTGTGGACATTATATGAGATATGTCTAATTTAATAATTTGAGGGCATGATGCCATGGTTACATTTACTATCAACCTGACCAGCTGGTTGGCAAAAGCCCTTTGCACCTCCCTATGGTAAGGATACATTTTAGCCATATTAGCTTCCAAACCCATTTCATCTGGCAGAGGTATGGCAAGGCAGCCTCTCAGACTCTTCAGACTGCCCCTTCTCCACAGTCTGGACGACCTTCTCAACGATTATCTGCACCTGGTAAGGGCCCTCCCAGTCGAGCTGCAGCTGTCCTCTTTCCAGGTCTTGATCAGCACCAAGACAGCGAATTTGAAAGGAGGCGTTTGGAGCAAGAGTCCGTTTCACCTGAAGGTTAGCAAAACAAAGAGGACCAGCACGTAGTTTCTCAGGAATTGATCTCTAGTTTCCATGGTGGGTAGGTCTGTGGTTCTTCCTGGGTTGTTGGTGGTGTTATGTGCCGTGGAGTCTGTTCTGACTCATAGTGACCCTGTGCAGGGTTTCTGAGGCTGTAAATCTTTACGGGAGCAGAAAGCCTCATCTTTCTCCCGCAGGAGCCTATCTATGGTGGCATGGAACCCCTTTAGCGGTGAATGCCATTCTACCTTTGTTGTGAAGTGCTGTGGAGTCGGTTCCGACACATAGCGACCCTCTATAGGGTTTCTGAGGAGCAGCTGCTGAGCTTTAACTGCCTACCTTACAGTTCAAACGGCTTTGCAATCTGGCGCATTAACCCACAGCGCCACACCAGGACTCCCTTCTGCTTCAAAAGTGCTGAGAAGATTAAAATGAAAATGTTCAGGGATAACACCGTTTTACAACAGTATTTACTACGCTCTGTCTATTTCCTCAAACTATCATCTTTCGGCATGAATACAGTGCTTTAAAGTTTCTCAAATAGGAATGTAGATTAAACATACTTTAACATCAGAACCTTGTCAAATGAACTGAAACTCTATCAATATGCACAGCTACAGCACAATATCCATTTTCTCCTCTTTAACAAGACGAAATGCATACATTCAGGGTAGCCCAAATTTTAACAAAAAAAAATATTTTCAATTCACAAAGAGTATTGGCACACCAAATATCTTTTAAAACAGTATTATGTTCTCAGAAGTTCTGAAACATTAATACAAATAAAAAAATAAAACACACACAAAGTCTTGAGCAATGTACAATTTAAAAAATTACTATCACACCAGCCAAACATATCCTTAACCACATTTTAAATGGATTAATTTATGCCATTGTACTGCAGAAAGAATATCAAAGATATTAAAACAAAACAACTTTTCAGTGCCTGACTCACATTCAAGTTTCACCTTGAATGTGCAAACTCAGAATTTTTCATTGTAAGCTCAAATAGTCTATGTCTATTTATCTTAAGAGTTATATTTTAAAACTACAATACCAAAAAAAAGACAAACAATAATCACTAGTCCTTTCATTACTGGCTGCGTGTCCCCTCCACTTCTACAAGGATAAGGTATTGTGTTCTATGGACTACCTCACCTAGTTCCCCAATCTTACAATTAGGTCCTGTCCCAAAAGATTCAAAAGTTGATCTCTAGTTTCATGAGGGGAATCACCTTTTCTTTCGTTTTTCTTTGGACATTCTCTTTTGAAATGGTCTGTCTTCCCACTCTTATAACATCCACTGGTGGACTTGGGGACGTAGCCCAGTCCTCTCCTCCCTTTCCTTTGAGGAGGGCCAATACTGTAATCCATGCCCTACTTCCTTTGAGAGGGGTGTCTTGTTCTAGCCTCTTATTAACTATTTTATTCACAGTAGACACCATGATGCTGGCTTTCTGCTTTTGCTCCTCCTTCCCCTCTCTACAAAAACTTTCTCAGCTACTCTTAACAGTTCATCAATGGGTTTGTTACTCCATTCCACTCCCCATTACTAACAAGACTACAGCCTGATTCCCTGTGCACTGCTGGTGGGTTTTCGTGCACCCCGATTTTTATTATCTTTTCCCGGGTTAGGGGACTGTCACCCCAAGTCCTCAACATTCTCCCCAGAGGACTACCAGGAATTATGTCTGAGTGAGTCTTCCCTGCTCCTTTCTTCCTTCTTCTCTAGGCCTAGTATTCTCGTTTCCCATTTTCTATTGGTCTTGGTGTCTGAGGTCCCCTGTATGCTCAACACCCCCTATATTTTGCCAGCTTTGGGGATTCCTGGAGGTTTCTTGCATACAACCACGAGATTTCGCTTTGTCCATTTCTGACTGGATTGGGACTCCTTACTTGCTTTGCATCTAAGAAGCACATCAGTCATCCACATGACCCCTAAAATGCCTAACCACCAAGTGAATACTTAAAGTCAAGTTTTCCCTACCTGACTCGTGCATGAGATTACTTGGTTGCTATAATTAGTCTGTTCTCAGTCCTTCATGTCTCTCTCACTAATTCTTTTTCTTTTAGACTCCGGCCTTTTTCTGGCTCTTACTGGCAGGCAATCACCCCTGCAGAGAAGGCCACCAAAACCGAGGCGGGATGTGTCTCCTTTTCCACCAGGGCTGCCGCTCCAAAAAGGGCAGAAAATCCCAGATAGGCCCCCAAATTTGTGAGAAACATTGTAGATACTGACAAACACTCAAGTTCCAATCTGTACTCATTTTAGCAAGAGTGACGTTTTCTTTATTCGATTTTGCATAATCAGGTGCCCACAGTAGACACAGGCAGATGCACCACATGGTTGGCCCACAAAGTTTTATTCCCCTGTCTTGAAAAAGCCCCTCCTTCAGTTCTAATTACTCATTTACAATTCTACCCCCAAAATGTCCCATTTTCCCTCCCCCAAAATAGCCCAAATGATGCCCATGGTCTTAATGACTGTATTTAAAGTTCCTAGTCCTAGAACAGATTTCTTTCCCTACTCCCCCCAATTCATCCTGCTTACATATCCCTGGGTGTAAATCAACAACCTATGTCTGTCTAGCAATCTCATGTGTCCCTTATTCCTGAAGATGGACCATCTTGAGAATTTCTCACAATCCCCTACAAGATGGATTGACACAGTGACTGCAACAATGGGCTGAAACATATCAACAATTGTGAGGATGGTGCAGGACCAGGCAATGTTTCATTCTGTCGTGCATACGGTAGTTGTGAGTCAGAATCACTCCATGACACCTAGCAACAATTTGCTCTTCCAACCTTTGATTTTTATCTCATTTTTTATTTGCATCTAAGGTGTGTTTCTTATAGACAGCATAGTAATGGGTCATATTTTCTCATCCATTCTGCTACTCTATATCTCTTGACTTATGCTTTTGATTGAATTACATTCAGTGTAGTCATCAGTAGTTATTAATTTACTGCTATCATTTTGCTGTGCATTTTGTTTTTATTTGGTGGTATTGATGTTTTTTTTGTTCTATGTATTTTTTTACTGCATTAATTTCATTTATGAAATTTCTTATCATTTCCTTATTTTAGTGCATACTGAGACTTTATTATTATTATTTTTATCAGTGAGGTTTATTAACTTCCTTTTAGGCTACCCTACAATTTACTCATCTGTCATTTTGTCATATTGTGGTGGCCTAAGTGTTGCTGTGATTCTGGGAATTATGCCGTGGGTACCTTAAATACCAGCAGGGTTACCCACAGTAACTAGCTTCCAGATGAAGACAAACTAGGAAGAAGAAGAGTCAGACTACTTTAGAATATTTAGTCTCTGGAAACCTTATGAATAGCAGTGGAACATTGTCAGCAATGGAATTTAGTCAGAATATTCAATGTTCAATTTTGAATATTAAAACATGATGAAGAGTACCAGAATATTGTCAGATATAGTGTCAGAAGATGAGCCCCTCTGGTTGGAAGGCACTCAAAATACGACTGGGGAATCGCTGCCTCCTCAAAATAGAGTTGACTGTGATGACATAAATAGAGTAAAGCCTTTGGGACCCTCATTTTCTGATGGGGCAAAACTAAAAATGAAGAGCAGCATCTATAAACATCCATTAATAATAGGAACATGGAATGTATGAAGGATGAATCTAGGAAAATTGGAAATAGCAAAAAAATAAAATGGGATGCATAAGCATCAATATCCTAGTCATTAGTGAGCTGAAATTGACTGGTATTGGTCATTTTGAATCTGACAATCACATGGTTTACTATGCTGG
>NW_006408740.1:4415312-4422297 GCF_000296735.1 Chrysochloris asiatica
TGGATCATTCTCCAGAATAGACCATGTCTTAGGCCACAAAACAAATCTCCATAAATTTACAAATATCAAAATACTACAAAGCATCTTCTCAGACCACAATGCTATCAAATTAGAACTCAACAATAGGAAGTCCAAGGAAATAAAATCAAATACATGGAAACTGAATAACACCCTGTTGAAAAGAAGAGATGAACCAATGTAGAAGGTGATGTCCACAGTGTCAGATCACCCACATAAACTTTTGAGAAAAAAAAATTAATCTTGTCCATACCCTAATTGATATTTTTTAATTTATTGAGACTTATTTTGGGGCCTAACATGTGATTTATTCTGGAGAGTGTTCCATGTGCACTGTAAATGAAGGTGTTTTGTGCTTTTGTTGGGTTGAATGTTCTGTACAAATGTATGGGGTCAAGTTGATAGATTGTGTTGCTTAGTTCCTCTGTGTCTTTGTTGAGTTTCTTTCTGGTTCTGTCCTTTTTCAAAAGTGGTATATTAAAATCTCCCACTATTATTTTAGAGTTGTCTATTTCTTACTTCAATTCTATTACGGTTTGATTTATAGAGTTTGAGGCTTTTTCATTGGGAATATAGATATTTATTATGATTATGGCCTCTTATTCAACTGACCCCTTAATCATGAGCTAATGTCCTTCTTTATCTCTTAGTCTGATTTTTGCCTTAAAGTTTATTTTCTCAGAGGTTAACATTGTCTCTCCTGCTCGTTTTTTATTGCAATTAGATTGGTATATTTTTTTCATCCTTTAATTTTTAATCTATTTCTGTCTTCTATATAAAGTGTGTCTCTTGTAGATAGAATATTGAAGGATCCTGTTTTCTTATACATTCTGATGGTGTCTGTCTTTTGACTGGTGCATTTAATACATTAATGTTCAGTGTAATTATTGATATGTATGAATTGATTGTAGTCATTTTGCTTATTGCATTTTTGTAGTGCTGCTGATTTCTTTGTTCTACGAGCTTTCTGTGCTGAGTTGATTTTTGTTAAGTGTTTTCTTGTAAATTTCTACATAGTTTTAATATTTACTTAAATATTAAATGGATTTCCCTTTTCTTGATTTGATGTTAGGGTGTATTAAATTTCTTTGAGGTTACCCTGTACTATTAATCTCACCCCGTTTTAAAACAGTCTGTTTTAACATGAAATCTACAGGACCTCCTTACCACTTGCAACTCTGTAACTATAATTTTACCTTCCTTTGCTTTATAGTTGTCGTGATCATAGACTGACATTTCAGATTCATTATTTTCAGTCTTATAATTTTGTTCTGGTGTGGCGCTGTGGGTTAATGCACCAGACTTCAAAGCTGTTTGAACTTGCAAGGTCATCTGTTCAAGCTCACCAGCTGCTCCTCAGAACCCTGTACAGGGTCGCTATGGGTCAGAATTGACTCCACGGCACTTAACAACAACAAAAAATTTTGTTCTACTCTGGATAAGTCCATATCTGTACTGAATTCTGGGTGGTTTTGCCATGTACGTCAATATCTGGTTATTACCTACACTTGTTGGGTCTTAGTCCAAAGAACACCCTTTAGTATATTTTGGAGTACAGGCTTGACTTTTACAAAGTCCTTTAATTTTTGTTTATCCTGAAACATTCTAATTTCACTGTTATATTTAATGGACTGCTTTGTTGGGTATATGATTCTTTCTTTCTGAGTTTTGTGTGTCTCCACATTGCCTTCTTGACTTCATGGATTCTGCTGAGAAATGAGACCTTAATCAGAGTGGATTTTGTTTGTAGGTAACATTTCATTTTTTCCAAGTTGGATTCAGGATTCTTTCCCAGTCTTTGATTTTGTGTAGCTTGATTATGATGTGTCCTGGTCATTTTCTTTTGGGGTCTATCCTGCCTGGGGTTCATTCAGCCTCTTGAATGCTTATATTCTTGTCTTCCATGATGTTAGGAAATTTTTCCTCTAGCAACTTTCCAACTATCTTTTCTGTGGTTTTCTTTGTGTGTTTCCGTTCTGGAATTGCAATCACACATAGGTTATTCCTTTTCATGTTGTCCTACATGAATCTTAGGTTTTCTTCAGACTTTTTAATTCTTTTTTTCTAATTGTTCTTCTATCTCAGCAATATTGAGAGATTTATCTTCAAGCTTGCTAATTCTGGACTCCATTGATTCAATTCTATTCCTTTGCCCTTTCAGAATATCACCTATTTCTGATATTTTAGTATTGATCATCTGGACCTCTGTTTACATTTTGTATTATCTCCAATGCTATATCTATTTTATTTGGTTGTTCCTGTAGTGCATTTCTGAATTCTTCTTCTTCTTCTTTTTTTTTTTTTTTTTTTTATTTGTCTTCCTTGACCTTTCTTTGGAAGATTTGAATGTATCTCAATATCATTCTCCTGAATTATTTTTCAGGTACTTTTAGTGCCACTTCTTCCTCAAAAGTATTTTCTAGCTCTTCCACTTGGTCGTTTGTTTGTGCCACTCTGTCTTGTTTCTGCACGTGAGCAGAAATTTTCTGATGCTTTTTAGGCATTGTGGTGCTGTTGCGTTTGTATTAAGTTGATGAATGTGTATTGTTGTAGTCTTAGGCACTCACCAACTGCCTCCTGGTGGGGGTAATCAGGAAATGAGCTTCTCTGTTCTCTGTTCATACAGTTTAATTCAGAGTTTATTTGGCAGATGTGGCTTGTGGTCATTGTTCTGATGTATAGCAATTGGTATTAGCTCTTGCCCAACTGATGGGGTTTTAGAGGGTGCAGTTGTAGCTTGGCTGTATGGCCACATTTGTTGTTTCCTGTTGGGTGAAGCAAGAAGAAAAAATGTTCCCAGATGATATAAGGAGGACCAAAACTAAAAGCATAATTCAGAAAAACTCAGAAAGAAACAAAAATAACAACAACAAAAAATATATACCTATAAAGACAATGAAACTGGGAAAAGAAGAGAAAATAAAATAACAACTAGTAAGCAACAGCAGGGAAATAAGCATAATTTATTAGCACCATCTAGTGGACTTTTGCCTTCACAGTCACCTGGGAAATTTCAAGATGGTCCCACTGTGCTTTTTAGACTAATTACCAGATCTTTTCTTTTCATTTCCCCTTTTTTTCTTCCCCTCAAATACATTCAGATGCTTCTCCTAGTGAGAGTTAGCCCAAGGTTGACCAGGACAAATTTAGAAGAGACTACTGATATGTGCTGTTTCTGTTTTCTCTGCTTCCTTAGATTATGCACCCAGCTGCAGGATCCATACAGAACTTTCTCTGAGGGTGTCTACTCACACAGGTCTTACCTGTGGTCACCAGAGAGGAAATGAGCAGAAAGAGATAAAGACAAAAAAATAATTGCACCTTTGTCTCTGCAAGTTACTGGCTAGCTTCTGCAAGGGGAATGCTCTCTTGTCTCTGTCCACTCACTCCCATTCAAAATGGCTGTGGTAGGTCACGTTGGCAACCTCCAAACAGAAGTCACCTGCTTTCTTACTTCTGTTCAAATTCTTTCTCCTGGTAAGCATTTGATCTGCTTATTTATCCCTCTGTCTGAAATTCAGAGTTCCGGGATCGTGCTCTGAATCCACCTGATCCCATTTTCCATGTATATTCTGAAGAGGGCCTACATAGCCTTTCTGTCTAGTCCACCATCAAGCCCCACCTTCTCAGGATTATGATCTTTTAAAAAACAATTTTAGTGAAGGGATCTCCTCAAAATCATTTTTGTCTTCTGCTCTTTTCCTTGAAAGGGAAGAGTTTTTCTGGTACTGCTTCCAGAGCAAGTTCTCCAGAAGTAGTACAGGTGTCCCTGATCCCCAGTGGAGGAGATTCAAACTTAAATTTTCCAGTTAACAGACTACAGTTTAGTTGTTGTGCTTCCAGTGTTGTTTGGCCCATGAATTGGGAAAGCAGTACTATGCAATACTACCAACGTCCTATCAGTATTGCTTCAGCTGTAACAGCTCCCTAACACTAAAAGAAGTTCCAGCATAACCTTGTATGGAAATTTAAGCTTTGCTCCCACAAAGCTTCCAATGCATTGCTATAACTGGTATCATAATTAGCTAAGACAAGACTCAGCTAATTCCTGTGTTTTGAAGCCATGTTTGCTACAACCTAGCATAAATAAAGCTCAAATCAGCCCATAGACCAGGAAATATTTTTAGGGCCTACATCCTGTCCTGGCAGGGAGAGTGGACCAGATGAGCTAATGGGTCTTTCCACTGCTAACTGCTATGACAGCTGTCATGTTCATAATGTCAGTAGCATCAAAACATTAAACTGCCTAGGGATGGAAATGTTGGAAGGCCTAAATGGCTTAGCTGACTTTTAATTTCCATCAGCACATGAAAATGAAATGTTGAGGCAGCCATGTTTATTTTGTTCATGTGGAAATTAAAATTGCAATGGGGAAATTTGAGTCCCCCTGGTCTAGGATGTACAACAGACTCATGACCAGAAAGGATATGTGGTAAAAATTAAAACAAAACATAATAATGAAAATAATTTTTTTAAATTAACCCTTTGAATTATATTTAAGATCTGGAAGGAAAACATGTTGCCCAATATCTCTATTTTGTTGGTGGCAATTCTGTGATACAGAAGATCTGAATGACAATGAGTTTCCATTGAGTCTTTACAAAAGAGGAAATTTGACAATATATTGCTGGAAGATAATAAAGATACAGTCTTCTAGATCTGTGTAGGGCCAGATTACACTGGCTATGAGTCTCTCCACTCTACTAAAGTTCCTCCTAAAACTTAACTAAAATTCAAATTTATAGAAATTGTATTATCTGGAATGTATCTATTGGTCAAAAATTGCTTTTCTTGACATTCAATGGTAATGTGGTCTGTGAAAAACCCAGCAAAACAAGAAGGTAAGGACTATAGTCTTGTTCATGCTCTATAAATAATTGGCTATAGCATGAATCCATTTATTGTGATGACAAATGAGTTAGCTAGTATGCAAGCATTTTGAATTTAGGAATCTACACATACACAGTGATTCATTCCCCTCCCTAGTCTTGCCTCTGATCAAACTATTTTTCTTGCTTGGCCTGTAGAAGTCATTCACTGCTTCTGACACTGTATTTTGGCTTCAGAGTGACTGCAAAGGACAGGTTTGGCGTTCAGAGAGGGTATATAGTCCTTGGAAGCAGGTGGCAAGTAGCAGAGCCAGGAGAATTATTATTCTCCTTGGCTTCTCTTCTCTGTTCCCAAATCCCTCCATGAGACAGTTTCCCCACTTCCTTTCCAGTTTGAGGGGAATGCATAGGTACTGCATAGAATCTGCCCCTTTCATAAGTCTGACCACAAGGTATGCTACTGTGTGATTGTTCTGGATTAGTGGGAAGAGAATGGGCCTTGGGCAGATTTGAAAGCTGTTTCTATAAAATTATTGCTGTAAGTCAATGGGAAGCTTGAAGTTCAACTTTCCAGGCAGTGTTTGCCAAAGAACAAAGATGTGATTCATAACAGCTCATTGACTGCCTTATTTGTAATTTCCACCCTTAATATTATAAATGCAGGCAATCAGGAATGCAGGGTTCCCAGATGAGGAATTGCACAAATCATTTTTGTTTTCCATTTTCTGTTTATTTCCTGTCCACCATCACCCAACCCACTACACCCAGTAGAAATGCCATCACTGGTAGGGAGAGATCTTTGATTACCAGAGAAAAGTCATGTCTCTGTGTTTACATGGGGTCAGTTTACAGGGCACTGTCCTCTCAAAGCCTAATGCACTAGGATGAACTGATGCTTGGAGGCTGATGACAAATATTTAAAATTAATGTTTTTGAGATAGTGAGGATGAAGCTGGCCATGCAGTTTTCTCAGAAGGAATCTTCCCACTCTTCAGACAACTCTCATTGAGTATTTTTAAGGTATGCTCTGAGCTGTATAGGTAACTGGCTACAGAGTGGTCAGTAAAGATCGAAAGATCTTCATGTGAATGTTTGTATTTTTTAACCAGAGAACATTGGAGTTTAACACTTAAAAATCATACTGAGTAATTTTTTTAATGTTTGATATATATATTTGAGTGAAAAAAAAATTACAGAGAAACATTCCTGCTATTCTCCACAACTCCTGGCTAACAAGCTGAAGGCAATTCTGTTAAGGTTTGTGACCCTTTAGGACTTGAATTCATCTCTTTGGAACTCTTAAAAAAAAGAACAAAACTTGATGAGCAAGGTTGAAGAGTAGGAAGCGTGAAGCATTTATTAAATGATTTACCAATTATTACTATTTCTCTTTATTATTAGTTGTATGTTGTTGTTAAGTATCGCTGAGTTGACTCCAACTCATTTGTTGTTGTTAGGTGCCGTCGAGTAGGTACTGACTCATAACGACCTTATGCACCTTAAGGAAACATTGCCTGATCCTGGGCCAACCTCCCTACTGTTGCCATGCTTGAGTCCATCGATGCTGCCACTTGGCCAATTCATCTCGTTGAGGGTCTTCCTCTTTTTCTCTGACCCTGCACCTTACCAGACATAATATCCTTCTCCAGCGACAAGTCCCTTCTGACAATATGTCCAAAGTATGAGACATGAAGTTTAGTTAGCCATCTTGGCCTCCAAGGAGTACTCTGGCTGCACTTCTTCCAACACAGAAGTGTTGGCTCTTTTGGCAGCCCATGGCAATTTCAATATTCTCCTCCAACACCATAACTCAAAGGCATCCATTCTTCTACAGTCTTCCTGATTCACTGTCCAGCTTTCGCATGCATGTGATATTATTGTAAATACCATGGCTTGAGTCAGGCACACCTTAGTCCTCAAGGTGACATCTTTGCTCTTCAACTTTTTATATAAAAAGATCTTATGCTGCAGATTTGGCCTAATGCAATACGTCATTTGATTTCTTGACTGCTGCTTCCATGAGTGTTGATAATTGATACAAGAAAAATGAAGTACTTTATAACTTCAATCTTTTCTGCGTTGATAAGAATGTTGTTTATTGGTCCAGTGGTGAGGATTTTTGTTTTCTTTACATTGAG
>NW_006408740.1:4422397-4423407 GCF_000296735.1 Chrysochloris asiatica
AGATTTGATGCATTAGACACTAACGACCAAAGACCAGAAGAGTTGTGGGATTCCATCAAGAATATCATACAAGAAGAAAGCAAAAGGTCTTTAAGAAGATGAGAAACAAGGAAAATACCAAAATCGATGTCAGAAGAGACTCTGAAATTTGATCTTCAGTATAGAGGTAAAGCAAATGGAAGAAATGAGAAGGTAAAAGAGCAGACTAGATTATTTCAAAGGGCAGCTGGAGAAGACAAAATCAAATATTATTACAAAATGTGTAAAGACCTGTAGTTAGTAAACCAAAAGGGAAGAACATGCTCAGCATTTCTCAAGCTGAAGGAACTGAAGAAAATATTCAATTCTTGACTTGCAATATTGAAGGGTTGTAAGGATTGTACGGGCATAATGGAGTCCTATTGTGGCACTATGGGTTAATGCACTAGACTGCAAAGTCGGTTTGAACCACAAGGTCAGTGGATCAGCCTCACCAGTAGCAACTCAGAAACCCTATACAGGGTCACTATGAGTTGGAACCAACTCAATGGCACTTAACAACAACAAACATGGGCAACATATTGAATGATGCAGAAAACATCAAAAGAAGATGGAATTCCACACAGAGTCACTGTATTAAAAAGAAATGGTCAATATTCAACCATTTTAAGAGGTAGTATATGATCAAGAACCCATGATACTGAAGGAAGAAGTCCAAGATATATTGAAGCCATTGGCAAAGAATAAGGCACCAGGAATTAATGGGGGGAAAATTGAAATCTTTCAATAAACTGATGCAGCACTGGAGGCACTCACTTATCTATGTCAAGAAATGCTGCTCAGCTGACTGGAAGATATCAATATTTGTGCCTATTCCAAAGACACAATGGAATACAGAAAACACAAGACAATAACAATAATGTCACATGCAGTATCTCATGCTTCAGACATATTATCAGGAGGGACCAGTCCTTGGAGAAAGATATCATGGTTTGTAAAGTTGTTGTTGTTAGGTGCCATTGAGTCGGAAC
>NW_006408740.1:4423833-4437962 GCF_000296735.1 Chrysochloris asiatica
AATGAGAGGCAAAGTATTTCTGAATGTTTAGTCAGTGAAAATCTTATGAGTAGCTATGGAAACCTATCAGAATATTGAGTATAGAAACATTATGAATAACATCAGAATATTGTAAGATACAGTGCTAGAAGATGAGCCCCTCAAGTTGAAGGCACTCAAAATATAACAGAAGAAGAGCTGCCTCCTCAAAATAGAGTTGAACATGATGATGCAAACGGAGTAAAGCTTTCCAAACATTCATTTGCTAATGGGGCATAACTCAAAATGAGAAGAAACAGCTGTCAATATACATTATTAACAGAACATGGAATGTAGAGAATATGAATATAGGAAAACTGAAAGTTGTTAAGAATGCAATTGAACTCGTGAAAATCTATATCCTAGGCATTAGTGAGCTGAAATGGACTGGTATTGACTACTTTGAATCTGATAATCACATGGTTTACTATGTCAGGAATGACAAACTGAAAAGAAATGGCATCTCATTCATCATCAAAAAGAACATTTCAAGATCTGTCTTGAAGTATAATATTGTCTGTAATAGGAAAATACCCTTATGCCTACAAGGAATAGGATAAATACCACTGTTATTCAAATTTATGCACCAACAACTAAAGGCAGTGATGATATTGAAGAATTCAACCAACTTCTTCAGTCTGAAATTGATTAATCATGCAATCAAGATGTATTGATAATTACTGGTGATTGGAATGCAAAAGTTGAGAAAAAAAGAGGAAGGATCAGTCATTGAAAAAAATGGCCTTGGTGATAGAAATGATGATGGATATCACATAAAATAATTTTGAGAGACCAATGACTTATTCATTGCAAATATCTTTTTTTAAACATCATAAAAGATGACTATACACATGGATTTCACTGGATGGAGTACATAGAAATCATTTCAACTACATCTGTGGGAAGAGACAGTGGAAAAGCTCAATATCACCAACCAAAACAAGGCCACAAGCAGACTGGAACAGACCAGCAATTGTGCATATGCAAGTTCAGGCTGTAACTGAAGAAAATTCAAACAAATTTACAAAAGCCAAAATATGATCTTGACCATTGCTGTTGCTGTTAAGTGCCATCCAGTGAGCTCCAACTCATAGCAACCCTGTATAGGGTTTCTGAGGAGCAGCTGGTGATCTGAACTGCTGAACATGTGGCTCAAATCAACCTTGCAGTCCAGGACATTCTCCCAAAGCATCCCACCAGGTCTCCATGACCTTGATATCCATTTTGTTATTTTTCATTTTTCTTGTCTCCTCAATGACATTTTGCTTTCTTCTTGTATGATATTCTTGATGTCATTCCACAACTCTTTTGGTCTTCAGTCATCAGTGTCTAATGCATCAAATCTGTTCTTTAGTTGATCTGTAAACTCAAGTAGGATATGTACCAGTTACTACCAACATTCCCCTTGAAAACCCTATGGGGAAGTTCTAATATATCCTACAGGATCACAATGAGTTGGAATTGACTCAACAGCAATGGGAATTTTTGTCTACTTCAAGGTTGGTGGTTCAAACCCACCAGTTGCTCCTTGGAAACCCTATAGGAATCAGAACCACCTCGACAGCACTTAACAACTACAACAACAACAATCCAATTTTTGTTATACTCAACTACTGTGAGGCAATTTCAGTTCCAACAATGAAATATTATAATACATTTGGTGAGTAGGCCCCCTACTGTGACACTGAGACAAGACAGGATTCCTCTTAGAGATCATAAACAAAATCTCCAAGCCAATTCATGTTCAAAGAATTGTACTTTCAAAGCATTTCTATTATTTCATTTTATTTTCAACAGCTCACCAAGAAAAAGCTTTTTCACTAGGAACATAGAGAAACAATAGGTGCATAATTCAATGAATATCATTGCTGTGTATGATAGCACTGACAAGGATTAGAAAGGAATAATCAAGAAGGAAATGTATCAGGAGATACTTAGAATGATGTCATCATTCTTTGAAATCTTGCTGCTGATATGTGGGAATATCAGCACCTGTTGAGATAATGTAATGTGCCAGGTGTCTTCCTCATTCCCTCCTATTTCACACCAGAATAACAAGTCTGGGGTTAGCAAAATTCATGATAAAAGCAAAACATGAGAGGCTGCTTCATATCTTCTCTGTGGATATGCTACAGAAGATTCTCTGATGAGAGATAATGAGTCTTTTGGAGATACCCAAATTGACAGACTCCAGTGATATGTAGAGATAAAAATAAAATCTAAACTTAATCTCCTGATCTTTGCTAGTCTCTGGCCAGCTTGGTTAGACTGTAGGTCCTTTCTTTCAGGCAATAGACATGAAAAACACTTCTCAAAGAGAACCCATTTGGATGATTTGTTGAATGTAAAACTGATGATCTGCTCTGTAAACCTTCACTCCATTCATGATTTTTAAAATTTCAAATAAATAAAAGAAGAAAGAAATATAAAGTAAAAGAACCTACTTGGGCAGGCTTGCATGTGGAAATACCAAAAAAAAAAAAAATCCTGCAAATATTTCTTAGAGCTACTATATCAGATCTCAGTAGTTCCTTTACATTCCAAAACATGGGCAGATTGAGTGCCCATCTGTTTTCAGAGGTTACAGTAGAAAAACATTTTCTCTTCCTAGTCCCTCTTTGATGTAGAACACAAAATCCCTACTGGTCCTTTTTAAAGGAAGAGATTAGCTTCTCTGTTTCTGGTCCAAAGAAAACGAATGTGCCTTTAACATTTCTTCTTAGTCTCTCTCTGGCTGGAGGCAGCAAGAAGGCAGAGACTTACTGGACGCTCCAATGGTCAGTTTTGGGCATGAAGTGTAGGTTCAGATGAGCGGGTGGCAGGAGCACTTGTACCGATTTTGTCCCTCAGGCTGAAAACAGACCACCTCATTTCATAGTCAGATTGAAGCCAAGCTTGCTGAAGCAGTGGAAGGAGAAGCCAAGGACCCAGTCCTCTGATGCACAGATAAAAGGCATCACATTTCATTGTTTCAGGAGAAAGGAAATGGGGGAAAAAAATCAAAGAGTTAAGGGGAAAGGGAAACCCCTCGCCTATGGAGCTTTCCTAGTAGGCTAAGTGGAATTGTTAAGAAACTGTGAGTGATATATTCTATGTATCAGGAGCCCTCTCACTGGTCTTTCTAGAAATCATCTATGTAATCCTTTAGTTCATAGATGAGAAAACAGTGCTGAGACACCTTGCTCCAAACACTCAACTAATTAGAACTATGAATTGAATCTAGATTTTATGATTCTTCTCATTACTAGAACTCATTATAAAATGAAGACTATGCCAAATTTTTAGGATTTTTAGGAATACATCTGAGAATACCAAGCAGCCATTTAAAAATACAGTATATGGTCCTCTTTAAAGACTCTGGTAACGTAGTGGTTACGAATCGGGCTGCAAACCTTAAGGTCAGCAGTTCGAAACTACCAGCTGCTCTGCGGAAGAAAGATGAGGCTTTCTGCTCCCATAAAGATTTACAGCCTTAGAAACCCTGTACAGGGTTGCTATGGGTCGGAACTGACTTGACGGCACTTAACAACAACAACAATGGTCGAATTAAAGTAGGTTAAGAATTATAGTTAATAAAGAATATGCTAAAATCCCATATGCAAAATGATCTAGTTTATTTTTTATCAGATGAAAAATACCTGTTTACACAGGAAAGACTGAAAAGGAGCTGTCCATTAAAATGTTATTACTGGCTATCTTTAGGTGAGAGATTATGAATGAATTTAATTTCTTTGTTGATACTGTTTCTATATTTCTTAAATCTTAAACAATAAGCACAGAATGCATTTGAATAAAAATAAACTTTTTAGAAAGAGGTAAAAGGTAGAGTAGCTCCAAGATTCAAGAATGAAGTTTTAGAGGAAGAGCATAATTTTAATATAAATCCTTCACTCTAAAATTCCTGAATTTTTTATTAGTTTCAGAGCTGACTAACATGATCTGGCCAATTAGTCCTTTTGAACCTCTGGTCAATCAGAAGTTTTTGCCTCAATGTCTTTTAAATGCCTCATCTTTTTTGTTTCTTGTGGGCCCATTTAGAAACATCTACTATCCAAACACCCAGAAAGTATTTTGAAAAAAACAATACAAACAAAAATTTTTTTTTCAAAACAAGATTTCAAAAATGCTGGACTGTATCAAATTATGCTTTGGCTGGGATGACCTGTGATGCAAGTTGCATGAGACAGTCATAATTAGGAGTTTAATTTCATTAGATAATGAGCCAGATTCTCTCAGGTCACAAGCCTCTCCCAAGGAGAAAGGTCAGCATCATTGGCAATTCTAGATGTTTTCTGGTTGGTGTAAAGGTTGAGTTCAAGATTACATGATTTCCTTAGCTGGCTTTTCCCAAAAATCATGCTGCAAATAACTGATTTGTATGCTTGTTAGAGAATAAAAGTCACTGAATTGTGTAACTTATGTGTTTCTTTCCTTATTCTATGCTTGACACATTACTCCTCAGCACTGGGATTACATTTCTACACGTCTATACATCAGAGTCCTGGTGTGACACTGCAGGATAATGCACTGGACCTCAAGGTCAATTTGAACTGCAAGTTTGGCAGTTCAAACCCACCAGCCCTCCTAAACTGTATTCAGGGTCGCTATGAGTTGAAACCAAATTTACAGCACTTAACAACAACAACAATACATTGTGACCAGTATTATTATAACAATGCTGTCTGTGATGAGCTAATATTCATACACCTACAAGGAAGAACAGTCAATTCCACTATTATTCAAATTTACTACCAAACAATGGTGATGAAATAGAAGAATTCTACCCACTTTTTCAGGCTGCAATTGATCAAATATGCAATAAAGATGCATTGATAATTACTCACGATTGGAATGAGAAAGTTGGAAACAAAGAGAAAGGCTCAGTATTTGGAAAATAAGACTTTGGTGATAGAAATGATTCTACAGATTGTGTGATAGGATTTTGCAAGACCATTGACTTATTCATTGAAAATACCTTTTTTCAACAATATAAAACTTGGACCTCATAAGATGCAATACACAGGAATCAATTTGAGTACATCTGTGGAAAGAGACAGTGGAAAAACTATATACTACCAGACAAAACAAGGCCAGGCACGAACTGTGGAACAGACCATCAGTTGCTCATAAGCAAATTCAGGCTGAAGCTGAAGAAAATTAAAACATGTTCACAAGAGCCAAAAAAATTACCTTGAATATATCCCACCTGAATTTACAGACCAGAAAAGAAAAATAATGAAATGACATCAAGAACATCATACATAAAAAAAAGCAAAAGGTAATTTTAAAAGACTGTAAAGAAACAAAAGACAAATATGGATGTCAGAAGAGACTCTGAAACTTGCTCTTGGGCATAGAGACACTAAAGCTACTGGAAGAAATGAGGAAGTAAAAGAGCTGAACAGAAAATTTCAAATCACAGCTCAAAAAGACAAAGTCTTTTCAAAAATGTGCCAAGATCTGGAGTTAGAAAGCCAAAAGGGGAGAACATGCTCAGCATTTTTCAAGCTGAAAGAACTGAAGAAAAACTTCGAGGCTCCACTTGAAATATTGAAGGATTCTATGGCCAAGATATCTATGGTCATACCACCCTGAATGTGCCCGATCTTGTCTGATCTTGGAAGTTAAACAGGGTCAGGCCTGGTTAGTACTTGGATGGGAGACCGCCTGGGAATACTGTGTGCTGCAGGCTTTTAGGAGTCCTGGTGTGGCGATGTGGGTTAATGTGCTGGACTGCAAAGTCGTTTGAATCACAAGGTCGGTGGTTCAAGCTCACCAGCTGCTCCTCGGAAACCCTATACAGGGTTGCTATGGGCTGGAACTGACTTGAAGGCACTTAACAACAACAATAATGTGGGCAAAATATTAAATGATGCAGGAAGCATCATAATAAAATGGAAGTAATACACGAAATCACAATACCAAACAGGAATGGTTAGTGTTCAAACATTTGAAGAAACATCATATGATCAAGAGCTGAAGGTCCTGAATGAAGAAATCCAAGCTGCACTGAAGGCATTAGCAAAAGGCAAGGCTCCAGAAACTGACTGAAAACAAATGAAAATCTTTCAACAAACTGATGCAGCACTGGAGGTACTCACTCATCTATGCCAAGAAATTTGGAAGACAGCTCCCTGGCCAATTGATCAGAAAAGATTCATATATGGGCCCATTCCAAAGAAAGATGACCCAATGGAATTTGGAAATCATCAAACAATATCATTAATATCACATGCAAGTAAAATTTTGCTGAAGATATTTAAAAAATGGTTATAGCAGTACATCAACAGGGAACTGCCAGAAATTCAAACCAAATTTAGAATAGGACATGGAACTAAGGGTATCACTGCTGATGTCTGATGGATCTTAGTTGAAAGCAGAGAATTCCAGAAAATGCTTACTTGTGCTTTATTGACTATGCAAAAACTTTAGACTGTGTGGATCATAACAAACTCTGGATAACATTGTGAAGAACGGATATTCCAGAATACTTAATTGTGTTCTTGAGGAACCTGTACATAATCCAAAAGGCAGTAGTTAGAATAGTGCAAAGGGTTACTGAATGGTTTAAAATCAGGAAAGTTGTGTGCCAAGGTTGTATTCTTTCACCATACTTATTCAATCTCTATGAAGAGAAAATGATCTGAGAAATTGGATTATATGAAGAATAATGTGGCATCCAAATGGAGGAAAACTCACTAACAATCTGAGATATGCAGACGATAAACTCTTGCTTGTATGAAGTGAAGAGGATTTAAAATACTTGTTGATGAAAATCAAAGGCCACAGCTTCAGTATGGATTGTACCTCAATGTAAGGAAAATAAAAATTCTTACAATAGGATCAATAAATACCATCAAGATAAACAGAAAAGATTGAAGATGTGATAGACTTCATTTTGATTGGATTCATAATCAAAATTCTTAGAAGCAGCAGTCAAGAAAATCAAAGGATAGATTGAATTAGGCAAATCAGCTGCAAAAGACCTCTTTTAAAAGTGTTCAAGGACAAAGATGTCAGTTTGAGAACTAAGGTGTGCCAAGGTATTTTCAATTGCCTCATCTGCATGTGAAAATTGGACAATGAACAACAAGGAAGACTGGAGAAGAATCAATGCATTTATATTATGATGTTGTTGAAGAATATTGGAAGTAGCCTGGATTTTAAGAAGAACAAACAAATATGCTTTGAAGCACAGGCAGAATCCCCCTTAGAAGTTAGGAAAGCAAGACTTCATCTTTCATACTTTGAACATTATATCAAGAGGGGCCATTCCCTGGAGGACATCATACTTGGTAAACTGAGTATCAAAGAAAAAGAGTAAACCCCAGTGAGATGGATTGGTACAGTGGCAAAAACAATGCACTCAAATGTAAGAACAATTGTGAGAATGGTGCAAGAATGAGCAGTGTTTCATTCTATTGCGTCTAGGGTCTCTAGTATCAGAATCAACTTGAAGACACCTAACAACTACAATATTACTTTGTGAAGAGTTTTCTGTAGCTGATAGTTGTTGATAATAAAGACACATAATTCAGGAATTTTATGACTTGAAACTCTTGCAAAACAAAGCAGAAGGGAAGTAAAACCCGAAGTTACAAATAAATTTATTCTATTTCACTCATCCGTAAGCAAAAATAGTAAATTATACACTAGATATTAGCTGAGTTACCTAGATAACAGACAAAAAGAAATTTGGTATGGAATGGTGTCTCATTCTGTTTGTTTAAACCACCTGTTGCTACATAAAGATAAATTATTCTTCTGACAGTTTTGTTTTTTTTTTAATTGGAAAGAACTTCATGTTAAAAGTTATGTGATGTATGTTCTGAGACATATTTAGGTATTAGCATTTGATGTGTTGAGTCACATCAGCAGGTGCAAAGGTAGAAGAATGAAAGCTCAAATATAAAGGATTAAGAAACTATTAGATAATATACAGTAAAAACCCAAATAGCCATCTATCTCTTTAGTCATCTCGTCATGCATCCATTCATGTATCCTTCTATTCATCCATCCACCCTTCTATTCATCCATTCATCTGCTGATTTGCCAGCCAATCCATTCATCCATACTTCTACCTGTTTGTGTGTCCCAAACATATGTCTATCCATACATTCATGCATCTGTCAATTTACCCACCTAGTTACCCATTCATGCATACTTTATATTTCAGATATAATGCTCAGTGTTTCAAGAACAATGATAAACAAGCCTAATCTATTTCTTACCCCTGTACATATCCCACATTCAGGAATAATCCTAGTGAGGTTGAGGAAGAAATGGCAGTATCCAGAATAAAGATGTCAGTAGTAAGCCTGACATTTGGCTGAAATAATATTCTAAAAAGACTAAAAACAAACCAGTGCACTTCCAATTACTCATCAGCACCAAAATAATGAGTACATTAAAAACTAATGAATATGATTTCCTATAAATCTCTCACCACATTCATGAATGCAGCTGACTTTGGTTACTGGACTTCTAGCCCAAAGCACATTTTGAAACAATAAAATTCATGCTCATATTTTGTAGTGCATTGTATTCTTTCTTTCTCCCCCTGGTTTATTGGTGCATTTGGTGGGAAGATGGGAGAATTACTCATCAGCAGCTCAGTTAATCTGAATTTTACTTCTTTAATACTGGTTCTCCCAGCCCCATGTAGACTCACAAATTTACCCCAGGTGCTCAGTATGCAATTGTTTATGGTTCCTAAGCCTCTAAAAAACACTCCTGTTGCCATCAAGTTTGCTTGGAAATGTTGCTCCATAATATTTCCAAGGTTGTAATTTTTACCGAAGTAGACTACCACATCTTTGTGCTATGGGGCAGCTGGTGGGTAGAAACTGCCATCATTTTGGTTCGCAGTCAAGCCCTTAACCACTGTGTTACTATTGTGCTGTTGCTATTAAGTGCCATCGAGTCAGTTCTGACTCATAGAGACCCTGCACAGGGTTTCTGAGGAGAAGCTGATGGATTTGAACCACTAACTTTACAGTTAGCAGTCCGGTGCTTATCCTACAGCACCATATTAGGATTCCAAGATAGGCTAATTATTTAGCTTTGAAGGGCTATAGCTTGAAAATGTGCTACTTAATGGCTTTTCCTTATCCACAAAATTTTTCTAATTTTGTTTCTTCATCTGAAAAGTAATGAGGTTACTGAATCCTTAAAATTATTTCTAGCTCATGGCTTCTAGAATTCTTGGTCATGGTTGTTCTGCACTGTGAAGCATATCTTGCTTGAGAATAGGCTCCTGAGTTAATCCAGGGACAAAGCATGGGTGGAAAGATGCCCAATCCACATAGCAGTTCCAAGGACCTTGAATAAAGCATAGATCAGACTGCATCTAGAAGAACTCATGTCCTCCCTTTAAGCCAAAGTATCTTTGGACCACTTCATCCTGTATAGATCACAATACATATTAACATTTTCAGTGTCCCACTAATGGAGCAAGTGTCCCTCTAAATCTGGGTTACAAAACATGCTTGGAGAATCTCAATGTTCTGGCCCTGTTGTAAATGCCTTGGAGAGAAGGGCCTGACTTCAAGACTAGGCCCAATCTATAATCAGTGAAATGTTTCAAAAGCACAATTTAATGTAGTCAGCATTACTTGATGTGAGCCACCAAGACACAGGTGCAGTTTTCCTCCTATAGATGCAACAGGACCCCTTTTCTCAGCAAACATGTTTCGATTACATTACTTGGGACTGCATCAGTCTCTTCTCTCCTGACTTGAAATACATTCCATTTGGGAGGGAATATTAGACCCTTGATTCTCTTCCTCTGGAAATTCATGGAGTGTGGTACAGTCAACTCTAGATTAGAAAACAGATGCCATGACCTTCTAGTCCTGGACCTGCCACTGAAGTTAATTCTGATATCATATCACCAGTTCTTTCTTCTGCAAGGTTGCTGGGTGGGCTCAAACCACCAACCTTTAGGTTAGCAATTGAACCAAATTGGTTGTGCCACACAGGAATTATCTTTGTTATCTAGTACTGCCATAACAGAAATACAATAAGTGAATGGCTTTAACAAACTCATTTTCTCTCTATTTAGGAGGTTAGAAGTCCAAATTCAGAGTGCAGACTCTAGGGGAAAGCTTTCTCTTTTTGTCATCACTGGGGAAAGTCCTTGTCTCCTTTCAGCATCTTTAAGTCCAAAATTCCTTGGATATTTCCATGTGCCTTGGGATCAATGTTTCCCTGGATCTAAGAACTTCATAGTACAGGGACCCCCAAACCCAGAGGATACACTCCATTCCTGATACTCCTTTCTTGGTGGTAGTTGTTGTTGTTAGGTGTTGTCAAGTTGATCCCAACTCTTAGAAACGCTAAGCACAACAGAACAAAACAGTGACTGGTCCTGTGATATCATCACAATTGTTATGTTTCAGCCCATTGTTGCTATCACTGTGTTAATCCATCTTATTGGGGTTCTTCCTCTTTCACTGACCCTCTACTTTACCAATCATGATGTCCTTCTGCAGGGACTGGTCCCTCCTGACAACACATGCAAAATGCAAGAGATGAAGTGTCATTATCCTGGCTTCTAAGGAACATTCTGGTTGTATTCCTTTAAGCACAGATTTGTTTGTTCTTGTGACAGTACATGGCCTTTTCCATACTCATCAAGAGTATAATTCAAATGCGTCTATTCTTCTACAGCCTTCCCTCTTCATTGTCAATTTTCACATGCATATGAAATGATTGGAAATACCATGGCTTGGGTCAAGGGCACCTTAGTCCTCAAAGTGACATATCTGCTCTTTAAAACATTAGAGAGGAATTTTCCAGTAAATTCACCTATTGCAACACGTCATTTTTCCTGATTGCTGCTTCTATGAGTGTTGATTATGGATCCAAGCAAGAAGTAGTCTTTGACACCTTCAATCTTGTCTACGTTTATTATGGTGACAACAAGTCCCTCTTGTTCTGCTCACTTCTCTCTCCTTTTAAGGTAAAATATGCTGCAGGTCACACCCCTGGGAAATTCTCTTATATTAATTGGATCAGGGTTGGGATGGAATAAAAAATATTACAGGTCACCCAGAACACTTTTATTTGTTTATCACATCAGATGCATCATGAGGAATAATTACATAACCGCCAGATTACATAACTGCAAAGTTACTGAGAGTCATGACCCAGCCAAGTTGACACATGTTTGCTGTTGATGTTAGGTGTCGTCAAGTCTATGCTAACTCATAGCTACCCTAGACACAACGGAACAAAACATTGCCCAGTCCTGCATCATTCTCACCATTTTTGTTACCCTGGAGCTCATTGCTGCTACCACTGTGCCAATCCACCTGGTTGGAGGTCTTCCTCTTTTCTGATGGCCCTTCACTTTACCAAGCACGATAATCCTTCTCCGGGGACTAGTCCTTCCTGATAATGTGTCCAAAGTATGAGAGAGAGTCTCACCATCCTGGCTTCTAAGGAGCATTCTGTCTGTACTTCTTCTAGCACAAACCTGTTGGTTCTTCTGCGTGGTACCTTCAGTAGTCTTCTCCAATGTCATAACTCAAATGCATTAATTCGTCTAGTTTCCTTATTCATTGTCCAACTTTCATATGCATATAAGACTATTTTTAACATACCATGCTTGAGTAAGACACATCTTAGTCCTCAAACTGACATCTTTGCTCTTTGACACTTTAAAGAGGTCTTGTGCAGCAAGTTGGCCTAAAGCAGTACGCTAATTGAGTTCTTGACTGATGCTTGTATCAGTGTTGATTGTGGATCCAAGCAAAATGAAATCTTTTACAACTTCAGTCTTTTCTCCATTTAACATTATGTTATTTACTGATCCAGCTGTAAGGATTTTTGTTTCCTTTACACTGAGGTACAACCCATACTAAATACTGTAGTCTTTGATCTTCCTCAAAAAGTATTTTAAGTCCTCTTCCCGGTCAGCAAACAAGGTTGTATCACCTGCAAATCGCAGATGGTTAATGAGTTTTCCTCAATCCTGATGTCTTCTTCATGTTCTTCTTCATAAAATCCAGCTTCTCAGATTATATGCTCAGCATACAGGTTGAATAAGTACAGTAAAATAATACAAACCTGACACCCACCTATTTGGAGAGAAGCAGTGGCAACAGAGGCAGAGATGGTAACGTAGGTAGTGGTATGAAGAGATAGTCACAGGCTTCCTGGCCCACAAAATGAGTAGAGAAGAGGAGACCATCTTGCAGAATTGGTGTACTTTGGGCATGTATCAGCAGTGCTAACAGTGCTTTATATCACTTGCCTCAGCAGGGTAGAGTTCAAGGGGCCTCATGGTGAGAAGACAGGACAAGAGAGAGGTATGCTTGTGGTACAATTGAGAAAAGGTTTGATAAAGTGGAGGGCTGGAGGAAAAGAGGAGGACCCCAATGAGATGTACTGGCACAGTGGCAGTAGCAATGGGCTCAGGCCTAGCAATGATTATGAGGTTGATGCTGGACCAGGCAGTGTTTCCTTCTGTTGTGCATATGTTGCTTGGAATCGGTACCAACTCGATAGCACCTGACAACAATAACAACAGTATTTGTGATTTCTGTGTGGTCATTCAGCAATGGATTACTGAATCCAGCAAAGAAATAGAGTGCATGGGAGGTATGGTTGGTCCTGGTGGTTGGTGGTTATGTGCCATTCTAAAATAGGATAAAGAGTGTTGGAGAGTGGAGGTGTGTCTGACCTCCACCTCATTTGAATCAGCCTTGGGCCGGTGATTCTCCTCATTCACTCTTGTGAAGTCAGAAGTCACCACCTCCATGACTTTTCTGTAATTGCATAAAATCACAAAATACAAGTATATTGCAAGAAAAAATCTCATAATCTTACCATCAGAAATGATCACTATTAGTATTTAAATGGTATGTTTTTAGATTTCATAAATGATATCATACTCAGCATAATATATTTTGACCTATCAGCTCATAAATTTTTATATTAATCCAGTAACATTAGCATGGACTTCTGGTGTGGTGCTGGAGGGTAAGTACTGAACTGCGAACCACAAGGTCTGAAGTTCAAACCCACTAGCTGCTCTTGGGAAACCCTATACAAGTTCACTGTGAGTCAGAACTGTTTCAACAGCAGTTAAGAATAACAACAACATACATTAGTATGCATTATGTTCAAGAGACTATACTGGAGAGCCATTGTATGTAACTAATGCCAAAAACATAGACCCTTCTCTTCTGGAATCACATTCTAGTGGAGATAAGGTAGGGAAGATATGGAAAGAAGATATAAAAACTCAGCTTACACAATATGACATCAAAAAAGTACAGAAAGAGTACACTATAAGTTTTAGGGAAGCACAGAGGAAAATGGACCTGACGTAGAACTTTAAAAATATGACTACTAGTTGGTGGCTAAAATGAATGAAGTAGTTCCTCACCTGTGCTGACATGGGTAGAAGCCACCAGTAAATATACTTCCAAGTACAAAATAGCAAGTTACAGAATAATATCTATACTATATTCTTGCTAGTTGCCTACAAGTCAGCATTGACTCACGGTGTTACCCATGTACAACAGAACAAAATGTTGCCTGTTCCTATACCATCTTCATGATCATTGGTGAGTTTAAGTCCATTGTTGGGGCTGCTGTGCATTTTGGGTGCCTTTCAACCTTGGGAGCTCATTTTCCAGCACTACATCAGACATATTCCGTTGTGATCTGTAGAGTTCTCATTTGTTTATTTTTTGGATGGAGAATATCAGGCCTTTCTTCATACTCTGTCTTAGTATGGAAGCTCTGTGGAAACCTAACCAGCCTGGATGACCAGTATTTAAAATACTGCTGGCATAGCGTCTAGCATCATTACAACACATAAGCCACCACAATATGACAAACTGATAGACAAGTGGTGAAGCTATAGTATAATCCCATGAAAAAGTATAAAGGTCTATAAAGATAGACTCCTGTCAACCTGGAGATGAGAGAGAGAAGAGGAAGGGCTGGTTGGTCTGAAATGTGGTGAGCCCCGGGAACTCCTGAGCCCATGGACAAGGACATAGCCACGAAGGGCTAAAACTCAGAGTGAAGCATCCAGCTGATATGAAGTGAGGGGAGACACACAAGAACACCCAAACTTGCAGACAGTGCCCATT
>NW_006408740.1:4438692-4461422 GCF_000296735.1 Chrysochloris asiatica
CAGAGATGATGACGTGGAGAGAGAGAGCAGCTGAGAACTCTGGACTCATGGCAAGAGAAGGGCTGTGTGCTGGTGGCCAGGAGGCAGACTTGCAGAATGTGAAACTCCACCTCCCCAAAAAACAGAGGGAATAGAAGTGAATAGATGCACCGAGATTGTAATTGCAACAAAACTATGAGTGTAAAACTGGTGTTTTCCCATGTAAACTATCACTCAAGTCACAATAAAAACTTTTTTTAAAAAGTCCATAAAGCTGCATATCAAACTGTACATATGCAGTTACTTTTTAGTGCAAGATTGGGTAGAAATGGAACAGAGTTATGATTTTCAGTTTTTAATTCACACCTGACTGTATTGTTTGAAATGCTACAATGGCATATTAATTTTCTAATTTAAAATTAAATATAAAAAAATAACTTTGTAGGAGTTACTTGTCAAAAGAAAACTGCAGGTATTTTGAAAGAGGAGACACCAATGGGATAAGGAGATAAAAAGTTCAGAAAAAGGATATGGAGTCAAAGTAGAGGGTAGTAAAAATAACCAAGTTTTTAGTGAAATTTGATTATCCATAACTATCCACTTTGTCTAAACTCTATGAATTTGTGGAATCCAAAGGTGTTCCACAGAACCAAAAGAATCTTCTCTAAACTGCTTCCCAGGATATTGATCAGGAACGCTATCAGCACATTTTACATGGTAGAAGGGAAGGAAAAAACAGAAAAGCAAGGCAAACAATAATGGAGTCACACATTATGGGATCCTGGGATGACTATGCCAGGAAATCTAACTTCTCCGTGAGTTCTGGCACACAGAAAGACAAGCACCTGGGTGCCAGATATGCACACACGCCTGTCTGCCTCTCCTGATCTGTTTGTAGCTCAAGACAAAGACTCAGCTTTTGATCATGGGGTGGAGGCATATTCATCACAAAGTATAGGATAAGAAGTTCCAGAGCTGAAGTGTGAATGGACAAAGGTTCTCCGCGCTTTGCTTTCCTTTCATCTTATCTCCTAAGGCCTGTTCCATATTTGGTGACAACTCACTTGTAATGGGATCTGGATTTTAGCCCCACCTCAGTTTTGTTAATTTGTTTAGATACCACTTCCCTGAATATATGTAGTATTCAGAAGCATCAGACCTTTTTTAAAGTGAGATGGAAAGAAGAAATAATATATAAAATGCAAAAAAATAAAAAGATTGATGTTGCACTTTCTCATTAAATTTATTCCATTCTTCATTTCAAACTTAACTGTTTTTGTATGCTAAGAGTGTTTTAAAGGATCCTGATAGGTTGTTATGGGGTTTTCTGCCTTGTCTTGGAGGTTGGACGGGAATGAAGGAAGGCTGATGATGAAGAACCTTCAGTATCGTTGTAAAGCTAAGATTCAGTCTCCATTCTCCTTCTCCATTTTTCTACTTTAGAAATACTCCCTTGTAATGCAGCTTGGTATAAAGGAGCTCTGGTAGCATAGTGGTTACGAATTGGGCTGCACACCGCAAGGTCAGCAGATCGAAACTACCAGCTTTCTCCCATGGGAGAAAGATGAGGCTTTCTGCTCCCGTAAAGATTTTCAGCCTCAGAAACCCTGTACAAGGTCACTATGAGTCAGAACTCACTCCACAGCACATAACCTCCAACTACCACCATGCAGCTTGTTATGTTGAGGAAAGGGTAAAATTTCTTGACTGTAAGAACAGAAAGTCTGTTTGTGGTAATTTATTTTATAAGAGAGTGATTTGTGATTAGCTGCAATCTTAACATTGGCAGTTCAAACCCACCCAGAGGCTCCTAGGAAGTTTGTTGTTGTTAGGTGGTACCAACTCATAGCGACTTTATGCACAGCAGAACGAAACACTACCCGATCCTGGGCCAACCTCACTATCATTGCTATGCTTGAGCCCATTGATGAGTGCTTGGCAAACTGCTTTTGTAAAGATTATAGCGAAAACAACAAAACAAAACTATGGAGTAATTCTACTGTGTAACACATAGGGTCACCTGGAATCAGGGAGCTCACTCAGTGGAAGCTAATAACAACAATAACAATTATTCTAGAAATCCATTCAGGTCCTATTCCAACTGTGTCTAAATTATATTGAAACTACTGTCCTGTAGATTGGGCTATGGAGATATTGGTTATGCAGAATGAGTTCTTTTGTTTCTCTAAATGAGTAGCTCCATTGCCCAATCTACAGGACAGTGGTTTCAATAGACGCATAACTCTTTATATGTATCCAGAAGATATATGTATTCCCTAGATTGTTGTTGTTAAGTGCCGTCGAGTCGGTTCTGACCCATAACGACCCTGTATAGGGTTTCCAAGGAGACGCTGGTGAGTTTGAACCGCCAACCTTGCAGTTCAACCGCTTCTTTCTTGAGTTTCCTAAAATATAAAGTCATCTCAAGTGACACCCTTCCCCACTGAATTGAATTTCACAGAATATGGAAAAGAATAGCCAGCATTACCTTTTCAGATTACTAACTGTATAGCAACCATAGGAAGTTGTTGCTGTTGTTAAGTACCATGGAGTTGGTTCTGACTCATAGTGACCCTACACAGGGTTTCAGAGGTTGCAAATCTTTACGGGAGCAGAAAACCTTATCTTTCTCCTGCAGAACAGCTGGTAGTTTCGAACTGCCAACCTTGAGGTTAGCAGCCTGATTCATAACCACTACGCTACCAGAATTAGATTGATGTTATTTCCCCCTTTTTTAACAGATGACAAAACTGAGGCTTTGCGTATTTGTGACTTTTCCTTGATCACATGTTACTACACAGTTGAGGAAGGCTTCAGATCCTGGTTTTCAGGCTTAGATTCTGTGCTTCTCCCATTGGATTCATACCCTTTTCTCCTGGAGCATTTCTTTTGCCTTGTACCATCTACATGGATCAGAAAGGAGTCCCACTTACATAAATGTTGTAGTTTTTGAAGACACAATTACTAATAAACATTTTCTTTTCTTTATCTAAGCATGTATCTGGGTGATTTCAGACAATTGTGGCTTACTTGGCACCGTTCCGATTCCTTGCTCGGTTTCTTTCATACCATGATAAGTAGTGACAGAGGATGGAACTACAACCTCCTAAGGGAGCTGCTGTCTATATAAATTCTACTTAGACAACTCCAGACTCCAGAGCCAGTCAATAATCACACTGTACACTCTAATAGGGCAAAAATCCAAGTCTTCCCTGCATCGATTTTTGTTCAACTCTCATGAACACCATTGTATAATGAGTTATGATTAGTTTAATTGACCACAGACTCTTTAAATGGGACATCATGCTGGAACTCTCTGGCTCTAGAGGGCAGGTGGAAGCTGTTGTAGCTCTTTCTTCCAACTTCTCTCATAGCACAAACTACACTGTGTCTTCCCACTACAGTGTGAACTTGTTATATTTCTTGTGCCTAGCTCAGTGCCTGGCACAGGTATTTATTAAGCTGAACTACACAAACAGCACTATCTCTTCCTTTCTTCCAAAACATATTAATGTACAAAGGCAAACATTAAGCAATAAAATCTTGCTTTAATTACAGCAACATTTTAACTGCGTAGCTTTATGCAATGAATGATGTGATGTTGCTCAGAATAACATTTATTAGATTTTCATGGACTTTCAATGTCAAGTTTCTGTGTCTTCGTTAATAAGGGAGGAGGAGGCAACCATGACGAATTGTAATGCCCATCTATTACTCAAAGAAAAAAGGATGAAATTCTTAGATTAAGCAGCCAAATATGAACGTATCGAGTAAAATCATCTGAAATGAAATGTCCCTAATACATAGAGATGAATTTCACTAAAAGACCATGCTTATCATGGTCTTGACAACAATGAATGAGAGATGTTGTAGATTTCTACCTAGAATAGTTGCAAGCAATATTGTCACATAGTTTGTTTTCTCTCACTAAGAAAAGTAGATTAAATCTGCCCTTTCATTCTTATACCAGGGACTGTAAAACAGGGTCACTAAAAGGAATCTATTTTAAAGGCTACCTAAGACTAGGTTTATAAGAAAGCATTCTGCTTTCTATTTCAGAAATTCCAACTCACTATTCAGTAAGTCTCTTCCACTTGATTATTTCTTTCTTTAGGAAACACCAGCTTCATACCAGGTTAATAGAGGCAAACGAAGCCTGAGCAGGTGGACAACCAGCTTGCTGAAATGGTTCCTTTCCTCCTCCTACACAGTCCTGTCCTGCTCCTCCTTGCGTAGACTGAATGGAGACTTGATGAGAAAGTCAAGAAATGTGAAGCATCCTGTTCACGTATTCAGTAAGGAATAAACCTAATGCCTTGGCAAACAATGAGACCGTGTTATCCCACGGAACCAGTTCATTTTTCTCATCTCCCTCTCATTTTCCCTTTCCTTTATTCCCCCTGGATGAATTACATTTAATTAAGCACACTTTAAGCAATAGAAACTAAGGCGGGATTTGGTGTTACCACAGCCAGTAACTTGATTCGCTTTTCTATCTAGACTACAGCGCCAGATCTGGTGGTGTCAGGGGTTAGGAAAAGATTGTTGCTTTCTGTCTCTCTCTCTTTCTTCTAGCCTTTCCTGGCTTGGCCACACACCCAAAAATAAGGAGGTGGCTCTATTAGAAACATTATGGTCTTTGCATCCTCTTTCACCACAGAGCCAAGGATTCCCGCAGGTAATAGGAAAAGACCACAGTCATTGAGGGAAGCTCTGGACCTAGTCTTCATCCTGTCTCTCGGACAAAGTAGTAAGTGAACTGTGAGTTTCTGCCTAAAAACTTTTTAGTCTATTTTTCTTTTCCATTTTCTTTTGTGAAACTGAAGGGCAAATTTATGGGGACTATTAGGATATATAATTGAGTTTTTCTTTCTCTTTTCATATTTTGCTCGATTTCCCATTCAATTGTTTATTTGATAATAATTTTCAAGAATACTTTATAACACTGTTGCAATAATATAAAATTAAGTATGCTTCATTCCTTTCACTACTTTTTAAAAAAGCAAATCCTGCACTGTTCAAATACCCGTAGATTACTTGTCAGAAACTCCATATTCATTTATAGTATCTTGGAGCACTTTCAAAGAGATAAAACTGTAGTTTAAAAAATGAAATTTCTTTCTTTCTCTCTTCCTCTTTCTTCCTGTTTTATTCCTAGCAAGTTTATTGTTTGACATGTTTGCCTAGCCACTTAATTAATTATGCAGAGGAAATTACTAAAGCTTGGAATCTCACATGCTAGTCGCCTTTCTAGTAATTTTCTCAGGTTTTTTGTCTCATGTTTCTTCAAGGGTTCAACCGTCACTAGGACTGTAGAGGAGTCTCCAAGTCAGGGACATTTTTGTGCCCCAACAGTGGCACTGAACTTTAGCAGTACTGCTATGCAGGAGTTAGGGATGACAACTTTGACATTATTTGATCTGATAGTTTCATGTTTTATGTGACTTCTCACCTACTGTTAAAGCTCTTCTGCTGTCCTATCAAAGTATCATTTTATATGCATGAACTGCTCAAAAACATGCTGGATACAAAGAACAAAGATACTGATTGTCGATTTACCTTATTATCTTATGAAAAGTTATTTTTTTAATAGACTCAAAAATAGTCTCTATTATTTTAATAGATTTTTTTCTTCATACTTTATATCATTGCTGTGCAACTGAAGAAAAGATATTTGTTAAATAACAGGAAATACAGATTCTAAAATGATAACTCTGGCACCTCCATTTGATTTGTACAATTACCCACACTTCAGCTCTTTCATCAGTTGTGATTCTGGATTACATCGCCTCTTTTCATTTAAAGAGAAAATCCTTTTGTTTCTGCAGGCAACACTAGGGTTGTGGGTCACTGAGATTCATATTTACTTGTTGTTCTTGTATAGAGGGGAGGGAAAACAAATGAGTTAATGTCTGCAAAGTGCTTTGAAGATGAAAAGGTCTTTTCATGTGTTCAATATTGTAGTTTTTAATATTAATATTTGAAGAAGCATGTTGCTTCCAATTGTAAATCAGCAACTTCCATGAAATAATAAACAGTGAGGCCTCTTCCGTCCTGGTTCCACTGCTGAGGAAGTGGGGAATCAGGAGTCTGCTCCTACAGAGTGGGCTTCTATCCATTACAGGTACTGGTTGGTAGTGGTACTAAGAGATCTAACAAGAGAGCAAGGTGGTGAGGTGACCAGGTGTACATTTAAGGGTTATGTTGCTGTTATTAAGTATTGTCCACTCAGTTCCGACTCATAGCGACCCTGTATAGGGTTTCCGAGGAGAGGCTGGTCAATCAGTGTTTGGTAGTCTGTGACCTTGAAGACCTGGAAGAGTATATGCCTGCCTGAAATTACAATGGAGTTCAAAGGTGAAAGGCCAGAACTGGAACCACCACTGGGTCTAAAGTCAGGAGACATGGATGTGCACTGGAGTTCTATTAGAGGTTATTTTTGTAATGGAGAAAAAGATATCTAATATGCCCGTGTCTCCTTCTCTTCATCTCTAAAATATTAATAACCACGCGTGTCCACCTATTCGCAAATATGAACAAATAGAAAATAAATGAGAGCTTTGAAAAACAGAAGTCACAACAAATTTGAGGGACAATATAAGGAACAGCGTAACAATTTGTATGTGGTGTTCAGGTAGAAGGGAAACAAATGCTATGAAATACACGATTGGCACCTAATCGTTTTTTCTTTGGCTGCACTTACAACCTCAATACCCTGGCAAATTTCTTATCAACTTAGGTTCTCATAATAGTTTTTATTAGTGAACAGCTATGCCTCATAATTGTGTTTATTGGTAAATAGAACTGCCATAGCAACTGTCCTTTCCTAAGTACCCATTCAAATTCCCAATTATTACATCAAATTGCATCACAAAATTTCAGAGATTTGTGATTTTTCTGTTTCTCCTTCTTTTCTTCCTTGTCTTAATGGAAAAAAAGGTAAGCAAAAAACTATTGCTAGGAGGGTGTCAGTTCATACATGCATGGGTTTATTCCAAACAAATTGTGTTAAAACATGTCTCTATGATTAGTGATGACTACAGACCAAGTTCTCTCAGTAATATACTTGTCTTAGTCTCCTTAGGGTGCCTCCAAAAAATTCCATCACAACAGTGGCTTCCTAGGCCATCTGCTGGGCCAGTTAAATTCAAAGCAGAGAGGTCAGCTCTGAAGGTTATGTGGACTATTTACTTAGATTCCAAGGAGCAATCTTCATAAGATTTTCTTAAAGGACATAAGACGGTCAGAAGGGCAGGGAACTTATTAGGAAATAGTTTTAAGAAGAATGAAAACTACATTGCTGAGAAAAAGGCCAGGAATGTTGTGTCAAGGAATTTCTTTTCCATGCCGACAATGCACCTGTTCATTCTCTGAGAGCAGCAAAGGCTGTCATATGAGAATTTCATTGGGAACATCCACCCCACCCCTAATCTTACCCTTTCAGACTTCTTTTTGTTCTCCAAATTCAAAGAACATTTGAAAGGAACACAAATTGAATCCCTCACAGGTGCCAAAACTGCCATTTTGACATGATGTAAATCAACGAGGGAGTCCTGGTGTGGCGCTGTGGGTTAATGCGTCAGACTGCAAAGCCATTTGAACTGCAAGTTTGGCAGTTCAAGCTCACCAACTGCTCCTTGGAAACCCTATACAGAGTCGCTATGAGTTGGAACCGACTTGAAGGCACTTAACAACAACAACAACAAAACTGAAGAGTGCAGAAATCTGTAGGAAATGATTACTATCGTTGTTAAGTGCTGTCATGTCAGTCCAACTCATAGTCACCCTGTATAGGATTTTCAAGGAGTAGCTGGTAGAAAGATTGTTGTTGTTAAGTGTGTTGAGTCGGTTGTGACTCATAGTGACCCTGTAGGGTTTCTGAGGCTTTAAATGTTCATGGCTGCAGAAACCTAGCAGGCTTGAACTTTGAACCTTGTAGTTTGCAGTTAGTTTGGTGCTTTTCATATGGAGCCACCACGCTCCCTGGTGGAATGTTTACAACAGTGGAAAGGCAAGCTTCAGAAGTGTATAGACCTAGATGGAGGATATTTTGAGAAACACCTTTTGATATTTCTGTTTAATAAAATGTCCTATGATTTTTTAGCAATACTTTTGACCTACCCTCATAAATGTGGCATGCAGCAATTTCAGGGTATGTCTTTGAGGGCATTGAGGCAAATCTTGTGTTTCTTCAATTCTGGGGGAACTTCCATATGAAAACACAACCCAGTTTTTACTTCCTCCCCTCCCTTGTTCCTGCCCATCTAAAGGAACAGTAGAGTAGGGAACTCAGCTTCTTAATAAAGATACAATACCTGGCTTTCTCCTGAAAACCAACCCAAACCTGGTGCTGAAGAGTGTGCATTCTGAGTCGTTGTTGTTGTTGTTGTTATGGGCCGTGGAGTGGATTCTGACTCATAGCAACCCTACACAGGGTTTCCGAGGCTGTAAATCTTTACGGGAGCAGACCGCCTCATCTTTCTCCCGCGGAATCGCTGGTAGTTTTGAACTGCTGACCTTGCGGCTTGCAGCCTGATTCGTAACCACTACATTACCAGACATAGTGACCTTCTAAAACAAAGTAGAACTGCTCCATAGGGTTTCTGAGACTGCAAATCCTTATGGGAGTAGAAAGTTTCATCTTTCTCCTATGAAGCTGCTGGTGGGTTTGAACTACCAACTTTGCAGCTGGCAGCTCAATACTTAACCCACTACATCTCCAGGGCAACTTATTTCACCTGAAGAAGGGTAGTAATCCCTGATATTTACTGAACATTTTGTATGTTTCAGTTCCTTTGCTAGGTATTTTGCATGGACTACTTCATTTTGTCTACAATGAAGTCTTTGCGGGTGGAGACTGCTGTTATACTATTTAACAGATAGGACTTTGAGGCTTAATGTTTTGACAAATTTAGTAAGTGTTAGGGCCCTGGTTAGAATAAAAAAAACTCGAGTCCAAGAATTTGTGGTCTGAAATGCATTTCATAGAAATCTTAGTTTTGAGGTACTTCAACACATTTAGGTTGAGTTCGTTGCTTAGAGTGAGAATTTACTAAGTGGGAGAATACTGCAAATGGGTCTTATTATCCAAAGAGGAATTTGTTCCTTAACGATTCTCTGTTAGGAGGATACTAATGAAGGACTGCAAGGTTTGGTTTGCTGGATAAGTAAGCCTGCTCCTCCATCCTTCAGGGGACAAATACTGGCTGCATTTCTACTCTGTACTGAGCCCTGTGCTAGATGCTATTGTTGTTATTGTTAAGTGCCATCGAGTCGATTCTGACCCTTAGCGACCCTGTATAGGGTTTCCAAGGAGCAGCTAGTGAGCTTGAACCACTGACCTTGCAGTTCAAACGACTTTGCAGTCTGGTGCATTAGCCCACAGAGCCACACTAGATGCTGTAGTGGTTACAAAAAAGCAGTATGTAAGTTCCAGTTTTTAAAACTACTTTACAGCTGAGTTTGAGACTCAAAATTTTACCTAAAAAGAAATTAAGCATAAAAGACAACATAATGAAGTGTTAAATAGTGTGGTGCAGTCTGGGAGTGCTGGGAGAGTTCAGGTGGGAAAAATGGTTATTGATAGCAATGAGGAAGGATGTTTGTGATCTTTTATTGTGTGTTTTTTTTTCCCCTCAAGGAAGAGAGTAAATTTGTATTCTGGTTAATCAAGCACTAGTGTTGTCTCAAGAACAATAGAAGGCACCGTGTGGATACTAATTACTAGAATGTGTGTAAAGTAGTACATTTTTATGGTAAATGTCAGGAAAATATTCTTACTAGGGAGGAATGTTGTTGTTCTTATGTGCTGTCAAAGTTAATTCTGACTCATAGGGACCCAATGTAGGGTTTCCAAGGAGCAGCTGGTGGGTTTGAATCACCAGTCCAGTGCTGATCTTACAATACCACACATATAATTTCCTCAAGAGACATGAAAAGGCAGAAAAATCTCAGGATTTGAGTCTTTTTAGACTTTTTATAATTAAAAATTTTTTCACTTTGACTTACTTTCATATACATAAAATGATGCAAAAAATAATACACCGTTTCCAAAAGATTTGAGTCTTTTAAAATTTGTGGGAAACATAACACAAATCATTTTCCATCATCTTCTTTTTTGGTACCCGTGGTGATCCTTACTCCTGAATGAATCCAATTTACGGGGAAAGCATCAGTACCAGTTTCTTGATTTAAGAGGCTAAATTAGGAAAGGCAAGAAACTCTGACAGATGTGGCAATTACCTGGCATATGGCTGAGAGGCAGGAACAGGATCTGAGTGTCACCTTCTTCCTGGTCTGGCTTGTAATGTAGCTCAGACAGAAGTTAAACTTCTGCTCAACCCATGACCCAGATGTCTTCTTGCTTTTGCTGCATATTTTTTGGTGGGCTCTGCCTCCTAAACTTCCGTCTTGTTATAATTACTTGTGAATCTAACTATGTTAGTCTAGACTCTACCTTTTTATTCAAAGTGTTGTCCTCTGACCTGCAGCTTCCACATCATGGCATTACTTGGGAGTCATACTGAACTGGACTCTGCATTGTCACATAATCTCCATCTGATTCATATGCACATTCTTGCTCGGGCAGCACTTCTCTAAATAATGGCACAAGACCCAGCAGTGTTTCCTTCTGCTATGTCTAGGGTCTCTATGAATCAGAAATGATGGGACCACACCTAACAGCAAATCAACAGCTCTAAATGAAACAAAAACAAAGAAAACAACAACAACAAAAAGGAATATGTAACATATTTTGTAGCATTTTACTACTTTTTATTTTTATATCTAGTTGCTAAATTGCTACTCAAAAAAGAAAGAAAAAAAAGATGGCATTTATATCAGAAGATGTTGGTTTCACTCAGGAAGCTGCACTACTTCTCCATTTCTGCTATGTAGTCCTTTTAATGAGCTGGTTTCCTACCTAAGAGAAATGATTACATCTTGGTTTTATATGTAACAATGGTGCAATCAACAATTCAACAGAAATTGTGGTGACTCTTTTCTTCTGTCAAATTAGTGATTAATGCTACTTAACATATGATTGATTATAAGAAGGGAATCCTCTTTTGATGACTTAAATCCTTTGAAAAAACAAATGGATTCGGGCTAGCAAGGTTTTAACTATGATGGACAATAGAAACAATAATTAACAAAGACCACTATTACTACTAATAATTGAATGCTTACTAATTGCCAGATGCTAAAGCAAAAGGTTGTTTGAACCACAAAGTTGGCAGTTCAAACCTCACCAGCCACTCCTTGAAAACCCTATCCAGGGTCTTTATGAATCGGAACCAACTTGACTGTGCTTAACAACAGCAACAACAAAGCAATATAGCAATAATAACAATTGTTATTATTTACTGATCATTTAACTGTATGCAAGGCACTCAACTAAACATTTTTCTTTTATTATTAAAAGGATTTTTGTTCTTTAAAGGATTGGTCCCATTCAGTAACCTGATTAGCATTCTAGTTTATCTCTTGTGTGGGGAAGATTGGTCCCATTCAGTAATCGGATTAGCATTTGCCTCCTGAGCAGAGAGGGCAGTGAATGATTTTTACATTTTCCTGTTCATACCCCCATTTGATGCTCTTTGCAACCTTTTCCCCAGGGGCATCATCTAAATGTTGCCTAAGGAATGGTATTTTGGTATTGATTTGGATTGTTGGTACCCTTTTCTATTGATTATTATTTAATGGCAGTTCCCGTGGCCCTGGTTGCTAGTGGAAGTAGGCATGGGCTGATTAAGTAAATTCCAAATAAAACAAGACTCTACCCATAAGGGTCTTGAACTCTTTAAAGGTGAAGAATTACCCTCCCCATAGGCTCTGTGGGTTCCACCCATTCCAGGTTTGTACAGGGACTTGGACAACATTCTGCATTTTTACAATGTCTTCTACTGCCAGATTCTGGTCATCTAGCAAAATTCACCTTCTCACATACCTCGCCTCCTTCCACAGCCAATCAGTAGTTGAGGACTAATTTATTTTGATATATGGCATTTCATATCTGGGTCTGTTGACATGCAAGAGGAGTTAGGGCCACCCCAGTTCCATTGGTTCAGTTACCTAGGACGGTGCCCTCACTTTTAGAAGAGTAGTGTGGTTACTGTTTGGCCCACCTTGGTGGTGTGGGTGTATAGATTACACAGATTTCTCCGTTTCCCACACCCCAGTCTAATTAAAATTAATCCCACAGTGGACATCCTCATGCTTCGGCCGTGCATAGATCAGCCAGCTCCCAGTTTGTGGCTAAAGCAGGGCAAGGTGTAAGTCTCAATGTTACCTTGTGAAGGTTGGTAGGGTCAGTTTCAGCTTCTCATGGAGATGAGGCTTTCTTTGGTCTGCTGCAGTGAATCCAGGTGGGGACCCCTTCTACCTTGGCTGCTGGGCTTGGGATAATTTCTTGTTCTAATCCTCAGTAATCTTTGCAGATGCTTCTGGATGCCCTCCCAAAAGGAAAAACAAATCAGATTCATTTATTACACTCTGAGCTAAATAGGCCCAAATGTTTTTCATCCCATTGTTGTTGTTAAGTGCCGTCAAGTCGATTCTGACCCATAGCGACCCTGTATAGGGTTTCCAAGGACCAGCTGGTGAGCTTGAACCACTGACCTTGCAGTTCAAACAACTTTGCAGTCTGACGCATTAGCCCATAGTGCCACACCAGGACCTGTCTTCTGAGAGTCCCATTGTGTCCAAGTTGAGTCCAGTTAACTTGACAGCTGACAAGTGGCTAGAAGGACTTCCCAGGGTCCAGTCCACTTTTTTCTCTAACTGGTTTTCAGATCTGTCTCTCCATGTTTTGAGCAGAATATGATTTCCATGCTGGAAGGGATCAGGTTACCTATACGGAAGAAAGCAGACCTGGAAAGGGCAATTTTACAAATAACAGAAAGTGGTGGAGGTGTTATGCATACCACTGCACCTTTAAACCTTGGCTGAGGTCAGGTAGAGGGTTGAGGGAAGCTGCGTGGGAAGGTTTACTGTATACAACTTTATAAGGGCTCAACTTAAGCCTGCTTCTGGAGGCTACCTGAATTCGAAACAGGGCTAAGGCAATACCTGGTCCCCATGTAGATAAATTTCCTGACAATTTTGTCATTTGTCTTTTTAGTGTATGGTTCATTTTCTTGAACCTCCACATTGAATGAAACCTCCATTTAATCTGGAGGTGTTCGCTGCTCTGTTGTCACTTTGGACACTCCAGAAGTCCAAACTTGGAGGTAATCTTCTTCAAGAATATTTTAATTATTTCTGAAGTTCTTAGTTCTGGTGGGGAAAAACCTCTACCCAACCAGAAAAGGTGTCTACAAAACCAGCAAATATTTAATTCCCCAGCTTGAGGGCATCTGCATGAAATCAACCTGTTAATTTATAGGGGGTTGTTTACCTTGGTATTGGTGCAGGACAGCCTGTCTTGGGATTGGTCTTGAGGTAGGTAACAGTCAGAGCTAACCTCCTGAATGATTTTTTTAAAAATTTCTTGTTCTAGTGCCAGGGCCTAATGAACCAAGTCAGGGCCTCTTTCCTGTAAGTGGGTCATTTCATGGACTTATTTAAGAAGAGCAGGTGCTAGTTTTCACAGAATCAGAACCATTCTATTAAAAAGCCATTTACTTTTTAGCTTTTAACTTCTCTGAACTGGAACAATTCCATTGTCATCTACTTTTCATTCTTTAACTACTCTCTCCAATCCTTCTGCCTCAGTTCTACTAAAGTCCTCTGGGTACACATTCAATTTTTCTTACCAACATTTCTAATGCCCTCGCCAGTGCAATCAGTTTAGCTTTTTTGAGCTGAGATCCCCGGAAGGAGGCTCTTGCCTCAACCCGGTTGTGTAAGATTACTACTACAAACCCTGCTATCTGAGTCCCCTTTTCCATGTAACTACTTCTGTTCACAAATAACATCTAGTCCACCAGATACAGTCAAACAGGTCAGGTTGGCTGAAGAATAATTGGTCAATGATTTCTATATAATCATGGTCCAGCCCTCCAGTTGCCACATCAGGGAGGAGGTTGTCAGGTTTAGTTGCCCCATAATTCACAGGGTAATATTCAGATTGTCCAGTAAAGTAACCTGGTATTGCCTATCCATCCTGTTGTAAGCCACAGGCTTCCCTTCTTTAGCAGCAAGGAGATGGGTTGATGGGGATGGGGACGAGCTGGCCAGAATGAATTTCTCGGCCTCTTTTCTGAGAGGATATTGGTTTCTGTGGGATGGTCATTTTCCAGACTTCAGTCAGACCTCAACAGGGGATGCTTGTTGGCTCTCCTTGGAGTGCCGCTAGTCCGCACGGGGGTTTTACCTGATTGTCGATCTCCTCAGGCCAATGTGACTAGTTTCCCAAGTCTGAATCAGTAATTGCCAGTCATGTTCATGAGGGACCTCCATCTGCAGACTTTTGGTTTCAGACAGCTGTTTGAACATGCAACTCTGGAAGCAGGTCCTGGCCCAGTAAGGGGATCAGACAGTTATCTTCTTTTCCCCAGTGAAGCAGTCCAGGGGTTTCAGGAAGAACTAGTCCTCAGGCTTCCCTGAGATCTCAGTCACCATCACTGTCCCCATTAGTATTTTCAGCTGAGGTCCTGTGGATGGGGGCAATAGGGGTGGCAGAGGTTGATGCTAAATCATACTGGGCCCCTTACCCCCTGACAACATTAGTCTTCTGCAGACAATAAAACTTGTTCAACCATCTGTTGAGTTGGATGGCTTTTTCTACCATGTCCTCCCCTGAGATTTGGACATTTATTTTCTAGTGTCCAGGTTTGCATAAGCACATCGGTCCTTGCTTAAGGCCCTTGTTCCTTTCTGGAGTCATCCCTGGGGTCCCACAGGCTTACTTCTAGCGGTCTTTTAGGAAGACAGTTATGGCCTGAAATTTCTTATGCTCTTAGCTGTTAAATACCTCAAAGGTGATGTCCACCAGTCGGGATGGATTCATGCCAATTGCCCAGTCAAATTTCTGTTATTTCTTTCTAAAATCTCGGGTGCTCTGGGAGATAAAAATCATGTTAACCATTCAGATACTTGCTGAGTTCTCAGGATCAAGGTCTGTGTACCTACAATAAGCTTGGTAGATTCATTTAAAGAATTCAGAGGGGTTCTCAGTTGGCTTCTGCTGAATTGCTTGTACCATGTTCAATTTTTTTTTGTTGTTGTTTAGGAATTCCCTATCTCAGACCTCTGAGACTGCACCTTTTATAATGCTTCAGTGTAGTGCAGTGGTGCCGAATAGGGCTGCAAACTGCAAAATCAGCAATTTGAAACCACCAGCTGTTCTGCGGAAGAAGGATGAGGCCCTCCACTCCTGCAAAGATTTACAACCTTGGAAAGCCTGCACAGAACCGACTCCACAACACATAACCATCACCACCACCAGTCATGGCAGGCCCATCTAGATTTTAATTTGTGTCGGCTAGAAGAATTGCCTTGACTGGGGCAAGGATCCTGTTCAGGGTTGTTTTTTTTTTTTTTTTTTGGATGTGTGCTGTTTCGCGTCCCATGCCTTATCTCAGACCAGCCTTTTTCATCCTTGGTCAGGAGCATTGTTAACAGAGCCTGAATATCTGCCCAATTAGGATGATGGGTAGAAAAAAATCATGGTTATTAAATTTGTTTTTTTGGTTAGGTCATCCTAGTGTGGCACTGTGAGTCAATGCGCTGGACCACCAAGTCCATCTGAACCACAAGGTCAGCAGTTCAAGTGCACCAGCCGCTCCTCGGAAACCTCACACAGGGTCACCCATGAGTCAGAACCGACACAGCAACACTGCCCAACAACATCTCAATAAGAAGGATTTGAATTTTTCCTATTTAACAAATCCAAGATAGAGAAAGAAGCATGTGCCCAGTAATATCCTGTGGCTTGCCCGTCCATATTCAATTGTGTGGGCATCTGCAGAAGGGGCATTGCCTTGCCTCTGTTCCAGGTAGCCCTCTAACAAAATGGGTCCCTAGAAGGGTATGGAATAGAGAAATCATTTCCAAACTGCTTTCCTCAGTGGCTGACTATGGCCGGGCAGGTTCACTAGATCAAGTTATAATTTTCTCTAATGGAAGCTGCTGGAGTATCAAAGGTTGTAATAAGACAAGGTTACAATCAAAAGCTGTATTTCACCAAAAGTAACCATTTATATCTCTTTGTATATTCACATACAGTCCTGCTTAGAACTGTTTTTAACTAATAGTCACCTGTATTCATTTTTCCTCTGCCTGGCTTTCATATTAGCAGTATAAGTCATTATAGTACATATACATGATGTAATTTACATATTCTTGGAATTTCAGGTTGTTTTCAGTTTCTTAAACATAAATACAAGACAAAAACATAGTAATTTTACAAACAAATAGACAATCGGACAGTGGTTTAACAATTCAAGCTGTAAGATGGTATAATAATTTGAAGGATCCATTTAAAGGTTATTTTTCCCATCATCTAGACCAAACTGTATTACAGTCAAACACCATTTCCTTTGATGTCATAGGAGGGTACCCATATAGAAACCAGTTAGAATTACGCTTTACAATTCTTTTCTTTCAGATTGAGGCCTATATTTATTTTAGATACAGAGGTTGACCTTAACAGAAACAAACAGGGCACTTTTAGGAAATTACTCCCTGTCTACCATGCCCTGATGTGTGCACCCATAAGAAAGCAAAAGGGGATCTCAAAGTGAAGGCGACACAGGGCCAAAGACTCTCAAAGATGAGTGCAGGAGACACAGGGCCAAAGACTCTCAAGAAAAGATTCAACAGACAGATCCAGACTTTGCTGCTTCTCCCGTGAGAATTTTCAAGTGTCTTTGAAAATTGGAGAGTTTTGAACCAGGAGTCCACTCTGCACCAGCAGTGAGGACCATCTCCTTAAGTAGTATGAGACACCAGCCCAGTACCAGGCATAGTTATACATTCCTACACACCATACCTCCCTTATTTATTTTTTTAACTCACAAATCAACAGTTATGGGTGGGTGTGCATATCTTTTCAAATGCAAATGTATCAATTCATGTTCTGGCTCAAGATACCACCTCAAAGTTCTAATGAATCCAATCAAGTGTAGGACAAAGGCTAGCTTACAAACTTTCCACAATCATAATTCCCAATATTCCTATTACACATTTTACAATAATAAACAGAAGCCAATATCTATAAGGTTATCAAACACATTAACCTTTAAAACACTTGAGTTCCCTCCACCCTGGACTATCCCCATTCACATGCATATGGCCTTGAGTCAGTTCTGGGTGGGCATGCATCTTTTCAAATGCAAATGTCTCAAGTCAGGTTCTGGCTCAAGACATCACCTCAAAGTTCTAATGAATCCAATCAAGTATAGGCCAAAGGCCAGTTTACAAACTTTCCGTAATCATAATTCCTATCCACCACCCCAGCCCCCCCCCCTTTTTTTTTTAAATCAGTCAACATACATCCCAAGGCTGCTGACTTACCATGAGAATTCCCATTGTACTTAAGTGTATGTAGTGCCCTTGATCGGTATCACAACAGACAAGGGGGTTGTACACTCAGATACTCTTCTGGCCACATCCCTCTCGGGAACTTAGACACGTCTTGGCTAAGGTTCATCTGTATAAACCCTGGACCAGGTCACCTTCTCTCGAGGTTGAAAGGGTGCGTCACCATTATGTCCCATGACATCGTCGAGGAACAGCAGGTTAGGGCCCACTCAGATTCGTAGCCAGAGCTGTGGAACTGTACAGACCGGAGTGACAAGCCGCACTTCAGTTACATGCACACTAACATTCAACCAGTCACACTGAAGCCTCTAGGTGAGGCCTTGAAAGGGGATCAGCCTTCTACTTCTGTCCATAGGGACAGGCCTGACTGGGTTTAACCCAGGCCCCGGGGCCATACCTGTTCCAGAAGTCTTGGCTGGTTTCTCTGGTTCTACCTCTCCTTTGAGTCGGGAGATGTGGGTGCAGTGGCTGGCTGCACCCACTCGGAGGAGGAGGGACTGTCAAATGTGACAGTGGCGCACCATCTCATCCGCTGAGGGGAGCTCGCCATTTGTCACTCCCTGACTCCTATCTGGTGGCGTAAGGGGCCATTGCGGTTGGTTTCCCGGTCAAGGAACCAAATGTTACAGCAGTTTTAGATTCGAGGTTAAAGAAACCTAGGCCACTCAGAAAGGTGAAGCAGAGTTTCAGATTTTATTAAGCCGGCTAACTCAGAGGAGCTAATTTCTCCAGCTTCTGAGGCCCAAATGGAGGGCAACACGGGCCTATATGGGGACAGAGTCCAGCAGGGGCCAGGCTGCATACCTGTTTGAGGACAGGGGGGAAATCAGGAAGATTGGTCCCATTCAGTAACCTGATTAGCATTCTAGCTTATCTTTTGAGTGGGGAAGATTGGTCCCATTTAGTAACCTGATTAGCATTTTAGCTTGTCTCCTGGGCAGAGAGGGCAGTGAATGATTTTTACGTTTTCCTGTTCAGGTGCATGGAGGGAACTGCAGGCATGTCATGACACAAAGTGTATGATTTGTTCAATGTGGAACCAATAATCTGCTCTGTTAACCTTCATTCACAATAAAAAGTTTTTTTAAAAAAAGAAAAAAGCCTTCAGTATGGAATGCACCTCAAAGTAAACAAAGCAAAACCAACCAAACAAAAAAAAACAACAACAACTGGACCAATAAATAACATCATGATAAATTGACAAAAGGTTGTAGTTGTCAAAGACTTCATTTTGCTTGAAACCACAATCAACACTCATGGAAAGCAGCAGTCAAGAAATCAAAGGATGTATTCATTGCCTAAATCTTCTGCAAAAGAATTTGTTAAAGTGTTAAAGAGCAAAGATATCAGTTTGAGAATGTGCTGGACTGAAACCCTGGTACTTTCAATCACCTCATATGCATGTGAAAGCTGGACAATGAATAAGGAAAACAATAGAAGAATTGATGCAGTTGAATTAGGACATTGACAATACCATCAACTACCAGAAAAAGAAACAAATCTGTCTTGGACAAAGTACAGCAAGAATGCTCTTTAGAAGTCAGGATGGTGAGACCTTATCACTTCTTTTTTGGACATGTTGTCAGGAGGGATCAATCCTTGGAGAAAGTCATCATGCTTGAAAAACTGGAGGTTCAGCGAAAAAGAGGAATACTCTCAAGCAGATGGACTGATACAGCAGCAGTAACAAGGGGCTCAGCCATAGCAGCAATTGTGAGGATGACACAAGACTAGGCAGTGTTTCCTTCTAGAGTGCACAGGGTCGCTGTAAATTGAAACCAAATAAGGGCATCTAACAACACCATTGTTGTTGTTAAGTGCCTTTGAGTCGGTTCCAACCCATAGCGACCCTGTATAGGGTTTCCAAGGAGATGTTGGTGAGTTTGAGCAGCTGACCTTGTGGCTCAAACTGACTTTGCAGTCCAGTGCAGTAACCCACAGCACCACAACATAGTTGCGACAAACAAGGCTTGGGGAGGTCAAGAACTTTGCCCATGACCATTAATTCATTAAGAATCTCCCAGAGAGTAACACATGGCCACATGTCTAGAGCTCTTTATCACTCTGTTAAACACTTAATTTCTTTGGGCTCAGTTTATTGAAATGAAAAATTAGCAGAGTTAATTAATTTTCCTCCAACTAAAAAATCCATTGAATTTACAAAATTCCTTCCTCCATAAGAATGCCAACAAGTCATTTAGCATTATAGTGAGGAATTTGAACCTTGCAACTTGGGTAATAAATTAAATGAAACTCCACCATGAAAATCACAATCAGACATAGTCCAAGAAGTTGGTTGCCGGATTTGAGAGATTTAAGACAGCTGGTGTCCTTTAATTCCATTTTTTAAAGGGGGCATTAGTAACTATTCACTTAACATACATTTCTACTTATGACATGCCTCACTTTTCTTCAGAGCTCCTTAAAAGCTAGATTATATGTGACATACTCACACACCATAATTATTTAAAATTCTGGAGCCTTTAAGGATTTCTTTGACAGCAACCATTGGATTAGAGTCTTGCAGCCCTTCCTTGAGTTAGACTTAGCCAAGAATGTCCTGGTGTGATGCTGTAAAATAAGCACTGGACCGAAAGGTCAGTTTGAACCACAAGGTCGGTGGTTCAAATTCACCTGCCGTTCCTTGGAAACTCTATACAGGGTTGCTATGAGTTGGAACTGATTCAATGACTCTTAATAACAGCAAGAATCATAGATGCCAGAGCCTCTGTCTAGAAGTAAAGAGTATTTATTATAATTCGTCCAGTTTGTTCATATTATTTTCCAGGTTCTAAAAAAATATTTCCAGGTTTAAATAATATTTTAATTTATATATTGAGTCTTTTATGAAGCTCTTCTTATGTCTAGGGGTGCTGGTATGCCAGTGTAGGATAAGCACTGGACTGTTAACCACTAGGTCAGCAGTTCAGACCCACCAGTCATTTTTTGGAAAGCCAATACAAGATCTCTGTGAGTTGGAACTTACTTGAGGCACACAACAACAACACAACACTATGTTTATGCCTCTGAAATAAACTTGAGGACTAGGCATGATCATTTATGAAATTTCATGGTTGGTTAAATGTGGGATTTGAAGAGGCCTGGGGATCGATTTCCAGATATAATATTAGAAGATAGGTGAGAAGGTACTCAAAATACACAGTGACAACAACAATGAACTCAGGCATAACTGAAGAAGTGGAAGTCAAGGCAACATTTTGTTCTGTTGTAAAAGGAATTGTTATGAATCAGAGCCAACTCCACAGCAATTAACTACAGTAACATTTAAACATCAAGCTTTAGTCACTGTTAATAGAAAACAGATCATTGACTGTTACCTTTAACCTTCTAAAACTTGTTTCTGTACGCAGATTGATTAACTTGTGCTAAGGGAAAAAGGACCCAAAATTCAAACATATTCTCTAGAGAGCCTTCCATTAGGCCTTGGAGGTGGTGGTGGTGGTGGTGGTGGTGGTATGCCCTGGAGTCAGTTCCGACTCATAGTGACCCTGTATATGGTTCTCAAGGCTGTAAATACATTTACAGGAGCAAAGCCTCATCTTTCTTCCAAGGAGCGACTGGTAGATTCCAATTGCTGACCTTGTGGTTAGCAGTCCAACTCATAACCCACAACACTACAAGAGCTCCTTTTCAACAGGCCTTGTTGTTGTAGTTAGGTACCAGCGAGTCAGTACCAACACATAGTGATCCGATGCACAGCAGAACAAAATACTGCCCAGTCCTGCACCAACCTCACAATGGTTGCTATGCCCAAGTCCATTGCTGGCCTCACTGTGCCTATCCATCTCACTTGGGGTCTTCCTTTTTTTCTCCGACCCTCCACTTTATTAAACAAGATATCCTTCTCCAGTGACTGGTCCCTCCTGACAATATGTCCGAAGTATTAGAGATAATGTCTGGCCATCCTGGCCTCCTAGGAGCACTCTGGCTGTACTTCTCCCAACATTGATCTGTTTGTTCTTTCGGCAGTCCATGGTACTTTCAATGTTCTCCTCCAACACCATAACTCAAAAGCATCAATTCTTCTATGGTCTTCCTTATTTGCTGTCCAACTTTCGCATGCATATAAAGTTATGGAACATACCATGGCTTGCGTCAGGTGCACCTTAGTCCTCAAACTCATATCTTTGTTCTTCAACACTTTAAAGAGGTCTTGTGCAGCAGATTTGTCTAATGCAATACGTTGTTTGATTTCTTGACTGCTGATTCAGTGACTATTGATGGTTGGTCCAAGCAAAATGAAGTCTGGTAACATTGTGGTTATGAGTCAGTCTGCTAGCCTCAAGGTCAGCAATTCGAAATTACCAGTCGTTTCATGGGAGAAAGATGAAGCTTTTTGTTCCTATAAAGATTATAGCCTTGGAAACCCTATACAATTAAATTTACCAATATGATATAGAATCGTTATGAGTTGGAATCGACTCCACAGCACAGACCCAACCAATGTATAAGCCTTGTTGTTGTGAAGTACCATGGAGTCGGTTCCGACTCATAGTGACGCTGTATGGGGTTTCTGAGGCTGTAAATCTTTACAGGAGCAGAACGCCTCATCTTTCTCCAATGGAACCCCTGGTAGTTTCAAACTGCTGACCTTGAGATTGGCAGCCTGACTCATAACCACTATGCTACCAGAGCTATAATCCTTAAACAGGACAAAATCAAGCAAAGACTATCAGCCCTGAATGAGAGAAAACATCAGCATGTAAAAGGGTAAGTAAAAAGATATGCTACTACGGTTTGCCTTCTTACATGCCTGTGTTTATGCTAAACACAATGTATTTGAACGTGTCTCTGTGATCAATGGATGGCTGCAGACAAGTTCTCTCAGTAATACACTTGTCTTAGTCTAATTAGGGTGCCTTCAAAAAAAAGGATATGTACGGTACCATGGTAATAAAAACTATTTTAATATGGGGACTGATACCAAATTTTAACAAAAATCAACTGGTTACCTTCCCAAATCCTTGAAGCTTTATTACAAGTTTACATGTAAAACAATAGTTTTTAGATGGATCGAGCGTTTTAAGGAAGATCTGGAAAACTTCAAAGATGAGCCAAGACACGGAAGACTGTCAACTTCAGTGAAGGAACTATTTGTGCCTAAAATCAAGAAACTGCTGGAAGAATACTGTAAAATTGTAATATATGTGATAGTTAATAAGTTGGGATCTCACATTATTTGGCATTTTTAATTTTAAGCTAACCTCTTAGCATGAGCAAGGGATCAGCTTGATGGGTGCCAAAAG
>NW_006408740.1:4462382-4465509 GCF_000296735.1 Chrysochloris asiatica
CCAAGAGTCCCCAGGTCTTGCCACACTGCTGGCCAACCAGGTCTTCACCCGGGTTCACAGAAGTCTATTGAACTTTGTAGGGCTTAGCTCACCGCTTCATTGCTGTTTTTCCCTCACTTCCCCTTACTGGTGTCGAGTGTGGTCACCAATCATAGCGTGTATTCAATGGAGATGATTTTAAGGAACAAATTGTAATAGAGGATTGGTTTTAAATTACCAATATGATCCAGAGAGTAAGGTACAATCAAAACATTGGCTTGCAAGGGTATCTGCAGGACCGGTTAAATTCAAGGCAGAGAGGTCAGCCAGAAGGTTATGGTGACTGTTTTATGGGATTAGAAAGATCTTGATAGATTTTCTCAAAGGATACAGGATAATCATGGGACTTATTAGAAAGAAGTTTTAAGAAAATGGAAAACTTCATTGGTGAGATAAAGGTCAGGAAAGTTGTTCCAAAGAATGTTTTTTCCATCATGACAACGCACTTGTGCATTCTCAGAAAGTCACAAGGGTTATCCTACAAGAATTTTGTTGGGAAACCCTACCCCATCCATCCTACTGCCTGATCTTGACACTTCAGACTCCTTTTTGTTACCAAAACTCAATGGACAGTTAAAAGGGATACTAAGTAAATTGCTCAAGGATGCCTAATCTAGTTTTGACATAGTCTATCTAGATGGAAGAATGCAGAATTATTTGGGGAAGAGTTAGAAAGATGGAAACACTGTCTTCAGAAGTGTAAAGACCTAGATGGAGAATATGTCAAGAAACAATCACTTCACATTTTTATATTTTTGTTTAAAAAAGGTTTCAATGATTTTATAGCAATATATTTTTTATTTATCCTCATACAGAGCACAGAAGCCAAAATGGAATTGGTTGATTGACAGTCATGAAGTTAATCATAGATTATGGGAAACAAAGGAAATATTCACAAAATTATGATTGGTGGCAGGTCAATTTATCACAGGTGCAGGCAAGAGAAGAGAATTAGAGACAGGGTTCTAACTGGGATACTATACAACTGCAGATTTTAAAAGTTTACAGGATTGGTTCTGGAACGTTGGCTACCTGGCTACATTGCCCTGAGTTATAGTCACCAGACTCCCAACTTTTAACTTAAACTTAATTAACATGAGATATGGCACTGAAAGATAAGCACTACACTGCTAACTGCAAGGTTGGTGATTCAAACCCACCAACTGCTCCTTGGAAACCCTAAAGATGTTTGCTATGAGTCGGAAATGACTAAACAGCACTTAACAACAATTAACCATTTTCTGTTTATCATTAAGAACATACCTAGACAAGTTCCCCATTCAAGCTTGAGGGCAGAACTGCCCCTCTCTGTATTTGCCCTGACTTGTCTAAATATTAGCCACATTACTGGTTTAATGGTCAGAAGGAGCTCAAATGGCATCAGAATGTATGTCAAGACTCAACATGGAGTTAGTGCTCCCACTGTAGACCAGCTTTCTACAATTAAATTGCTTTAGAATTATTAAATTCAAATACAGACTAGACAATGTTTCATTCATTGGAACTAGCATTTGTCCTTTGAACTTCTTGGACTTATGAGTGGACTTCAAAGAGTTCATGGGAAATTTCATTATCTTTTTTTTTTTAGCATTTTATTGTGAAGAGTGTATATGTTTACAGAGCAGATCATCAGTTTTAAACTCAACAATTCAGGCACATTTTTTTTTCATCTCATTGATTGCAATCCCTTCAATGTAACATTACTTATCTCACTTCCTCCCTGTTTCCTGTTTCCATTCCTCCTTCCTTCCCATTGCTTCTGAACTTTGTCCTTGGGTAAATGATACCCTTTTGATCTCAAATGGTTGGTTATTCTAAGATGTGTGTATCTCACTAATGTTACTGTTCCTTTTATAAACCTATCTATTGTTTGGCTAAGAATTGAGCCAAGAAGGTGAGTTCAGTTCCAGACCTGAAGGGTGACTAAGGACACAGTCTTTTTTCCCCTAACTTTTTATTGTGAATTGAGTGAAGGTTTACAGAGCAGATCATCAGTTTTACAGTCAACAAATCATAGACTTCATTTCATTTCAATGAGTGTAATCTCCAACATGTCACGTCAAGTTATCCCCCTTCCTCCCAGTGATTCTTGTTTCCATTCCACCTTCTTTCCCAACCTTTCTGAATTTTGTCCTTAAGTAAATGCTGCCCTTTTGATCTTGAATGGTTGACCATTCCATGGAGTTTGTCTCCACCTAGTAGGATAAGCACTGGACTGCTAACTACAAGTTTGGCAGTTCCAACTCACCAGGTGCTCCCTACATCGGGTCTTTATGAGTCAAAACTGTTTCATGGCACTTAACAACAACAGCAATATATATATATATATACTGCTTTGCTGAAAATTGAGCCTTGGGGGTGAGTTCAGATCCAGACCTGAGGGTTACCAAGAGCCATAGACTCAGGATCCTCCAGTCTCTTTCTGTTTTACAATTTTGAGGGTTTTGTCACATTTTCTCTCCCTCTATCCAGGACCTTCTAAAGGTGATCCTTTTTACAATAGTTGGTAGTGGTGGCTGGAGACCATCCAGTTTGGGCGTCAGGGTCATAGAGAGAGCCATTTTCCCATTAACTTTTTTTCTTAAGGTTTTTATTGTGGATTGAGTGAAAGTCTACAGGGCAAATCCTCAGTTTACATTCAACAAATCATATACCTTGTTTTATTACAATGATTATACTCCCCTCCATGTAGCATCAGTTAACAGTATTTCTCACCATCCACTTTAGCTTTTTAAAAAAAAAAAAAAAAAAATACCCCACTCAGGCATATATAATAATTTACATCTCCAAAGGGCACAGTCTGCGAGTCTGCCTCCTGGCCACCAGCTTTTAGTCCCTCTCTTCTTAGTCCATGAATCTAGAGTCCTCAGCCACTCCCCCTCTCCATGCCCCCATCTCTGCCTCCATCTCTGGTGCTGCTGCTTCTTGGGCTAAGGTCCTGCATTCTGCTTGTGCATTTCTCTCTTGATGGTCCCAGGGTCCTCTGTTTCTGGACTGTAAGATTAACCACTCCCCCTTTTTTTTGTTAGAAAGCTTCTACTTTTATAATTGTGACAGTTGCTATTAGTCATGATAACAATTATTCACT
>NW_006408740.1:4471694-4473296 GCF_000296735.1 Chrysochloris asiatica
GGCTGTGGCCGTTTGGTTTTAATTGGAAACTGTCTCTTTAAATTTCGAGGAGATCTGTGCACATGCGTTGTAGAACCCTCCAAGGGTGGGGCTGGGGTGCCCACTAGCTCAGGCACCCCCATAGTCACCAGAATGGAGGTGCGCAGACAGCAAGGGACCAATGAACAGATACCAACAGAAAAGAATGTCCACACCTTTATCTCAGCGGTTCTGTCAGGCGTCTATGGCCGCTCTGATCCTTCACCTGCGGGGTCTCACCCAAGATGGCAGCTCCTGGAGCAGCTGAGCGTCCCGCACTAGAAAGCAATAGGTTTCTTGCTTCTGCCACAAATTCCCCCAGCCGTAAGCCTTCCAACCTTGTAAGAATTCCTATATATGTGGTTCAGAGTTCTGGGACCAGCCCCTGAGCCTGCTTGGTCAGGTATTCTGTGTTGTTGGTGGAGCTCCTTTACTGCACTTTCACCCGATCTTCCATCTTGTTTGTTCTCTCCCATTAACTTTTGGAACTCCTTTATTAATAGTTGCTGTTGTTAAGTACCATGGAGTTGGTTCTGACTCATAGTGACCCTGTATAAGGTTTACAAGGAGCGGCTGGTGAGTTTGAACCACCAACCTTGTGGTTCAACCCAACCTTGCGGTCTAGTGCTTTTTCTCACAGCACCACATCAGGACTCCCTAATTTAATAGTTGGTAAGTATTAATTTAAGGAGCTCTTGTAGTGTAGTGGTTACGAACTGGCCTTAGAACTTTAAGGTCAGCAGTTCAAAACAACCACCTGTTCTGCACGAGAAAGAAGAGGCTTTCTGCTCCTGTAAAGATTTACAACCTAGGGAACCCTGTGCAGGTTCGCTATGAGTGGGATCCCAACTCCACAGTACTTAACAACAACAACAACAAAGTATTAATGTAAGGAGCTCTGGGAGTACAGTGGTTATGAATTGGCCTGAGAACTTTAAGGTCAGCAGTTCAAAACAACCAGCTGTTCTGCAGAAGAAAGAAGAGGATTTCTGCTCCCGTAAAAATTTACAGCCTCGGAAACCCTGTAAAGGATCACTATGAGTCGGAACCTACTCCACAGCACATAGCCACCAAGCATTAATGCGTTTCATTCTGTTGTGCACAGGGTCACTATGAGTCAGTACCGACTCGATGGCACCTAATAACAGCAACACCAGCAACAAAGTATTAATGTATCACCATGATGTTTATAAGAGTCAACAACTTTCCATTTTTTATAATACCATTGTGGCAGTGTGATGGTGAAGGATTTGTTTTCAGTAAGGAGGAAATAAATTTTAAAATCTATGAGACAGTCTCTATTTCTTAATTGTTATGACAAAACAGACTAGCCCATTACCATTGAGTCTGCTCTGACTCATTGCTACATTATAGGACAGAGTATGACTGTCACACAGAGTTTTCAAGCCTGTAAATATTTTACAGTGAAGGAGTTGCTGGATTGAGTTTTAGCTACAGAAGTCAATAGTACATAGGTGCTGACTACTGAAAATAAGAACACAGGTTATCATAATAATGCTGAAATTCTTAGTTAATGTTGGTTCTCAGACCATAGAACTTCCTTTAGGATGTTTTTCATAGCAG
>NW_006408740.1:4473441-4484938 GCF_000296735.1 Chrysochloris asiatica
GTGGCAGTTTTTTTCTTTCAGGGTTTTATATATCTCTCCCCATTGCCTTCTTGCCTGCATGGTTTCTGTTGAGAACTCCGAGCTTAATCTGATTTGCTTGCCTTTGTGTGTTATATTTCTCTTTTCCCCAGCTGCCTTCACGATCCTGTCCTTGTCTTTGATTTTGGAGAGCTTGATTATTAGGAACCGTCGAGTTGGTTCTGACTCATAGTGACCCTATGAATAGAACATAATAGAACAAATAGTGTATAATAGAACAAAACACTGACCAGTCCTTTGCCATCCTCACAAATGTTTTTATGTCAATCCATTCATTGGGCGTCTTTCTCTGTTTCACTGACCTTCCTTTTGCCAAGCATGATGTCCTTCTCCAGGAACTGATATGTCCTGACAACATATCCAAAGAACAAGAGGTGAGATCTCACCATCTTTGTTTCTAGGGAGAATTCTGGCTATCTGTCTTCCAAGACATCTTTGTTTGTTCTTATGGAAGTTCATGGTACTTTCAATATTCTTCTCCATGCCATAATTTAAATGTATCAATTCTTTTCTGGTCTTCCTTATTTATTGTCTAATTTTTACATGAATATGAGGCAATTGAAAATATCACAGTTTGGGTCAGGCTCACTTTAGTCGTCAAACAGATATCTTTGCTCTTTAACACTTTGAAAAGGTCTTTTACAACATATTTGTCTAATGCAATACATCCTTTGATTCCTTGACTGCTACTTCCATGAATGTTGATTATGAATTAAAACAAAATGAAGTTGTTGATAACTTCAGTCTTTTCTCTGTTTATCATGATGTTATTTATTGGTCCAGTTGTGAGAATTTTCATTTTATTTACATTGAGGTACAATCCATAATGAATGTTGAAGTTTTTGATCATCAGTTAAGTATTTCAAGTTCTCTTCACTTCTGGTAAGCAAGGTTGTATCATCTGTTTATCACAGGTTATTTATTAACTAGTATTCCTCCTGTCCTGATGACACCTCTTCTTCATATAATTCAGCTTCTCAAATTATTGAGAATGGCATACCAATTGAATAAGTATGGAGAAAGATATAACCCTGGCCCACAACTTTCCTGATTTTAAATCATTCAGTATCTCTGTGTTCAGTCCCATCAACTGTATCTTGACTACGGAGAGTTTCCTCATGAACATAAATGAAGTGTTCTGGAATATTCATTCAGTGTGATGTTATCCATAGTTTGTTATGATCTACATAGTAAAATGCCTTGGCATAGTCAATAAAAAGTAAACATCTTTCTGGTATTCTCCACTTTCAGCCAAGATCCATCTGACATTAACAATGAATCCTTATTACCACATTCTCTTTTGAATCCAGCTTGAACTTCTGGCAGCTCCATGTAGATGTACTGCTGCAACCATTTTTGAATTATCATTAGCAAAATTTTACTTGCATGTAATTGTAATGATAATGTTTGATTATATCTGCATTTTGTTGGGCCACCTTTCTTTGGAATAGGCACAAATATTTTCCAATCAGTTGGTCAGATGTTGTTGTTGTTAAGTGCTATTGAGTTGGTGCCAAGTCATAGTGAGTGACCTTGTATAGGGTTTCTGAGTAGTGGTTGGTGAGTTTGAACCACAGACCTTGCAGTTCAAACCAACCTTGTAATCAAGAAATGTCTTCCAAATCTCTTGACATGGACAAGTGAGCACCTCCAGTGCTTTCTCTGTTTGTTTAAACATTTCTATTTGTATTTCATTAATTCCTGGAGCCTTGTTTTTCACCAATGACTTCAGCAAATATTGGACCATTGGTTCTTGATTATATGCTATGTCTTGAAATGGCTGAACATCAACCAATTCTTTTTGGTACAGTGACTCTGTGTATTCCATACATCTTATGTTTATGCTTCCTGCATCTCTCAATTTTTTGTGAATGTACTTGTTATTAGGTGCCACTGAGTCAATTCCAACTCACAGTAATCCTTTATAGGGTTCCCAAGGCTGTAAATCTTCCATGGGAACTAAAAGCTTCATCTGCTTCCCTTGGTGCAGCTTGAACCTCCAACTTTGGAGTTCACATTACAGTGCTTTTTCTACACAACTCCTGCACTCCAGTTTTCCCCATAGAATCCCACAATATTGAAAGTTGAGGTTTGAAGTGTTTCTTCAGTTCTTCCAGGTTGAGAAATGCTACACATGTTCTTCCCTTTTGGTTTTCTAACTCCAGGTCTTTGCACATTTCATTTACTTTGACTTCTCAAGCTGCCCTTTGAAATTTTCTGTTCAGCTCTTTTATTTCCTCAATTCTTCTAGTTGTTTTAGCTTCTCAAGTCTCAAGAGCAAGATTTAGAGTCTCTCTGACATCCATTTTGGTCTTTTCTTAATTTTCTGTTTTCTAAATGACCTTTTGTATTCTTTTCGTATGATGTCTGGATGTCATCTCACAACTCTTCTGGTCTTTGGTCATTAGTGTCTAAAGGACCAAATTTGTTTGTGAGATGTTCTCTAAATTCAGGTGGGATATAGTCAAGGTCATATTTTGGCTCCCTTGGATTTGTTTTAATTTTCTTCACTGTCAACCTGAACTTGCTTATGAGCAATTGATGATTTGTTCCACAGTCAGTCTATGCCCTTTTTCAAACTGAAGATATTGAGTTTCTCCAGTGTTTCTTCCCACAGATGTAGACAAGTTAATTTCTGTGTATTGCATCTGGTAAGGACCACATGTATAGTTACTTTTCATGCTGTTGAAAATGGATTTGTCATTGGTTTTGTAAAATTCTATCATGTACTGTCATTTCTATAGTCAACAGCACATTTTCTAACTACTGATCCTTCTTTTTTGTTTCTACCTTTTGCATTCCCATCACCAGTAATTATCAATGAACCTTGTTTGAATTTTTGATCAATTTGAGACTGAAGAAATTTGTAGAATTCTTCAACTTCATCATCACTATCTTTAGTTGTTTACGTGTAAATTTGAATAATTGGTATTTACTGGCCTTCCTTGTGTTGTTGTTGTTAAGTGTTGTCAAGTTGGTTCCCACTCATAGTGCCCCTGTATAGTGTTTCCAAGGAGCAACTGGTGAATTTGAACCGCCGTCCATGTGGTTCAAACCCACCTTGTGGTCCAGTGTTTTATCCCACAGTGCCACACCAGGACTCACATGGATACTATCCTATCACAGACAACATTGTACTTCAGATAGATCTTAAAATGCTCTTTTTGACAATGAATGTGACACCATTATTCTTCAATTTGTAGTTCCCAGCATAGTAAACCATTTGATTGTCAGATTCAAAGTGGCCAGTACATCTATTTCAGCTCACTAGGATTAATTCCTAAGATTAATTTTTATGTGTTTCATATTGACAGCTTCTAGTTTTCCTAGATTCATGCTTTGTATATGTCATGCTCTGATTATTAATAGATGTTTGCAACTATTTCTTGCCATGTTGAATTGTGGCCTATCAATAAATCAAAGTCATGAAAGCTTTGCTCCATTCATGCCACTTTGGCCAACTCTACTTTGAAGAGGTAGCTCTTCCCTAGTCATGTTTTGAGTGCCTCCAACCCGAGTGACTAATTATCTGGCACTATATCTTAAAATGTTCTGTTTGCCATAGGGTTTTCAGTGACTAACCATTCTGAAGTGGTTTGCCTCTTTTTCTTAGTCTGTATTAGTCTGTAAGCTCCATTGAAACCTCTCTACCATGGGTGACCCTGCTGGTAAATACCAATGGCATAGCTTCCAGCATCATAGCGGCACACAAACAACCACAACATGACAAACTTACAGAAGAATGGTAGTCTTCTGAACTTACTGAAATATTTAAAATTGAGATAGAGAAACCATCTTCTGCTTTACTTAACCATTTGTTTTTCCCTCAAATTATAACCCAGTTGTATTCTTGAGGGAGAGGGGAATGTTAAGGTACTTTAATTTGAGTTCTTGGAGAACTATACTTTGATAGCTTTTGCTATACTGCCTGACAAGTGGGGAGATAAACTATAATTATTTGAAAAATACAAATGAACTGGACTACTAGTGAGAATTCGAATGAAAACAAATGATAATAGATAAACTTATCAATCTGGTTTATCCATCAGTTTGGAGAAAAATATTGCCCTATTTGTACTCAGGAGTACTGGTGTGGCACTGTGGGTTAATGTGTTGGACTGAAAGTCAGTTTGATCTGCAAGGTTGGCAGTTTAAGCTCACTAGCCACTCCTCAGAAACCCTATGCAGGGTTTCTATGGGTTGAACATGACTTGGCAACATTTGACAACAACAAAATTTTATACTCAGTGTTGTGTGCATATCCACCATCACAGGTAGTGACACTTTATTTGTTCCTGAACTATCTTCACCCTCTTGTACATACTAAGAAAATTACATGTAATTATTGCACATTCTGAATTTTTTTCATGAGTACATTCTTTCCCTCATTTAGTCAACACACATATATTAAATATCTACTACGTACCACCTACCTTTACTCATCAGTCAGTTTATTGTACTGTGTTGACTTGCATGTTGCTGTGATGCTGGAAGCTATGTCACCAGTATTATAAATACCAGCAGTGTCACTTGTGGTCGATAGATTTCAGTGGAGCTTCCAAACAAAGAAAGAATAGAAAGAAGAAAAGGTAGATTATTTCAGAATGGTCAGGTATAGTGTCAGAAGATGAGTCCCTCAGGTTGGAAGGTACTCAAAATATGAGTGGGAAGAGCTGCCTTCTCAAAGTAGTAGTTGTTGTTGTTGTCTAGTGCAGCTGAATCAGTTCTGACTCATAGCAACCCCATGTAAGGCTTCCTAGGAGTGACTGGTGAGTTTGAACTGCCAATATTGTGGGTCAGTGCATTATTCTGAATTGCCACATAATGACCCAAAGTAAATTTGAACTTAATGACATGGATGGACTAAACCTTTCAGAAGCTTCATTTGCTAGTGGGGCACTACTCAAAATGAAGAGACAGCTGAAAACATCCATTTACAACCAAAATATGGAATGTACTAAGTACAAATGTAGGAAAATTGGATGTTGTAAAAAATGAGAACACATAAAGATCAGTATGCTAGGCACTAGTGAGCTGAAATGGACTGGTATTGGCCATTTTGAATCTGATAATCATATGGTTTATTATGCTGTAATGATAAATTAAAGAGGAATGGAATTGCATTCATCGTCAAAATATATTTTGAAGTGTAATGCTGTCTGTGATAGGAAAATATCCATATGCCTAAAAGAAAGACCAATTAATACCACTATTATTCAAATTTACACACCAACCACTAAAGTCATTGATGGTGAAATTGCCCTGGTGGTAATGTAGGATAAGAACTGGACTGCTAACCACAAAGTCGGTGTTTCAAACCCACTAGTCATGCCTTGGAAATCCTATACAGCATCACTATGAATCAGAAGTGACTTGTTGGCATTTAACAACAACAACAACCAAGTTCTTCAGTCTGAAATAGATCAAACATATAATTAAGATGGATTCATAATTACTGGTGATTGTAATGTAAACACTGGAAGAGGAAGGATCAGTAGTTGGAAAATATGGCCTTGGTAATAGAAATATGCTTGAGATCACACGACAGAATTTTGCAAGACCAATGACTTATTCATTGCAAATGCCTTTATTAGACAACATAAAATATGGCTATACACAAGAACCTAACCAGATGGCATACACAGAAATCAAATTGACTACATCTGTGGAAAAGGACAGTGGAAAAACTCCATATCCTAAGCCAAAACAAAGCCAGTAGCAGACTTTAGAATAGACCATCAACTGCTCATATGCGAGTTCAGACTGAAGTAGAAGTAAATTAAAACAAGTCCATGAAAGCCAATATTTGACCTTGAACATGTGTCACCTAAATTTAGAGATCATCTCAAAAACAGATTTGATGCATTAGACACTAAAGAGTGAAGACCAGAAGAGTGGTGGGATGACATCAAGAACATCATATATGAAGAAAGCAAAAGGTCATTTTAAAAACAGAAAAGACCAGAATGGATGTCAGAGAGACTCTAAAACTTGCTCTTGAGTGTGGAGAAGCTAAAGTGACTGGAACAAATGAGGAAGTAAAAAAGCTGAACAGAAAATGCCAAAGGATAGCTCGAGATGACAAAGTCAAGTATTAAAGTTAAATATGCAAAGAACTGGAGTTCGAAAACCAAAAAAGAAGAACTTGATCAGCATTTCTCAAGCTGAAAGAATTTAAGAAAAATTCAAGTCCTCACTTGCAATATTGGAGAATTTCTATGTGCATACTATTGAATGGTGCAAAATGCATCAAAAGAAGATGGAAGGAATACACAGTGTCCCTGTACCAAAAAGAAATGGTTGAAGTTTGGCCATGTAAGGAAGTATCTGATCAAAAACCAATGATACTAAAGGAAGGAGTTCAAGCTGCACTGAAGTCATTGGTAGAAAACAAGACTCCAGGGCCAGACAGATCACCAATTGAAATCTGTCAACAAACTGATGCAGCACTGAAGACACTCATTCATCTATGGCAAGAAATTTAGAAGACAGCTACAAGGCCAACTGATTAGAGGAGGTTCATATTTGTACTCATTCCAAACACAGGTGACCCAACAAAATGTTAAAAACATCTAACAATGTCAGTAATATCACATGTAAGTAATGTTTTCCTGAAAATAATGAAAAAACAGTTGTAATAGTACATGGACAAGGAACTGCCAGAGATGCCAGCCAGATTCAGTAGAAGACATGGAGACACAGATATCATTTGCAGATGTCAGATGGATCTTGGATGAAAGCAGAGAATACCAGAAAGATGTTTACTTGTGCTATATTGACTATGCAAAGGTTCTAGGCTGTATGGATCATGACAAGCTATGGATATAACATTGCAAAGAGTGGGTGTTCTAGAACATTTTGTTGTGCTAATGAAGAACCTGAAAATAGACTTAAAGGCAGTTTTAGATCCAAACAAGAGAATACTGAATGATTTAATATCAGGAAAGGTATGTGACAGCTTTGTATCCTTTTACCATATCTATTCAATCTGTATACTGAGCAAATAACCTGACAAACTGGATTACAAAAGGAAAAATGTGGCATCAGGATTGGAGGAACACTCATTAAAATCTGCAATAGGCAGATGATGCAGCCTTGCTTGCTGAAAGCGAAGAGCACTTAAAATACATACTGATGAAGATCAAAGACTATATCCTACAGTATAGATTACAACTCAATATAAAGAAAACAAAAGCCCTCATAACTTGACCAATAAATATCATCATGATAAATGGAGAAAAGCTTGAACTTGCCAAAGACTCCATTTTGTTTGGATCCACAATCAATACTCGTGAAAGCAGCAGTCAAGAAATCAACAGACAAATTGCATCAGGAAAATCTGCTACAAAAGACCTCTTGAATAAGGAGGATCGTAGAAGAATTGATGCCTTTGAGTTGTGGTGTTGGAGGAGAATACTGAAAGTGCCATGGACTGCCAAAAGAACCAATAGATCTGTTTTGGAAGAAGTGCAGCCAGAGTGCTCCTTGGAGGCCAGGATGGCTAAGCTTCGTCTCTCCTACTTTGGACATATTGTCCGGAGGAAACAGTCGTTGGAGAAGGATGTCATGCTGGGTAGGGTGGAGGGTCAGAGAAAAAGAGGAAGACCCCCAAGGAGATGGTTTGGCCAGGTGGCATCATTGATGGACTCAAGTGTGGCAGCGGTAGTGAGGTTGGCCCAGGATCGAACATTGTTTCATTCTGCTGTGCATGGGGTCTCTATGAGTCGGTTCCAACTCGATGGCACCTGACAACAACAACAACGACAACAAAGTGTACAAGAGCAAAAATATCAGTTTGAGGACAAAGGCGCGATTGACCCAAGCCATTATATTTTCAGTAATCTCATATTCATGTGAAAGTAGGACAATGAATAAGGTAGACCACAGATGAATTGATGCATTTGAAAAATGTTGTTGGAAAAGAATATTAAAAGTATCATAGACTGCCAGAAAAACAAACAGATCAGGATTGGAAAAAGTACAGCCAGAATTTTCCTTAGAATTCAGAATGGTGAGACGTTGACACTCATATTTTGGATATGTTATCAGGAGGGACCAGCCACTAGAAAAGGACATTATTCTTGGTAAAGTGAAGGGTCAGTAAAGAAAAGGAAGATCCCTAGTGAGATGGATTGACACCATGGTGGCAACAATGGGCTCAAATGTTAAAAACAAAACAATTGTGAGGATGGCAAAGGACTGGGCAATGTTTCATTCTGTTATGTATAGTGTTACTGTGAGTTGGAACCAACTGGATGACACCTAACAACAACATGTACCATTAAAAGGAGCCCTGAGTTCCATGTTGGACTACTAACCATATGGTCAGCAGTTGGAATCCCTCAGCTGCTCCATGGGAGAAAGATGAGACTTTCTGCTACCGTGAAGATTTACAGACTTAGAAACACAGCACAAAGCTGTTATGAGTCAGAACCTATTCGACAGCACACGGCTATCACCACATGCACCATCTGAAAAGATACAATTTCTGATCTCAAGGAACTCATGATTCAGGAGCATAAACTGACAGATACACAGGAATCATATGAAATTTGATAGGTACCATGCCAGAATAAGTCACATGGAAGTAGAGATTCAGGGAAATCTCTTAAAAATCTCTAAAAATGCTTTTAAAGGCTCAGCCTGAGCCTTTAAAAGCAGATGTATATGGTATTTGGAAAAAAGCAATTCAAACTCTCCTTATTGTTGATTTAAGATGTTTCCTTTATACTATGGATGGCAGTGGTGTCTTTCATTTTGGCAAAAGTATTTGAAAGCAAATCTATTGTCACCGAGTTAACGCTGACTCATGATGGCCCTGTGTGTTTCAAAGCAGAAATGAACTACATATGATTTTCAACACTGGGACCTTTTGGAAGCAGATGGCCAGATCTTTATTCTGAGACAACTGTGTTGTTGTTGTTATGTGCCACTGAGTCAGTTCTGACTCATAGTGACCTTAGGCACAACAGAATGAAACACTGCCCAGTCCTGCACCATCCTCACAATTGTTACATTTGAGCCCATTGCTGTTGCCTGTGTGTTAATCCAACTTGTCATGGGTCTTAGTCTTTTTCGCTGCCTCTCCACTTTACCAAGCATGATATCATTCTCCAGAAACTGGTCCCTCCTGATGACAAGTTCAAAGTATGAGAGATAAAGTCTCACCATCCTGGCTTCCAAGGAGTATTCTGGCTGTACGGCTTCCAACACAGATTTCTTTATTATTCTGGCAGTCCATGATATTTTTGATATTCTCCTCCAGCACTGTAATTCAAATACATCAATTCATTGTCCAACTTCACATGCATATGAATGAGGTTATTGACAATACTATGATTTAGGTCTGGCATACTTTGGTCCTCAAATTGATTATCTTTGTAATTTCATACTTTAAAGAGGTCTTGTGCAGCAGATTTACCTAATGCAAAACATCATTTAATGTCTTGACTGCTGCTACTATGAGTGTTGATTGTCGATCCAAGAAAATGAAGTCCTTGACAATTTTAATATTTTTTCCACTTAGATTATTTGCTCAGCATACATATTGAATAACTATGGTGAAAGGATCCAACCTGGCACACACCTTTCCTGATTTTAAACCACTTAGTGTCCCCTTGTTTTGTTCAAATGACTGCCTCTTGGTCTATGTACAGGATCCTCAAGAGTATAATGAAGTGTTCTGGAATATCCATATCTTGCAATGTTATCCTTAGCTTGTCATGATCTACAGTCAAAAGCCTTGCATAGTCGAGGACTTCTGGTTTTGGAGGTGGGACAAGCAGTCAGGTAGGATAAGCTCTGTGGGGAAGGTGCCAAAAATCCAGAGAAGGTGCTTTTACGGAGCTGCCCCAGAGCTCTGGATCTAGTATAAGGTACGAGTCATCAGTTTCCTGCACCCACTGGTGGAAAAATCACTGTATAAAGGAAAACACTGCGATTCCAGAATTGATCAGGGCTCTGGACTCTGCCTGCAGAGCACTCCCACGTAGGCTGTGTTCAGAGGGCGGGGCCACAGCCAGACTGACACAGTGAAACCTGCGCAGTGACATTTGAAAAAAGAAGAGTTGGGGATTCTACATATTTTTTCCTCCTTTTCCCTGTGGTGACCTCTCTGCTCAGCCTGGTCATCTTCAGGCGGGTGGGCATGCACCCCCAAAAGGGTTCAGCATTGAGCCCACAGTTTTCTCATAGCACAGAGAGGAGGATCCCCATTGGTCCCATGGACTGACCCTTTGGCAGCTGCTTATGATGTCTGATTCTGGTACCCAGCCCTAAAGTTGACCTGGGCAGGACCCTTTACTCCTGCCACCGGTTGGACAGCTATGGTTTTATTTTTGTTTTGGAGTGGTGGTTTTTGTCTCTGCTTTTATATTGCTTCTGTTTTTGGTCCTTTTGATCACACTTTTTTTCTTGGGGTTGGGAGCTTTTTCTCCCTGTTACCCAAAAGAGATAGCAGTTGTGGCCATATAACCAAGCTACAATCATACCCCGTAATATCTCACCATTGGGACAGGAGCCAATACCAGCTGTTAGACATTACATGCGACAAGGACATCCTAGCTCCAGATCATATCCTCCAAGAGACACTCAGCAAGCTTAACAATACAGCAACATACATCCATTTAAGCATTAAAAATCCATCTAACTACTGAAAATGTTCAGGAAAACACAATAAAAGATCTCAAAACATGTCCAAACACAGAAAAGAGAAACCAAGACAAATAAGCTGGAGGCAGAGACAGTATTTCCAGCAGAAGAAGAGCAGGTTTTGGATCTGCCTGAGGAGGAATTCCAAAGATTGATATGGAAACAAACTCAAATGCTGGGAAAACAAGTGGAGGAAAATAAGGAAGAAGTCAAAAAAGTGTTACAGGAGTACTCAAACAAGATAGATACAGCATTGGAAACAATTCAAAACCTTCCAAAAGGAGGCCCAGATAATTAATAATAAAATATTAGAAATGGACAATACACTGAAAGGACAAAAGAGTAGAATTGAAGAGATGAAAGCCAGAACCAGTGAGCTGGAACACAAATCTCTCAATATTGCTAAGATAAAAGAGCAAGCATAAAGAACAATAAAAAAAAATCTGAAAACAGCTTAAGATTCATGCTGGATAACATGAAGAGGAATAACTTAAGAATTATTCACATCCTGGAACAGGAAGAATCACAGACGTCCACAGAGGAGATAGTTGAGGAACTACTGGAAGAAAATTTCCCTAACATTTTGAAGGATGAGACGATAAACATTCAAGAAGCTGGACAAATTCTAGTAAGGATAGACCCCAAAAGAAAATCACCAAGACATATCATAATCAAGCTCTCCAAAATCAAAGACAAGGAGAGAATTCTAAAAGCAACCAGGGAAAAGAGAAGTATTACCTACAAAGGCAAGCAAATCAGATTAAGCTCTGACTTCTCAGCAGAAACCATGCAGGCAAGAAGGTAATGG
>NW_006408740.1:4486238-4488306 GCF_000296735.1 Chrysochloris asiatica
GGAGTAGAAAGCCTCATCTTTCTCCCGCGGAGCAGCTGGTAGTTTCGAACCGCTGACCTTTAAGTAACTATAGAAATGTTTAAAAAGCAGTTTTCATTTGGAAATGAAAATAGGTTAATGAAACAAACCTATCATTTCAAGGAGGGCCCTGTGCAGCTCTATAATCTATTCAGATTCTGTCTGAATTTAGAATCAAATGTACATATATATATAAATTCAAAAAACATATATATATAATTCAACCCTTACATTTTTGGTCTTGAGCAGCCCATATGTTCATTGACTGATTTTTTATTTTTTAATGAGTTTCTATTATGCTCCATTGTCTATCTTAAGTGCTGGGAATACAGGATGAAAAGGCACAGTGCCTACCTCCAAGAAACTCAGAATTGAGTGAGAGATAGAAGCAAAAATAGATGACTGTCAAATGTTAAGATAAGCACAGTGATAGAAATACATACAGGCTGTTCTGGGGTATATAGAAGGGGCAGCTAGCCTGGGCTGTTGGGATGAGGGGTTCAGGAAGAATTCCTAGGAGTGATAACTTCTGAGATGAGCCTAAAACTTGTGGAGGGAGATTCACAAATCCTAAGAGGTGGAGGGGCATTTCTAGCAGAGGTGTTAACAGAAGAAGGTGGAGCCGTGAGATAAGCAGTGGTGCACTCAGAGATGCCTAAATAACCCAGAGGGAGTACACTGGGGCAGAGTGAGAGAGGAGCTGAAGAGGGCAGGCAGGCTGCAGTTGGAACTGGGACATCCTCCAGCCTGAGAACACAGTGACATCAGGCATATCTCTTCTGATGCTAGCTGTTGCTGGTCCCAGTCACACACAAAAATGCACTCAGTTCGTCCTATCCCTTTGCTATCAACTGTTCAAACCATTTTACACCCAGACAAGTCTCTTAGCTGCTTTTAGGCTTGGGAATCTTAAATCACACAGTTGTTTTGTATTTAGGTAACAAATGTGTGTGATGCCAAGACAGTAAATTGGGCTAGATAATTTAGTTCAAATAGTTTTCATGTGGGAGGAAATTCTCTTTGGCCAACAAGTCAAAAAACAAAACAAAGTTAACAGCAAAACAAAACCCTACAAATGTCTCCTGTAGATGTTAAAACTCTTCTGAAAGGATTTAACATCTACAGCAGCTGTACTATGTTCCAATCTACAAGTGGAAAAAGGGTGGATTCTTCTTTTCTTTCTCCAAAACATAATAAAGCAGTCATCCATTTCTCTCCCAGAGTTATTTCCTGAGATGAGAGCCCTTGAGGGCACTGATGACTCCCTCTTTTCAGTTTCCTCTCTGGGCAAAAGGTTTTCCCCCAGGGAAGTGTCATTCATATTGAATATGGCCTCACAGAAGACAGCCCCTCTTGGAATGTGGAATGTACCACGTGTGGTCCTGGGGTTTCCTCCCTTGCTCTGTCAGTTGGAAAAGAGAAGATGTTTTTCCACTGAACATTTTTCCACGTGTGTTGCTATGAGAGGCGTTATCTAGCTAGCAGATGGAAACCTTTGGTGTCTGAACTGGGCACCAGATCATAGCTGGCAATTCCAGAAGGCCTTTCTCTTTTTTGTTTGTTTGTTTTTATTTAACGTTTTTATTGTGGATTGAGTGAAAGTTTATAGGGCATATCATCAGTTTTTACCTTCAACAAATCATACATCTTGCTTTACCACAATGATTATAATCCCCTCCATGTACCATCAGTTAACAGTATTTCTCTCTATTCACTTTAGCTTTTTAAAAAACAAACAAAAGAAACACTCAGGCATATATAATAATTTACATCCACAAAGGGCATATTCTGTAAATCTGCCTCCTGGCCACCAGCTCTTAGTCCCTCTCTTCTTAGTCCATGAATCTAGAATCCTCAGCCACTCCCCCTCTCCATGCCCCCATCTCTACCTCCATCTCTGGTGCTGCTGCTTCTCTGGATAAGGTCCTGCATTCTGCTTGTGCGCTTCTTTCTTGATGGTCCTAGGGTCCTCTGTTTCTGGACTGTAAGATTAACCACTCCCCTGTTTGTGTTACAAAACTTCTACCTTTACAATTGTGACAGTCGCAAT
>NW_006408740.1:4489886-4505775 GCF_000296735.1 Chrysochloris asiatica
AGCCTCATCTTTCTCCCGCGGAGCGGCTGGTAGTTTCGAACCGCTGACCTTAAGGTTCGCAGCCCAATTCGTAACCACTACGCTACCAGAGCTGAATATTTTATAAATAAATACTGAATAGGTACCCACTCGCATAGGTGTTAGCGATGCCTTTGGGGTGAAGTTGTTGTTATTGTTATGGTTGCTGGCTAGTGGGGCCTCCAATGAGCTGGAATACCTGGACATTTTCCTCCTATTCTACCTTAATATTTAATATTGTAATATTAATATTTCTAATATTTTGCTTTGGGGGGAGATTCTTAATGGGGCCTCTTTTTCTGCAATTAAAATTTCCTGAAAAACTAGAAAGTAAAATCTTGATTAACAAATCCTGTAGGATGAGCACTGGACTGCTAACTGCAAGGTCAGTAGTTCAAACCCACCAGCCACTCTCCGAACACCTAGATAAGGTCACTATGGTCAGAACCAACTTGATGGCACACAATAATAAGTGGTATAAAACTCGTAATTTGTTTTTAAAAATTAATATTATTTTTACAACATTCTACTACCTTTGGAAGAAAGGAGCTCTGGAGCTTAGTGGTTATGAATCGGGCTGTGAACCCCAAGGTCAGAAGTTCGAATCTACCAGCTGTTCTGCGGGAGAAAGATGAGGCTTTCTGCTCCTGTAAAGATTTACAGCCTCAGAAACCTTATGAGTTGGAACCGACTCCACAGCACACAACAACAACAACAACAACCTTTGGAAGAAGACACTAAAATTATAAAATTTCATTTTAAAAACATGAACACATTTCTGGAATAAGTTATATCTTCAGAAGATTTTTAGCTCACTTTTTTCAATCATTAGTGGCTGTATACATTATAGACTTCTCATATAATTTTATATTGCTGAGCCTATTTAACGATATCATTTAAGTGCATTTTATGTGAAAGAAGATATGCCCATGGTCTTTTACTCTGTACCAAGATGTTAAACCAAAACTGTAAATTGAATGTGAGATATATCTTAGCAAAAAAAACAACACCCAGTTACCATTGAGTACCCCAGGATAGAACTGCATTCCATAGGATTTTCAGTGACTGATTTTTCAGAAGTAGATTATCAGATTTTTCTTCTGTTGAGCTTCTGGGAGGATTCAAAATCCCAACTTTACTGGTAAGGGTTCTGTGTCATCTTGATTAGGCCAGGATTTCCAGAGGTTTAGCAGTTGAGATGTGCTTATTCCTATGGTGATGAAACCTAATCAGGCATCGTTAGCTATACGGTGAACAGTTATGAGCAGCCAATCAATTGAAGGGATGCTTCCTTGGGGATGTGGCCTGTTCCCAATATAATGGATAAAAAGGAGTGACTCTCTCTTCTGGTAGGAACCTTAGATTCTACAACTGTAAGATAATAAATTTACAGTTTACAATAACTTACAGTTTATTATCTCCAGGGGATGTGGAAGCAACTAACAATGCTATAGCAAATGCATCCATGCTGGCTGGAGTGGCGAGGCTGAAGGGGCTGCTGCAGTCTGGGCAAATACCTGGAAGAGACCGCAGCTCAGGGCCCCCCAACGACGATGAAGAGGAGATGGAAGCAGACACTGTCACAAATGGGTCCTGAGCACTGTACCTGGGCATGTACAAGATGTGGAAGAATGCCATTTTGGATAAAGTGTCTTGGTTTTTGAACATGAAACAATTTTATTTGTGTCTGCAAGGTGGAATTCACACATATTGATGAAATGCACAAAACTCTTGCTGGTCATTTTCTAATGTAAATTTTGAAATCTAAATGTCAGTGTTCTACATATAGTAAAATTAAAAGGATATTCCCTGTGCTCTCAAAAAAAAAAAAAAGGTAATAAACTTTTTATAGATATACGTATATATGGTTCACTATGTTTGCTTATCTAGAAACCTGGCCTAAGACACCAACCTTTCAGTGAATAGCAAAGCATTAAACTATTAATACTGATGATCCTTGTTGAAATGTTGATACAACAAATGGCTTTAAATATTAGCAAGACTAAAGGAAAGGGATAGACAAATACAAACTGGAAAGCAGTTAAGTTCAAACTAAAGTGTCACTCCCAGAACAATAGGAATTTGGCCTCTGACTGATGGTGCTGTGGTTCTTGGGTGCCATTCTGTTGGCTCTGACTCATAGCAACCCTGTATACAACAGAAGAAAACATTGCCAGATTTTGCACCATCCTCAGTCATTGTTAGGTTTGATCCTGTTCAGTTCATCTCACTGAAGGGCTTCCTCTTTTGTGCTGACCTTCTACTATGATGAATGTACCTAAAAATGTAATTTTCTAAATCATCCAAGAAAAAAAACACACCTTTTTTCCAGTGTGTAGTATTAAATTTATAAGGATTTAAATCAACAGAAATATATGTTTTTTCCTGATAACCAGCTGTTGCTGTTGTTGTTAAGTGCTGTTGAGTCAGTTCTGACCCATAGTGACCCTGTATAAGGTTTCCAAGGCACTCTGGTAGAATAATGGTTATGAATCGGGCTGTGAACCTCAAGGTCAAAGACTAGCTATTCCGCGGGAGAAAGAAAACCTATACAGCCTTGAAAACCCTATACAGGGTCGCTATGAGTCCGAACGGACTCCACGGCACACAGCCAGCCACCACTGGTGTGTATGAATCACTGACCTTGCAGTTCAAACCAACCTTGTGGTCACGTGCTTATCCCACAGTGTCTCATCAAGACTAGCTGGAAATTCCTCTTGACCAGAACATTCTTCAAACATTCTGGTCATTCAGACTTGCAATGAAGATAATCATCCTCAACAAGCATAATGTAATAGCCCTTCTCCTTTTTTTCAAAATCCATAATGACTGCTCAATTCCTTTTGTAGGGTTTCTCTTGTTTTTCTGGATCTTAGAATACTAGTTGATGTGCTTCTTCAGTAGAGGTTTTTTTTTAATCCTTCTTCTCCCAATTCTCTTTCCATTCATTCTTATGTTAATTCATTGATGGCATCACTGTGTATTGATTGCCTGCTATGTGCCAGCTTTGTGTGGGGAAAGGGTGATATACAATTTATAGAATGTTTCTTCTTCATGCAGATTCCTTTACGTGTATATTGTACTTATTACACGCTACCTAACAGTATTGTAGCATTTGTTGCCCTACTGTATTATAAGCCCCTGACACTGGAAATGGAGTGTCATATATATTTGTGCAAGTTCACAGTGCTTTGCACCAGCAGGGCTATCAATGAGCACTTCTTCATGGAGCACATGAGGGCATAGTAGGGACTGGGACATTGTCTGGGATCTGCCTTTACTCTCTGTGAGCTGTAATACAATGACTTCACTCCCTGTAACACAAAGACGTGAACTAGATGATTCCTAAAGAGACCTCTAGTTCTAAGACTGGAACCCTCTTTGTGTTCCCACTCAAGCATTTATACACTAAGAGCTCATCGAGTGCCTTCTCCCACACAGGTGCTGAGAGTACCATGAGCTACTTCTTGGACTCAGCAGCGAATGGCCCTACCCCTTACTCTGCGGCATGTCCTGTAGTGATGGTGAGTCGTGGTACCTTCTCTGCTCTTGCCTTCTTCTCCTCCCTGCCCCTTGCTTATTGAATCCTCACCTCTCCTCATCAGAGAAGTCTGGGTTCTGAACTCTTATTAATATTGATGCCAGCTTTGAATCTTTTGGAGTAGCTAAATTGTGAGATTACTAACTTAAAAAAATATTTCTGTTGTGGTAAACATATATATATATATAAATTTCCACCTTAACCATTTTTACATGTAAATTCAATCACATTAATTATATTCACCATGTTGTACAGTCATCACTACTATGCATTTCCAGCTGTTTTTAATGAACTTAAACAAAAACCCAGTATGCTTTAATCACCTTCTCTCCTCTTAGTCCCTGATATCCACTAATAAACTTTTGTCTCTATGCAGTTACCTAATCTAGATAGTTCATATAAGTGCGATTATATAACACACATCCTTCTGTGTGTCCGACTAAATTACTTATCATAATGTGTCAAGATCCATCAATCAGTATGAGGATTTTATTCCTTTTTATGACTGAATAGTATCTCATTGTAGGGACATACCACATTTTATTTATCTATCCATTCACCTATTGATAAATACTTGGGTTGTTTCTACCATCTCAATTGGTTGAAATTCTTTTCTATAGTATTGAAAATGTAATTACTCAAATACTATTCTATGTTTAAGGGAAAAGAAACATTCTAAAGATAATTAATAAATCTCTCTTCACCAGCTATCCTGCGACATATATGTCTTCTTTTACAATGGCTTTTGCTTTCTAAAACACCATTATTCTAAAAAGTTAGAATTGGAAAAAGCTTTAGACTCTAATTGATATCAGAATTTTTTTTTTTTTTAAAGCAAGTCCATTGGAGGAGTCACTGCAGCTTGCTTAGTAGAACTTGCCAAGGGATTTGCACATTAAGGTCACTTGAAGGGTGGGAGAAGTTGCCACAAAGTGGCTCCTCCCATTTCTCACACAGGGGTTATTGCCTAAGGTCAGCACAAATTACATTTTTCCTAAAGATGATAATCTAGAGACTTATTAAAATAAGCAATGATATTGTAATTTTAAGGCAAACTCTCATTAACAGAAAAACAGATTTCAAGTCAGTCTGTGTTACTTCTCTGTACCAGTATTATAATCAAATTGAACACAATCAACAACTTGTCAAAAAAAATCAGTGTCACACTTTTATTTTATTTTAGAAATTCAAATAAAAATATTTTAATTGTAAGTATATAAGTTGCAGGTATAATGCTAAATTATTTTAGACAGGGTCTCTGGTAATTGTCTGAGATTAAAAATTCTAAAAGCCAAATGACTCAAAATTCATATTTTAAACTAAGGAGACTTCAGCTTCTCAACTGAATACACTGGGTATTTGAATGTGTTTTGAATGTTTTTCTCTGGTTTCAAAACAAAGAGCTATGTACTCTTACTCTAGCAACACTTGACATGCTTGTACAAAATTGTTTGGGTAAAATCAGAAGGGTGAGTGATAGAACTGTTACGTCATAGCTCCAACATGTTCACTCATAACTTCTCTCTGAGCCTCAGTTTCTCCACCATTAAACCAAACTCCAACCCACTGCCATTGGGTTGACTCTGACTTAAAGTAACCCTATAGGACAGAGTAAGGAACTCTGGTAGCGTAGTAGTTACAAATCTGACTGCTAACCTCAAGGTCAGCAGTTCGAAACTACAACTGTTCAGGGGGAGAAAGATGAGGCTTTCTGCTCCCGTAAAGATTTGCAGCCTCAGAAACCCTGCGCAGGGTCACTAAGAGTCGGAATCAACTCCACGGTTCTTAACAACAACAGCAACATAGGACAGAGTAGAATTGCTTCACAGGGTTTCTGAAACCATAAATCTTTCTGGGAGCAGACAGCCTTATCTTTATCTTGAGGAGCAGCTAGTGGGTTTAAACCACTGATCTTGTAGTTTGCTGCCCAATGCTTAACCTACTGTGCCACCAGGGATCTACCACTAGGACTGGTTAATCCTTCATAACCATAATGTAAGCAGAAAAGTCCTTTAACTTATCACATACTCTCTCACAAAGATAGAGAGATGATAAATAATATTTATTAGTAGAAGTTCAAGTTCAATAAACCAGCTCTAACAGATAACCACCAAATTCAAGCTGGGTTGTAATAAACAGTAAAGGAATCTGTAAATTGCACGCAAAATATAACCTCTGGGACATCGGCATTGGATTGTCCCTTCAAAGAGATATAAGCAAACAAATCTCCCACTCTAAATCCCAATCTCAGATTTCATGGAGGAGTGACCACAGTTTCATTTACTTTCCCAGACAAGAAAGTCAAAGATCCAGGCACTCTTAGTCTTCTCAGTCCTGGAGCCCTGCTGTCTAGACTTCAATCCATGGTGCTTAATCAACTAATCCAAGTTCTCCTGGTCTCCGATTAACTCTATCGTGAGGGTTCAGGGTGAAAGAAAAATCACATCAGTGCGTTTTCAAATGGGGGTGATTTTTTTCCCCTATAGGGAATATTAAGCAATGTCTGGAGACATGTTTAGTTGTTATAAATTGGGGCATGCCAGGAGTCTTGGAGTGGTGCTGTGGGATAAAGCCCTGGACTACAAGGTCAGTTTGAACCACAAGACTGGCAGATCACACTCACCAGCCACTCCTTAGAAACCCTGTATAGGGTCACTATGAGTCAGAACTGACTCAATGGCACTTAATAACAACAACAACTAGTATCTGGTGTTGCAATGGGTAAGGTGTGGGGCTGCAAACTGAAAGATCAGGGGTTCGAATGTACCAGCTACTCCATGGGAGAAAGATATGGCAGCCTATTTCTGTAACGATAAGATCCTTGGAAACTCTATGGGGCAAATCTACTCTGTCCTATAGAGTTGCTATGAGGTGGAATTGACTCAATGGCAGTGAGTTTGGTTTATTTTTTGGTGCTAGCATCTTGGTTATAGAGACCAGGGATGTTGCTAAACATCTTACAATACATAGGATACCTACCCCACTCCACCACCACCACCACCACCAAGCAAAGACATTATCCAGCCTCAAGAGGTTGAGAAACTCTGGACTACAGTAGCCACAGGATCAGATTTGAAGGCAGGTCTTTGTTACCAGTTGTTATGGAGCTGATTCCAACTCATGGCAACCCCACATGTGTCAGAATAGAACTGTGCTCCTTAAGATGTTCAAGGGCTGATTTTTCACAAGTAGATGACTAAGCCTTTCTTCCAAGATGCCTCTGGGTAGACTTAAACCTCTAACCTTTAGGTTAGTAGCTGAGCTTGCTAACTATTTGTACCCAAAGTAACTGTTGCTGCTTTTATATTATTGCCTTAGAAAGGGAAGTCTTTTTTTAAAAAAAACAACAACAACACCTTTTTAAGGGTATGTTAGGGGAGCAGCAAAGGGAATCTGCTTATCATGCTGTTTTAGTCGACCAAGAAACAATCTTCTAAACCAAAATATGATTATTTTCTAGTCCCTAAAGATAGTCATACTTTGACCATATTGTCAGGAAGGAACAGTCGCTGGAGAAGGATATCATGTTTGGTAAGATGGAGGGTCAGAGAAAAAGAGGAAGACCCCAAACGAGATGGATTGGCCAGGTGGCAGCATTGATGGACTCAAGTGTGGCAACAGTAGTGAGGTTGGCCCAGGATCAAACACTGTTTCGTTCTGCTGTGCATAAGGTCACTATGAGTCAGTGCCAACTGAATGGCACCTAACAACAACAACAACAAAGATAGTCAAGATCACGGGAGAAGGATGAGGCTTTCTACTCCCTCAAAGATTTACAGCCTCAGAAACCCTATACAGGGTTTCTATGAGTTGGAATTGACTCCTCAGCACATAACCACTACCACCAAAAATAATCGAGTCTAGATTCCTTATTTGTAAGTTAGAGATAGCATTCGCGTTATTTGATCATTTGCTATACGATGTTGTTGTTGTTAAGTGCCATCGAGTCAGTTCCGACCCATAGTGACCCTGAAAAGGGTTTCTGAGGCTGTAAATCTTTATGGGAGCAGAAAGCCTCACCTTTCTCCCGTGGAGCAGCTCCTAGTTTCAAACTGCTGACCTTGCGGTTAGCAGCCCAATTCGTAACCACTACGCTACCAGAGCGCCTTTGCTATACTATAAACATGCTTAAAATAATCCCAGGGTTGTTGTAAAATCCATGCCAGTCAGACAATGGACATTTTTACACAGAATTCACATTATCCATTTCAGGTCAGTTTGTCAAAAGCAGGACATGTGTTTTCCGTTTGTAAGGTCAGCCCCTCAGGAGACAATAATGAATAAAATGATGTCACAGTTGGGAGGGAGAAAAATAACACTTTTGGAAGTTGTCTGTCCATTATGTGGGTGGAGGTGATGTTTGCAGGTACTCATACAAGTTATGTGTCAGGGACCCTGTTATGGTTGAATTATATTCCCCGAAATAAAGTTTTAAATCCTAACATCTATCCTGTGGTTAGAGGACTTCTAGTGTGGACCAGCACTGGACTGTGAACCATAAGGTCAGCAGTTCAAACACACCAGCTGCTCCTTAGAAACCCTATATATAGGGTCACTATGAGTGGGAACTGACTCAAAGGCACTTAACAACAACAACCTATGATTATAATCCCATTTGGGAAGGGATTGTGTTTGTTACGTTAATGATGCTGAATTAGTGTAGAGTATATCTTGAGTCGCTGTATTTTGAGATATAAAAGAGATTAAGCAAGTGAGGATGTAGAGATAGGGGAAGATTTATACCAAGACTCCTGGAGGCCCCCAAGGAACCAGGATCAGAAGCTGAAGAGGCTGGGACCATTCTCCAGAGCCAAGAGAGAGAGAGCATTGCCCTTGAGTCAGCTCCCTGAATTCATACTTGTAGCCTTCAAAACTCTGAGAAAATAATGAGTTTATTAAAGGCTTCCATGTATGGCATTTCTGTTGTAGCAGTACTAAGTAACTATGGCAGACCCTTTCAGCCAAGGGAAGGAAGCTCTTCTTCCTGTTTTGCTACCTCAGCAGGCCTGTGATGAGCCCTGGAAGTCCCTCACCATGTTAGTTCTTTTGTCCGGTCATGCGTCACTCTCTTTTCATGTCACTGCGACTGACAGAGCTACTGAGAAGAGGAATGAGAGGACCGGGCAGCTCTTAGCTCTGACCAAGCATGTCCCTGTCCACACACCGGAAGGAGGAATTGTGGAGGAGGTCTTCAGGGGTGAGTGGCCACTGGGTCATGACAACTTTAGGAAGCACCTTGAACTGTTCAGAGGAAAGGGACAGTGCTTCCCACTCAATTCCTCTGACAAGCTCTAGACCTTTGGGGACATGGTAATCTGCTGGTGAACATTAGTGCTACCCAGAGGGCTACCACACAAAAGGCACTAATGCCCAAGAGATAGGGGAAGCAAGTGTTTCAAAATGCCATCATCTCCTAGGGTGAGCCCTTGTTTGAGTTTAGGGGATATTGTAGGCTAAGGAAGGGTTAACTTGCCACGGAGTCATGCTCTAGATAAAATGTGCTTCTGATAAATATGATGAGTTTAAGTTCTGGATGAAAACAAGAGTTCAGAAACTGCCTAGCGAAAGACTGATTTTAAGACTTGTAAATTTACTATATGAAAGGTTTAAAAGTTACATAAATGGGATCACATTTGTTAGATATGGAATTGTTTTTGTTGTATAGCATAAAACATGAAACCAGGGATTCTTCGAATAAATAGGCTGACAGAGATAAACTTGAGTACAGACTCCAGGTCACTTTGCAAAAAAGCAATAGGGTTCTCAGCTGGTGGCTGGCTCCTCTAAGCTGGGGCTCCAGCCTTCAAGTGCCGTTCCAGGAGGACTTGTGGGCCTGCTGAGCCTGCTGAAGCTCCAGCTTGGTGCAGGCAAAAAGGAATCACATAAGCGTGCTGCACATAAGTGTGCTGCAAAAAGGAGCTTAAAACCCCTACCCTCAGGCACAGAGACTTGACTAGACTGACTGAGAATCTACTAGTTTGAATGAATCCTCTTTTGTTCATTTTCTGTTTCACATTTTTGTTATTGTTGACACATAACTCAATTTCTGCTTCCTGACACTTTCCTGAGACAAAAGAGGATCCAACCTTACCCTTTTCTCTTTTTATACTAGACACTGGACCAAACTTTCCGCACTTAAAAAAAAAAAAAAAAAGCTCTCTCTCTCTTTATATATATATATATATATAATTTAACCTTTTAGAACTTCAGCCTGTGCCTCCTCTCCTCATTGTCTCTTCTCCCGTTTTGCTGGACTTTTTGATTTTCTTAGACGGATATTTGGAGAGAGAAGAAAAAATGACTTCCACTTCTTGTCCATACAAGACTATGCCAGAACAAGATGGGGCTATTGGGGTAAAGATGAAGACATCCTCATTGGGCAACCTCCTTGCTTCATCATCACCCCAAACTAGAAACAACTCTCTTGCCACCAGATCAAAGCGCTCTTGTAATCGGCTGGTGGTTTACAGGCTCATTGTGTAAACAGACCTTGTTCTCTTATCTTGAGTAATTGCAGTTTAATTGGACCTCCCTGGGTAACATTTCCCTTCTCTGGCTGTCTACACACTCTTTACCTCCTCTCTACATGTCTCAGCAGCTAAGTCTTTGGATTTATCCCTTCCCTGCTCCCTTGGGAATGGTTTGTGTTCATTACAATGATGATTGGTATCTAGATTTTTTCCTTCTCTTTTGAAATCCTGCAGAACTATGGATAAATCTGTTCAGGATTAGGGAATGGGAATACATGAAAAAAAATTTTTAAATGGAAATTGAAAAGGAATTTATTTTCTTGTTGCTTAAAATGGTGATGGCCTTACCCATGGAGAAATTTTTGGAACATACGTTTAAGGAAATGTTATAGATTTATAGACATAAATCTTAATGGTAGTTAGAGAAGTTGAAGTTAAAAAAGGTTAATCATTATCTTTTCTCTCGTAACTTAGAAAGTGGGGCTTTTACTTTGTTCTGCATGAAGTCAAAACAAAATAGGGAATTTCAGAGCCAGACCACAGAGACCACCTCACAATGTCAGAATTGCCCAAGGTTACAAAGCTGGTGAGGTGTGAAGTGCACCCAGATCTCCTGACTCCTGGTTTAGAACCATCTTTATTACAGCACTTGTCTTTTTAAAAGGTTTTTGGTGACATATGTAAGAACTAATAATTCATGCATCCAAATGTCTTATTTATATGAATTTGTGTTTTTAGGTATAGAGGGGAAATCTCTGCTTTGTAGACTGCTGAGCAAATTGGAACAACCGACTAGTTTTTCAGTCATGGTCAGTTCTGAAACTGACCAAGTTCTTAAGTCAGCCTTACCCTTCATCCACACACTCTCCTATACTGGATGCCTAAGTCTGTCATCTGTGGTGCCTCCAGGAATCTGAGGCTTTATGCCAAGTGAGCAGCCAGTTGGGGATCTGCAGAACTAGAAGCTGGCAAATACTATGTCTCACCTAAGTTGCCCCTGCAAGACAGAGTCAAGTCCAGGAATCCTAGATTGTGGTTCTCTCCACTTGACAATCTCATGGTACTCCTTAGTTGAAGGCTTGCTGAGAGTGAGGTAAGTATGTGTTCAGACCCAGTGTGTTGGCATCACCATGCATCCTGGTATGCTGCCCCAGGGCCTGATGTCTTGGGTGGCCTTGCCTGAGGTCCACAGAGAAGCTAACTCAGTGCTTCACTAAGAGTGGAATGACACATTCCCTTCTTAGTGGCATTCTCTGTGCTTCTGATTCTATTCTCATTCCCAACCTGCAGACTGTCAGGCCACCCTCCACAAAGGTTCATGCTTGTCCTGCTTTTCATTTTAAAAATAATTTCTTGGACTTGAGTCTAACATTAAATTGTCTTTTGAGAATTTACTATTTTGTTTGCTTCTGCCTCTCCTTTTCTCCCTCAGGAGAGCTGAGGACCATTTCAGCATGGCCTCCTTCCCTCTCCACTCCAGGAGAAGGACAAATGTGCACCCTAAACTCAGCAGACATACCCAAGAACAGCACACCTCCTGTCAGTGTTCTCTTGAGGGATAGATTAAATCTGCCTATATTTCTCTTTTGTTGTTATTGTTAAGTGCCATCGAGTTGGTTCCAAGCCATAGCGACCCTGTACAAGGCTTCCAAGGAGTGACTGGTGAGCTTGAACCACTAACCTGGTAGTTCAAATGGCTTTGCAGTCTGGCACATTAACTCACATTACCATACGAGACTCGCTGTTGTTGTTGTGAAGTGCTGTCGAGTCTATTCCGACCCACAGAGACCCTGTATAAGGTTTCTAAGGAGCAGCTGGTGAGCCTGAACCACTGACCTTGCAATTCAAACCACTTGGCAGTCTGACAGAGCTGCCATCAAATCAGCCTCTGACTCGTGGTGATCTGATGCACAATGGAATGAAATGCTCATGTCCTATGCCAACTCCATGAATCATTGCAGATTAGACCATTGTGATCAGAGGGTTTTCGTTGGCTGATTTTCAAAAGTAGACCACTAGGCTTTCTTTCTAGACTGTCTAAATCGTTTGACAGTCACATGTAAGGAGATGATAACTAACCCAGCATGCCCCAGAGGATGAGAAAGATGAAACTTTATATCTTCATATATCAGAATTAGAAGTTGATGGAGTTGTTTAGCCCACTGTGGAAGGACAACTGCATGCAATGAAGTGGAAGTTTTTAAACTAGGAATTTGTCTAGTTGGTGCACAGACTTTTATTGAGTCAATACTTGTTGAGAATCACCTTTAGCTATTCAGTAGTAAACTACTTCCTTAGCTTCATTTTCCTGTCCCGAAAAAAAAAAAAAAAAAGGATAAAATGGAAGGAAAACCGTTTTTAAGCACGATTTTTGGGAAAAACTGAGGCAAACAATTAATATACAGGCTGTGGTACATTTTAAGGAGATATTGTGTATCATGAATCCAAATTATGAGTAAGACAACTTTTGACTGCATGGGTTTTTCCACCCTGTTGGAGTTATTTATCAGATGAGGGCTGTCATTCACAAGGGCAGGAGTAAGAATGTGGATGGATCAGCAAAAAGGAGAATTTGAGTTGGCAAGGAATTTAGAGATCATTAAGGCCAATCTCCTGAGGAAGCAAAATCTTAGAGAGGTTAAATGACAGCACGGAGTTGACACAGGATTTGACCCTGGCTTCCTGATTCCCAGACTTCTGCCTTTTCTACAGGACCTCTGGGTACTGCAAACAGTTAACATGCTCATTGCTAACCAAAAAGTTGGTTTTTGAGTCCACCTGGAGGAGTGGATCCAAAGTGGCAGATGAGGCAGATAAACTCTACAACAAAGACTCAAGAAACTAAGTGAAATGAACTTGAATGATAATCCTGGAACCAAGAGCTTCAAAAACAGTCTGGGTGTGGCAGTGTAAGAAAAAGCATGGGATCACAAAGTTGGTTGTTATGAATCTGACCAACTCAACAGCACTTAACACCACCACCACCAAGAACGTTAAAAAGAAAGACAAAGAAGTATATCAAATGCAGATAAGAGGAGGAGACTGAATGAAAACAGTGAATACGAAGGCAGAAGGAGCAGTAAATTGCCAACTGGCATAGCACAACCATTTTGAATTATTGCAAGCAGCATTCCAATCAGCACAGAAACCAGATACCCACCTCCGCTCACTCAGTACTAAACTAGTATCCACATCAGTGATCAGAGATTAAAGATGTGTGATCTTCCTCTTTACCTTGCAAAATAGTCCACCATCCCACCCATCTGGCAGTCAGTTAAACTCCCCACCACTGCCAGTGCTATGGCATTTTGTTTTTTCTTCTTTTTCATCTTAGTTTTTCCCTCCTCTCTCCCTCTTACTTTCCTTTGTCTTTAGTTTATCTTTGTCTTCCTTCTTCTTTTCTTTTCTTCCTGTTCTCTTGACCCCCTTTTTTTTTCCAACCTGTGGAGCAGACACCCTGCCCCCGCTTCAATCAGCAACTCCTGCCCTCGCCCCTCACCATTTGGGGATGTGCACGCCCACAGAGCAAGCACTACATTCCTAATGCAGCAGTGTTTAAGGGCTAGTACTTTCGCCAATACTGGGCCACGTTTTTTATTTTTCCTTCTCCCCCTCCTTTCTTTTTCTCTTTAGCCTTTACTTTTTCTCTTTCTCCCTTTTCTTTTTGATCCCACAAAGTTGGTGCAAGCCCCCTTTCCTTGTGTCCATGGTCAGCAGCACCCATCCCCACCCCTCTGTGGATGGAAATTTACTTTCTTGTAGGGTGAGCTTCATGTTCTCACTTCAGCTATGGTCAGTTAATGCTTGTGTCGGTATTATGCCATTTTCTTTCTGTTTTTCTTTTATTTTTAAGTCTTCTCTTTTTTTCCTCCCTGTTTTAATTATTTTTTTTTCCTTTTTGCTTCCTCACTACCTCCCTCCTGTTTTTATTCTTGGGTTTTTGATACCACAAGCAGTGCCCCTACCCCCTGACATGTACCTGCCCAGTAGCACCGCCCCACTCCAGACGTTCCACATTGAGTCATGCTGCTCTTGCTGAGTGCTGCATTCCTGCCACAGCTGTGTTTGGCAGCTAGTGCTTGTACAAATACTGTGCCATTTTTTAATTTTCTCATGGTCTCATTTTTCTTCTTCTTTCTTCCTAATGGTTTCTCTCCTCCCTGTTTTTCTTTCTCTACTTCCCTTTTTACCTCTATTTTTGACACCAGTTGGGAAACAGTACCCCTACTCAGCTATACCCACCATACTTGTCACCCTACCAATGGGTAAGTGTCACCATGTGCTCCAACACCACAGGATAAATGACAGACATCAGCCAACACCTATACAAGTTGCTCTCAGCTGCTCTGAATAATTAGCTCACGACAACACTCCCACCTGCTACAAAATCCACCCACAGACAAATGTTGCCAAACTAGCGACAAAATATAATGTCCACACCATTGCCCAAAATATAAATAGAAAACAGAGCAAAAAATCAGGATAAAGCAAGTCAATAAACAAGCAACCAATTAATATAGTAACAAGTCACAATACCTCAGGGACAATGTTGTTGTTGTTAGGAGCTATTGAGTTAGTTTCAACTTCTAGTTACTTTATACACAACAGAATGAAACACTGCCAGAGTCTGCCTCATCCTCACAATTGTTATATTTGACCTCATTGCTGCTGCTGCTGTGGAAATGTGTCAGTAGACAACTTCAGATCTCTCACTCTTTCTCTCTCTTCACACACACACATACACAAAGGGCAAAGTGGATGAAATAAAAGTGACCAAAGTACAGGGCCAGAAAATCTTTCAGAAGAAGAAATAAATGTCAAATCAGAAACCACACAAAAACAGAAAATAGAAATCCAAAAGATGAGAACTAAAATTTCAGAAATAGATAATGTGTTAGAATGACAGAGTAAAATTGAAGCAATAGAAGACAGAATCAGCAAAATTGAAGAAAAATCTTTTAATTCTAATCTGTTAAAAGAATAATCAGAGGGGGAAAAAAGTTAAAAAATGAAGAAAGCATATGAGTTACGTTGGACATCATCAAGAGGAATAATTTGGGTATGATTGGGACTCCAGAAAAGGAAGAGCCAAAAAAAGCATTGATAAAATTGCCAATGATTTATTGGGAGAAAAAATTCACTATAACATGAAAAATGAGGAGATATCCACCCAAGAAATTCAATGAACACCAACAGGATTGTTGTTAACTGTTATCAAGTTGGTTCCAATGCATAGCAACCCTACATAGGGTTTCCAAGGAGCAGCTGGTGGGTTTGAACTGCTGACCTTTTGGTTAGTGGTCCAGTGCTTATCTTATAGTACCAGCCAAATAGGATAGATTCCCAAAACAAAACCAACATATTTCATAATCAAGCTTTCCAAAGCCAAGAACAGTGAAAGAATCCTGAAATCAGTTCAGGAAATGCAAAATGTTACCTACAAAGGAGAACCAATAAGAAGACTAAACTGAGTTTTCACCAGAAACCATGCAGGCAAAAAGGCAATGAAATGACACATATAAAATCCTGAAAGAAAGAAAGAAAAATGCCAACCATGAACTATATATTCAGCAAAATTGTCTCTCAAATACAATGGCAAAATTAGGACATTCCCAGAAAAACAGAAATTTAAGAAATTTGCAAAAACCAGACCAATCTTACAAGAAATGCTAAAGGGAGTTCTTTGGACAGAGAATCAATAATTGCAGACAACAACCTGAGATTAAAACACATGACAACATCATCTGTACATCAACCCAGATGTAGAAGTATAAAAAATAAAATTTACAAGTCTGAAAATAGGGAACCAGAGATGCCAACTTGTAAGTGATGACACCTACAAAGCAAAAAGAGGCAATAA
>NW_006408740.1:4506300-4507255 GCF_000296735.1 Chrysochloris asiatica
ATTAATAATTATACTTAAAGTAAATGAATTAAATGCATCAGTCAAGAAACAGGGTAACAGAAAGGATATGCTATCTACAAGAGACACACCTTAGACACAAAGACAAAACTAAAAAATCAAAGGACAAAAAAAAAATATATCAAGTAATTGACAACCAAAACAGAGCAGGAGTGGCAATATTAATTTCTGGTAAAACAGACTTTAAGGCAAAAACTAGCAAGAGAGACAAGAAAGAATATTAGAAGATATAACCATAGCAAAATATCTGCATGCCCCATGAAAGAATCCCAAAATAAATAAATAAAACTTTAACAGAATTGAGAACAGACAATTCCACATAATAATAGGACACTGTACTGTACCACTTTTGATGAAAAACAGAACTAGAAAGAAACTCAACAAAGAAACTGAAGATCTGAACAAGATAATCAACTACTTTAACCTCATACATGAGTACATAACACTCCACCCAATTACAACATAATATATATTCTTTTCCAGTGCACATGGAACATTCTCTTGAATAAATCTTATGCTATGCCACAAAGCCTACTTTAAGTTTGAAAACCTTAAATTTCTACAAATCATCTTCTCAAATCATAATGCTGTAAAATCAGAAATCAATAATAGGAAGATCAAGGGAGGAAAAAAAATATAGAAACTGAATAATACCCTGCTTTAAAGCTACAAGCTAATAAGAATAAAAAATGAAGTTATAAAAAAAGTCCTTGAATCAAACAAGAATGAAAACACCAGAGAGCAAATTATAGCAATACACAAATGCATCAATATCAATACTTTAACCCAACATCTCCAACAACTAGTAAAAGAACAACAAAAAGCCTACAGAACTCAGAAGAAAGGAAATAAGAAACCTTCTATCAAAAATAAAATAGAACACTGGGGACTTTGGACCCAGAGAGGGAAAGGGACTGTGGGCCGAAAACTGGGGGGA
>NW_006408740.1:4507992-4513691 GCF_000296735.1 Chrysochloris asiatica
AGACAAAGACACCACTGAAAAACAAAATTATAGACAAAAAGCCCTAATGAACATAGATGCAAAAATTCTCAGCAAAATCCTAAGCTATAGATCGTAATACAACATAAAAAAAAAAAAAAGATAATACATCACAAAAGTGGAATTAATACCAGGTCTTTAAAGGATGGTTCAACAATAGAAATATAATCAATGTAAACCACCACATAAATAAAACAAAGGAAAAGAATCACATGATCATATCAATCGATATAGATAAGGCATTTGATAAAAACACATCATCCATTCTTGATTTTTTAAAAATGCTTAATAAAATAGGGATAGTAAGGAAATTCCTCAATATAATTAAGGGTATATACACTACTCGACAGCACTTAACAACAACAACAACAACACAAAACTAATGTCTAATATTATTCTCAATGTTGTTGTTGTTGTTAAGTGCTGATGAGTTGGTTCCAACTCATAGTGACCTTGTGTAGGGTTTCCAAGGAGCAGCTGGTGAGTTTGAATTACTGACCTTCTGGTCAAGCGCATATCCTACAATGCCACACCACAACTCCATTCTCAATGTGGGTGGTGGTGGGTGAGTGCTACCAAGTAGATTCTGACTCACAGTGACCCTGTATAGGGTTTTGGAGGATGTAAATCTTTACAGAGGCAGAATAAAGAAAGGGAGACTCAGCTTTCTCCCACATAGTAACTGGTAGATTTGAACTGCTCACCTTGTGGTTAGCTGCCCAATTCATAATCCGCTATGCTACCAAGTTCCTTATTTCTACATACATATCACATTTAAGGTTATATATATATAGAAATATCTTCTGTTAAGGATTCCTGGGGTGGCATTGTAGGATAAGCACTAGACTGCGAACCACAAGGTCAGCAGTTCAAGCCCACCAGCTGCTCTTTGGAAACCCTATATAGGGTTGCTATGAGTCAGAACCTACTTGATGGCATTTTACAACAACTCTATCCATGAATATAGTAGAGCACGCAGAGGGCAAAGTTTATAATTACTTCTTATCCATAACTAAATACTTTGAAGAAATGAATCCCTAGATCTGAGGACTTCTGAGAGACAAAGGTCTTTCTACTAGAGCACGTATATATCTACTTACTTCCTAGAAAATAATGAAAAGTTATCCCATGAAATGGTAAATCAGTTCTCATCCCTCTAGTGTTAATTTAGCTTGGCCTCTAGGTTTAAAAAGTAGGTTTAGAAAGCAGCAACATCTATAAAAAAATTTATTGTGTCTTAGAGTCCTGGTGTGGCACTGTGGGCTAATGTGTCAGACTGCAAAGTCATTTGAACTGCAAGGCTGGTGGTTCAAGATCACCAAGTGCTCCTTGGAAACCCTATCAGGGTTACTATGGGTCAGAATCGAGTCGACAGCACTTAACAACAACAAGAACATATAATTATAGCCTGGTACCAAGAATAAATTCTAGGAATATGAAGTGACTCAAAGTACAGACAGCTTTGCTTCCATAGAGATTATGAACAAATATAGACGATTACTAACAAGGGAGTTTACTGGCAAACTTCTGGACATTTAAAGTTGCTTGGCTATAGACAGAAGCTAACTTGAAGAATCAATCACATTCACTCATTCACTCAGCTTTATATGTTTATTATTTCATGTTGTAAATATATCCCACCATTCCCTCTTTTCCAGTTTTGGGGGAGTTTAAAGGCAAAGAGAAAGAAGACAATGATAAATGGTTTTGTTATCTGGGGGGCCTGATACAATGGGGAAGGTGAGAAGCGAGTCATAAGGAGACACTGCAAGGAAGATGGTTTTGGAAGATGGAAGTTCCTGACTCTAAAACATTTGTAAAACCAAGTGCTGTTATGACTTCTGGTAATCCACGTGTTACAGAGTAAAGCAGCTCCATAGGGTTTTCTTGTTGTTGTTGTTATGTGCCGTGGAGTCGGTTCCGACTCATAGCGACCCTGTACAGGGTTTCCGAGGCTATAAATCTTTACGGGAGCAGAAAGCCTCATCTTTCTCCCGCTGAACAGCTGGTAGTTTTGAACTGCTGACCCTGAGGTTCGCAGCCCAATTCGTAACCACTATGCTATGGAAGTCGATCAAGGCTTTCTTCTATGGGGTCACTGAATAGGTTCCAATCACCAATCTTTTGGCTACTAGGAAGCACTTAACCATTAAGTCACCCAGGGACTCCCTCATGTCCCTAATCCAATTCTATTGTTCATAGCAGGACTATTGCTCACGTCTGGGGCTAAGGTGAGGCAAATGAGGCATTCACATTGGAGACAACACTTAAGATAGTGCCAGAAACTCAGTAATTAAGCTAAATAATATTCCAATGCAATGTTTTTCAAGTAGTGGTGGTAGTGTGTGTTGCTGTGAAATTGAAAGGTACATTTCAAACCAGAAAGGTTACCCATAGTGGACAGTCACCAGCAGAACTTCCAGATTAAGACAGACTAGGAAGGAAGTCCTGGCAATCTATTTCTGAAAAAATTTGGCCAGTAAAATCTTTATGAATAGCAGTGAAACATTAACTGATATAGTGCCAGAAGATGAGGCTCTCAAAATATTACTGGGAAGAGGTTGCCTCCTAAAAGTAGAGTTGACCTTAGTGGTGTGGATGAAACAAAGCTTTCTTTTGCTGATATGGCATCATTCAAGATGAGAAGAAACAGCTGCAAGCATCTATTAATAATCAGAATGTGGAATATACATAATATTTATCTAGGGAAATTAGACATTGTCAAAAATGAAATGAAACACATAAAGATCAATAGCCTAGGTGTTAATGAGACTGGAATTGGCCATTTTGAATAGGACAATCATTTGGTATACTATGCTGGGAATGACAAATTGAAGAAGAACGACATCACATTCACTGCACAAAAAGACACTTCAAGGTTTATCATGAATTGCAATGCTGTCAGTAATAGGATAACCTGCAAGGGAGACCAATTAATACAACTATATTGTTCAAATTTAAACACCAACTACCAATGCCAAAGATGAAGAAATTTAAGATTTTGTTACAATTTACAGTCTAAAGTTAATCAAATATGCAATCAAGATGCATTGCTAATTACTGGTGGTTGGAGTGTGAAAGTTGGAAACAAAAAACTAGAATTGATAGCTGGAAGATATGATGTTGGTGTTAAAATAAAAGTCTGAGTTTGCATGATAGAATTTTGCAAGACCTACAACGTATTCATTGCAAATATCCTTTTTCACTAGCATAAATAGCATCCATACACATGAACCTCACGGTTGGAATACACAAAGACAGAATTGACTACATCTGTGGAAAGAGATGATGGAGAAGCTCATTATCATTAGCTAGAGCAAGGCCAGGACCAACTGGGAAACAATACATTGCTCACATACAATTTCAAGTTGAAATTGAAGAAAACTAAAACATGTACATGAGAACCAAAGTACAACCTTGAGTATACCTCACTTGAATTTAGAGACCATCTCAAAAATATATTTGATTCACTGAACACTAACGACCTTAAGACTTAATGACTAATGACAAGCTGTGAGATGACCTTAAGACCACTGTACATGAAGAAAACAAAAGGTCATTGTAGTCAGTGAGTTATTTATCTCTTCTAGCCTTATAGTCTTTGTAAACTCCCACCAAAGGAATTTTTTACGATGGATCTGAATAAGAAAAGGTGGGGAGAGATGCTGATGGATTATATGATTCAGTTGTGAGTGATTGTTTACAGAGATAATAGTAATCAGTGAATTTTGCCTGTCTTCTGGATATAAAATGAGCCATCTCAATTATAAGATGGATCTCACGATTATCAAGAAGAAACAGCTAGGAGTGGAATGCATTTTTTGGACTGTGAGATCCCTGTGCATTTAATCTCCACAACTCAGGGACAGGAAGTTGTGATACTGAAAGAATACAACAGTAGAGCCAAGAACCAGAACACAAGACAGAGCGGTGGTAGACTTCCTGACCCACGAAGTAAGTAGAGTGCCTTTGGGCCCATTTGCAGAGTAGGGTTCCTCCAGGCATTTAATTGGGGACCTTCGTTTACTGACCTGCAGAGCAAGAGCTGATACCTATGGGCTGAGGCTTATATCAGAGTGGCATGTCCTTTGGACATTTATCAGCAGCTCTGAAGGAGCTTTGTAACCATGGCTGAGTGGGGCAGAGACCTGGACAAGGGTTTGAGGGGTCAAAGAGGGGGCACAGCTGAGGAAAGACTGTCTTAACCAAAGAAATATGCACTGAACATTTTTGACCCTGAATTGTCACTTGTTAAATTCCCTATTAAACGCCATAACTGACTTTTCTGTGGCCATTGCAATGAATTATTGAACCCAGCTGAGTAGAGTGCAGGGGGAGGGATCATTTGTGTCATTTAAAAATTTTTTTGTAATCATAAAAGACAGGAAAGAAAGAAAACACCAAAATGGATGTCAGAAGAAACTCCTAAACTTGCTGTTGATTGTAGAGTAGCTAAAGCAAGTGAAAGAAGTGAAGAAGTGAAAGAGTTGAACAGATTTCAAAGGGTAGCTCAAGAAGACAAAGTAAAATATTGTAATTAATTATAATATTATACTTAATTATAATAATATTATTATATAGGCTCTGGTAGCGTAGTGGTTACGAATCGGGCTGCGAACCTTAAGGTCAGCGGTTCGAAACTACCAGCCGCTCCGTGGGAGAAAGATGAGGCTTTCTACTCCCGTAAAGATTTACACCCTCGGAAACCCTGTACAGGGTCGCTATGGGTCGGAACCGACTCGACGGCACTTAACAACAACAAACAACAAGAGTTAGAAGACCAAAAAGGAAGAACACACTATTTCTCAAGCTGAAAGAACTGAAGAAAATAATTTAAGCTTCAAGTTGCAATACTGAAGGAGTCCGGGAAGAAAATATCGAACAATGCAGGAAGTATCAAAAGAAAACAGAATACATAGTCACTGTGCCAACAAGAATAGGTTGATGTTTAGCCATTTCGACATGTAGCATATGATCAAGAACTGATGGTACTAAAGGAAGAGCTCCAAGCTGCAGTGATGGCTTTGGTGAAAAACAAGGCTCCAGGAATGGGCAGCTTCAATGCTAAAAGAGCTCACTCGCATATGTCAAGGAATTTGAATGATAGCTAATTGCCTGGCCAACCAATTGAAAGAGATCCTATTTGTGTCCATTCCCTATGAAAGGTAATTGAACAGAATGTGTAAATTATTGAATATTATTAACATCACATACAAGTAAAATTCTCCTGAGATAATTGAACAAATAAAAAACAGTTGCAGCAGTACAGTGACAGAGAACTGCCAAATTTAAAGCAAGAACAGGATGTGGGATGAGGGATATCATTGCTGATGTTAGATGGATCTTGACTGAAAGTGGTGAATATCAGAAGGAAGTTTACTTGTGTTTTATTGACTATGCAAAAGCATTCAACTGTGTAGATCATAATAAACTAAAGATAGTATCATAGTAACATGCCAGTCACAGTATGACAAACTGGCAGAGGAGTGGTGGACTGCCTTAATAGCTAATAAATGTAACTGCCTTAAAGCTACATTTATTAGTTGTTGTTGTTGTTGTTAGGTGCCATCGAGTCAGTCAGTGCTGACTCATAGCAACCTTATGCACAGCAGAATGAAACACCTCCTGATCCTGGGCCAATCTCACTACTGTGGCCACGCTTGAGTCCATCGATGCTGCCA
>NW_006408740.1:4515206-4533138 GCF_000296735.1 Chrysochloris asiatica
CATATCATTAATTGCATTCGTCACAATGTAATATCAGTTATCTCACTTTTTCCTTGTGTTTTCTGTTTTCCTTCCCCCTTTTTTCCTAACCCTTATGAACTCTGTCCTTGAGTAAATGATGCCCTTTTAATCATTGATTATTCTAAAGTATGTGTATCTCCCTAATAATATCCATTAGATCTGCATAAGTTTTGGCTGAAAATTGAGTCTTAGGGAGTTAAAGAGACTTTAAGAGGCAAAAAAGAAAAATTTTTAAATGAAGAAAGAATAAAAACTGAGGATATACTGGTGTACATTAGAAGCCTTTTCTCAAGAATACTCATTCCATAAATCAACTGCTTCTCCTTTTATGTCTAATTTTTAATCTTCTTGCTTACTCTCAGGTATATTAAGGATATTCTATATTTTTAAGATATCATTCTTGGTAGGATAAGCACTGGGCTTCTAACTGCAAGATTGTTGATTAAAATCCATTGGTTATTCCTTGGAAAGCCTATCCATATGGAGTCACCATGACTTGGAACCAACTTGATGACACTCAACAAAAGCAACACATTAAAAAAGACTATCACTTGGAGTTCTGGTGTGGTGCTATAGGATAAACACTGGACTGCTAACTTCAAAGTCAGCAGTTCAAACACACCAGCCTCTCCTCAGAAACCCTATTAAGGGTTGCTATGAGTCAGAACCAATACAATACCACTCAACAAACACAATACTAAAATAATTATATATAAGGTAATACTTATGTAATAATTATATATATATATATACTTAATGCTGAGGGTCAATGAGCCCTAGCTGCTCAGTGATTAAGTACTTGGCTGCTAATTGAAAGTTTGTGTTTGGAACACACCTTGAGTCCTGGTGTGGTATAGCAGGATAATGCGCTAGACCACAAGGTCAATTTGAACTGCACTCAAGATCGATGGTTCAAACCCACCCGCTTCTCCTCAGAAACACTATACGGGGTTGCTATGGGTCAGAACTGACTCAATGGCACTTAACAACAACAGACACCTCACAGGAGAAAGTTCTGGTGATATGCTTGCATAAAAATTATAGCTAAGAACATTTTATGGAGTAATTTGACTCCATTACATGGGGTAGCTGAGTTGGAATTGATTCCGCAGTACCCAGTAACAACATTGAGAGTCAGGCTTCATATATATTATTTATTACATGCATATCATGTTATGTACAATTTGCATTTCATATTTTATTTTATATGTATAAGTGTAAGTTAGAGTATTGCTACGAGGATTTCAGTTCATACATGAAAGCATTTATTCCAAACAAAACATATTTAAACATGTCTCTGTGATACATAGATGGCTATAGACATGTTCTTTCAGCTATATACTTGTCTTAGTATCATTAGGATGCCTTCAAAGAAAAGGTCCAATCGAAACAGGGATATCAAGGGGTCTGCTGGGTCAGTTCAATTCAGGGCAATCTGGTCATTTCAGAAGTTTATGACTGCTATGTATTGGGACTCTAAAGAGGAAATCTTGATAGATTTTCTTGAAGGACATGGGACAATCATAGGGGCTTATTGTGAATGAGTTTTAAGAAAATGGGAAACTGCATCAGTAAGCAAAATGCTAGGACAATTTAGCCAAGGAATTGGTTTCCATCACAACCACACACTTGCTCATTCATTAGGGATAGCAAGGATTGTCCTATGAGAATTTTGTTAGCAAACCTAATCCTATCCACCCTATAAAACCTGATCTTCAATGGACTATTATGCTACCTTGGAGAATAACAAGGAAGCTGCAAGCCACTGCACAGCATGGATGAACCTTGAGGACATTATGCTGAGTGAAATGAGTCAGTCACAAAAGGACAAATATTGCATGAGACCATTATTTATAAGCTTAAGAAAAGATTTCGATACTAAAGGGGGGGAATTTTTTTTTTCCTTCTTGGTTACCAGTGGGGATGGGGTGGGGGTCTTAGGGGAGGTGGAGGGAGGAGATGGTAGAGCACAGGTTAGGGGCCAGATACATCATAGTTCAGGTGTTGAGGAAGGCAATGCACAAGAGGGGTAAGGGGGTTGAAGAACAAGGTAGATAGGGGAACACCGAGACAGGTTTGCATGGGCTAAATGGAACAGTGGTAAATAGTGATGCATTCTCAAACTTGGAACAACAGGGCTCTGTGATACAGGAATTGAGGCATAGTCTGAAGAGGGGAAATAATACTAAGATGCTTGACTATCTTATGAATACTGGTTTCCCTTGACTACTATTATAAATAGACACTTGAGTGGGATAAAAAGAAATGTCAGAAAATATGATTACTGAAACCTTGTAAGCTCGTCTTCAGCCTACAACTGATTGGAATACCTAAAAGGGATTCTACAACTTGCCCAGTGAAATAGGCCTCTTGCAGAGCCTTTGCAGTGTATAGGACCTTAAGTGGAATACTAAACCCAATCTAGAACCTTCTGAGGTGGGACATTCCCACTAGAAAGGACAAGCAGACCAGCCTGGATCATCTACAGTGACAGAAGATACATCTTCAAAGAAAGATCGTCAGGAAAACCCAAAACAAAAATGGCAGTATGACTGGCTACTACAATAATAAGCAAGTTGTTCGCCGGGAAGTCATTAAGGCAACCAATCAGATTCCCTCAGTACAAACCCCTCTCTAAGACTGAAACTCAAAGGGAACACATGAGCAGGCATGTAACCTTGCTGATGACCACATGGTCTACTGGTGAGTGGAAGAGGGGGAAAGGTAGCAATGTAGAAATGTGTTGAGTTCAACCACGGTCCATTGACTCCTGTTGACCTGGCGATGAGAGAGAGAAGAGGAAGTGCTGGTTGGTCCAAAGTGTGGTGAGACCTGGAGACACTTCAGCCCATGGAAAATGACATAGCCATGGAGAGCTAGAGCTGAGAGTGAAGCATCCAGCTGATGTGAAGTGAGGGGAGACGCACAAGACCACCCATACTTGCAGATAGTACTCATTTGACCTAGCCTCGATGGCTTGATGATCAGAACCTGACTAGAGGAAGATTTTTAAAAAATTTCTTTTTGATAAAGGATATGAGGGTAAATTGCTACAATTTGATGAACTTGACTTAGACCCATGGAAATAGTAACTCTAAATACCAACAGAAAGGGAAGGAGTCTTCACATCAAGTATCAATGCTATCCACTCTGTATACAGGGTAGATAGGGATGGGCAACCTAGACATTGGCTACCTAAAATGAGGGGGTGATAAAGGCTCAAAGTGACTGGCTAACAAGGTTTCAAGAGGGAGTTTAATTTGAGTGTGTGAGGGAAGATAGAGTCCCCACTAAATAGCTTTCATCTTGTCTAGATGGGTCTGGTAAAAAAAGACGGGGATAAGATTCGTATGATTCAGTAGTGAGTAATTGCTATCATACTAATTGTGACTGTCACAATTGTAAAGGTAGACGTTTTGTAACAAAAACAGGGGAGTTGTTAGTAGTTAATCTTTTAGTCCCGAAACAAAGGACCCTAGGATTTTCAAGGGAGAAGAGCACAAGTGGAATGCCAGACCTCATCCAGAGAAGCAGCAACACCAGAGATAGAGGCAGAGATGGGACATGGAGAGGGAGCAGCTGAGGACTCTAGATTCACGGGAAGAGAGGGACTGAGTGCTGGTGGACAGGAGGCAGACTTGCAGAATGTGCCTTTTGGTGGTGTAAATTATTATATATGCCTGAATGTAAAAAAAAGGAACTAAAATGAATACAGAGAAATACTGTTAGTTAATGATACATGGAGGGAATTATAATCATTGTAATGAAACAAGGTGTATGGTTTGTTGAATGTAAAACTGATGATCTGTCCTGTAAACTTTCACTTAATTCACAATAAAAACAAAACAGAAAAACCCTGATCTTTCCTCTTCTTTTTTGTTCCAAGACTCAATGAATGTTTGTTTAAAAGGAACATAGTTTGAGTTCTCAAGGATGTCAAAGCTGCCATTTTGACATAGTGTAAATAGAAAAGTAAGAAGCTCAGGTAGCATAGTGGCTGATAACATCAAGGTCAGTAGTTTGAAATTACCAGCTGTTCCACAGGAAAAAGATGAGGCGTTGTGCTCCTGTAAAGAGTTACAGCCTCGGAAACCCTGCACAGGGTCACTGTGAGTTGGAACTGACTCAAGGCATATAACCACCACCATAATGACCAAATAGAAAAGTATAGAATTCTTCAGGGAAGGATTGTGGTTGTTGTAGTTAGGTGCCATTAAGTTGGTACCAACTCATAGCAACCTTAGTCACAACAGAACGAAACACTGATTAGAGAGACTGAAACACCACTTTCAGAGTGTCTAGACCTAAATGGAATACATGGTGTAACAATAGCGTCACGTTTTGGTATTTTTGTTTAATAAAGGTTTCTTATAATTTTGTAGCAATATTTTTTTACTTACACTTGTATTTTTTCTTATATATATGACTTCATTTAATTTTCCTCCTTTATGAGATGGGTGTTGTTGTTGTTGTTAAGTGCCGTCGAGTCGATTCCTGTATAAGGTTTCCAAGGAGCAGCTGGTGAACTTAAACCACCGACCTTGAAGTTCAAAGGGCTTTGCATTCTGATGCATTAGTCCTCAGCGCCACAGCAGGAGATGGATGTTAGTATCCCTATGTTACAATGAGTAAACTGAAGTTTAGATTAAGGAGCATGCCCATACTCCTCATTAGTAAGTATTACAGCTGGAATTTGAATCCAGTTATTCCTGGCTCCAAAGAAAAGTTTTCCACATAGCACATTTGACTTCCTTAGAGAGTGATTTGTAGATAGTACAATTTATGAATTTCATAAAACTGATAAGAGGATGGCACAAGCCATGAATTCTAGGAGAAACTGAAAATTCCTGTCTAAATACCTATGCCATTAACATCTATGCACAATAATTAACTGAAAACTGAGATGAGTGTTATCATTTTATTTTAGGTTCACTTAAATTTTTCTTTTGACATTTCTCACCTATTACTTCTATGATATTGCAGGAAATCTTATAAGAATATCTTTTGTTTTTTTTACAAAGTAGGATATAGTTTTTCAAAGTCAAGATTGCATACATTCAACATGATCAACATTCTGATTTGTTGCTGCTTATGAGTTCTCATTTGAAGGTTAGAAAAGGTAGTTCTCAAATGCTAGAAGAAATGGATAAAGTTAAATGGTTAAATGCATGCAATCTAAGTCAAAAATTCTTTTCATTTCCTTTGTCTTTTTTGGAGAAGGGAGGTGAATTAATAATTGGTTCTGTTCTATAGGCATTTATGGATGAGTTCTACTTACATGTGGTCACTATTACGACTACATAAAATGATAAGAAGTCATTTTTCTTTTAGGGTTAAACTACAGACTTTTCCTCTTAATTGTTGTTGTTGTTGTTATGTGCCATCGAGTCGGTTCTGACCCATAGCGACCCTGTATAGGGTTTCCGAGGGTGTAAATCTTTACGGGAGTAGAAAGCCTCATCTTTCTCCCGCGGAGCAGCTGGTAGTTTCGAACCGCTGACCTTAAGGTTCGCAGCCCGATTCATAACCTAAATATATACCCCTTTTTTCTGGTCACAGAGGCAAGAGCCTATCAACACCTATGAAGATCCTCGAATGGCCTATGGTTTACAGTTCAGTTATCACCAACAAAGAGCTTGTAACCCCTTCTGGGATGAGATGGCCACTCAGGAAGTTCCCACTGGTCTTGAACACTGTGGCTCAGGTAAGATCATTAACAAAGGCTGGGACTATAGAGTTGTAAGACAACGGAAATTTGGTAAGCCTGCATTCTCTGAAATACCCAATCCAAAATTACAGCTGTTCATGTTGGTACAGACTTTATCATTCTCTAATGGAAAGTTTCATATGCTGTCAATAATTTTGGGATGCTTTGTTCTTCAATGACAGGAACACTAACGTCTAGGAATGAGTTCATTAAAGATTGATTTAGTGCTAATGGGATAGGTTGTCATTTTATACTCTGTAGTACATTTCCTGACATTTACCAATTTCTGCCTGGATGTTGACAAATGTCCCTGAAGTTTACAATGTATGGTATGAACTGGATAAAAATTGCAATGCTGTGAGTTTTTTTTAACTTTCTAAAATAACATAATTTCTTTCATTAATCTTCTTTCTCCATTATTCTCCGGCTTCCTGCCCAAGTCCACCTGTAACTGGCTTTGTTCTTTCTCCATCTCTCTGGTTGAAATGCCTCTCAGCTTTCCTTTCCACTCCCTTCACTTACTGACTGTAGTGCTGCCCTCTGGTGAATAGGAGTTAAGAGGCCGACAGCTCTCTCTTCAGTAAGAAATCTCTTCTCCCAAGGGACATGAGAATCTGAAGTCCTTAACCCATTCTATTTTGTGGGAGTTGCTGTGTTTTGTTTTGTTTTGTTTTGTTTTGTTTTGTTTTGTTTTGTACAGATTTCATTGTTCATTTGTCAGCTAGCTTAAAACAAAAACAAAAAAACCCAAAAAACTGAAACTTGTATTTGGTAATTCAAAGTGATTGATTCAGATATTAAGTTGTATTTTTCATGAAATCGTATTATGATAATGTATTCACATAACAAAAAGCCACTTAAAATATGTGTTTCTCCCAGAATGAATTCTCAGTATGGAAAATGTCTTACTCTTACATGTTGAAAATAGATAATATTGAGGAATTGCATGGGAGGAAATATCACTGGAATGCAATTTGAATGCCCCTTTTCATTCAGCATCCTTTTAATTTCTAAAACTTTATGTTTAAATATTTTAATAATAGTAGAGAAATAAAATGGATGTTTACTTTGTTGCATATGCATTCACTATCTGTCACCAAAACTAAACAGAAGGACGGGGCAATATGCTATAGCACTTGTCCAGGAATGGAAGGACTTCAACCTTTCAAGTTGTCTGGTTCCTGGTTCTTCTCCAAAGCAGAATGAGATCAATTTCCGTGTTCCCTGTTCTCTTGACCCACCAGTCTTTGACCTTTGATATATTCTTAGGCAGTAGCCTAGATATCAGATATAAGCATTATACTCTGACTTTTTTGTAGGTTATTTTCTGCTTGACACCTCAGTTCCTCTGAGAATAAATACAAATTTTTCAGCTATCTACTCATCTCACAAAGAGGATTTTGCATCTGTTCCTAGGTTAGACTTAATGGCATAACATTTGAAGACCTTAAAAAGTTATCCTTCAAATATATAAACAAAGTAGATTTTATTTACATAAGCACAAGGTTGGAGTCCACAAGCCACTCCTCAGAAGAAACATGAGACTTTCTGCTCCTGTAAAGATTTACAACTTTGGGAAACCCAAAATAGGGTCGCTCTGAGTAGGAGAATAATGCCTGAACCACAGCTTAGTTTGAACGGTAAGGCCAGTGGTTCAAACCAACAAGCCGCTCCTCAAAATTCTACACAGTGTCACTATGAGTTGGAACTGATTCAGTAATACTTAACAACAACAAGAAGCAAAAGATCAAAATGACTACATCTGCATTTGTATGTTTTTTAACCCTTTTAATGAATGCCATTAAGTCCTGCACTTTCTTTGCCTTAACATTTTCAGTTTCAGATGGTGCTCTGCTTGCTGCAAGTTGTATCTTATTAGTTGTTATTTAGTGCCATTGAATTGGTTCCAATTCTTAGCTGCCCTGCATAAGGTTTCCAAGGAGCAGCAGCTGGTAAGTTTGAACTGCTGACCTTTCCAGTTAGCAGTCCAGAGCTTATCCTACAGCACCAGTCCAGGATTCTTATTAGTGGCTGAGGACATCTCTACCCTTGCCTATAGATAGGCTTAAGGTCAGAATGTCTCTTATTCATAGCAAAGATACATGGTCCTGTTCTGTTCTTAGCTAAGAAGTATACAAACTCCCAGGTGGAGCTGGTTTTCCATTCTCCTCGTAGTTAAAAGTTTCTCAAAGGTTAAACATGTTCATTTCGAAGTCGGCAAGACTGTGTCTGTGAAGCATAAGAAGAACCTCTCAGGATGAGGCTGCCTTAAAATGCAAGGACTTATTATAGAACAATATCATCTTCTCCCAGCAGTCTACTTTATTGGTGCAAGAAGGGAGTGGGATTACCCAGATGTGGGTAGCTGGGAAGGTCAAGGCGTATAATGACCATTCCTAGGATGACCTAGATGGCCATCAGTTTCGAAAGCAAAAATAAACCTCTAAGGAGTATAGTCTCACCAGTTGATGGAAATCACTTTGCAAACATAATGATTGTAAGTCCCTCTGTCCTAGGCTCCCTCTGATAAAAAATAACTGGCAAGAACCCTAAGCATTTCCAGTTCTTCCTTTGCCTTTTGAGCTCTCTAGACAAAATAGTTGCAGGAACATTTCTGGGCTGTGGTCCAGCTCTCTTCAGTGATGGGTGTTGTTTGGAAAGTGCTATGGGTTGTATGGAAGGGAGGTGAAGACATGGACCAACCAATGATTTCTCCAGCTGCAACATATTTCCTTGGAGATGTGTTAAGTAAAAAGGAAAACAAGAAAAAAAAAATCAATTTTTTTCATTGTCTTTTATCCTATTTAAAACTTTGGTCTCCTTCCCATCCTCAGTCTTTGGACCACTCCCTACCCCTGCTCCCGCCTCTCCTATGTGCTCTCAGAGGGATGAATGAACTTCTTTTCAAAAGACTCCACATCTGCCAGTGACTGGAATACCCAACAGGAAGGACCATTGAAGAACACTTAGGCTCACGCATGGCAGCCTCATCTGAGTGTTGTTCCTCTTCACGTAGGGGCAGAGATTGAGGAGGAGGAACAGAGTAGAGAGGGAAGAAGGGAAGAAGAGGGGGAATAAAAATGAGAGAAACTATGAATGTGTGAAAGCCTACCAAGTGGGTGAGAGAGCATACTTTGTCACTGAGAAGAGTCTGGAATCAGTGGGACAGAATAGATGTAAAAGGGACATGAAGTAAGAAAGAAGAGATGAGAGGAAGTGGACAGAAAGGACGAGTGAGTATTTAGTTGAGGGGTAGAGAATAATGGGAAATGAAGATGAAAGATGAATGGAAAGAGCAAAAGAGGTGGGGAGCCTAGAAAAAGACAAGGAAAGAAGGGGAGGGGAAGATGCTATTGAAAGAGAAAAATAGATGAATCTGAGGACATTAACTATGCAGCTAAAAAGGGAAGCCACATTTGCATGCAATTGCTAGTGCAGCTGTACATTTCTTCATGACAATCTTGTAGTCATCATTTTCTTTCATTTCTACCTCCTCTTCCCTCCGCTTCTCCCCCTCCTCCCTATCAGCCCGGAGCCATTAGTGAGAACCAATGGGAAGGAGGAACTGGTGTTCTGCATGAATGAATGGACCCTTTCTGTCTCTGCTTCTCATCTCTCTGCTGTTGAGCCTTATGAATCAATGGAACCCCTCACCCAGGACATGGCTGAAATGTCTGTTACTTTTTATAGTCTGCCTGGAGTGGATCCCACTGACCCTGCCTCCTCTTGTTCCCTTCCTCTTGTCTGTATCTCAGCTAGTCTTTCCCCTTCATTTTTATAGCAAGATTCTTTTATCTAAAAAATCTTGAACATTTCACTGTCATTAACCATTATGACAAGTTCCTATCTACAGCCTTGTAGATTTGTGGGTCAGGGTAGATGGAAAATAGATACACTGGGTCCCAGACCCACTTAGAGTTCCTGGTATGTCTGTATTAAGATGGGATCTAGAGAACTGACATAGAGATGCAACTGTGCACCGAAGCCGCTTGAGTAGGGAACATCCCAGTTTTGTAGTTAAGATGATTGTGATGACAGTGTGTATCAGAAAACAGGATGCCTACTTGTCACCTTCCCAGAGAGAGAAACTATCAAATTATTTTCCACTTCAGGCATGAATTTGTCTTACTTCAGTCACATGAATGGGTATGATGTTGAGACCTAAGTAGAGTTTTGCAAAATAGTTGCTTAAATCTGGGAAGTAGTCTGCAACTATGGTGGTGGTTGTTGTTGTTAAGTGCCGTTGAGTTGGTTCCGACCCATAGCAACCCTGTATAGGGTTTCCGAGGTGGAACTGGTGAACTTGAACTGGTGACCTTGCAATTCAAACAACTTTGCAGTCTGACGCATTAGCCCATAGCGCCACATCAGGACTCCATGTCTGCAATTATGGTGGTTGGTGGTGGTTATGTGCCGTGGAGTCGTTGTGACTCATAGCGACCCTGTACAGGGTTTCCGAGGCTGTAAATCTTTACCGGAGCAGAAAGCCTATTCTTTCTCCTACGGAACAGCTGGTAGTTTTGAACTGCTGACCTTGCAGTTCTGCGGTTCGCAGCCCAATTCATAACCACTACGCTACCAAAGCTAAGACAAGTAAATCCAACTCACCCTCATAGAAATGCATCTGAGGGCTCATTGCTATAGCTTTGGATTTGAGAAGCGAAACAATACTTTTCTCATTACAATGCAATTGGCTTATTTTTGGTCACTATAAAGGAGTCCTGGTGTGGTGCTGCAGGATAAGGACTGGACTACTAATCACAAGGATCGTGGTTCAAACTCATCAGCTGCTCAATGGAAGCACTATCCCAGATCTACAGAATCAGAAAAGCTGTGGGTGGTGTTCCCAGCCAGTGATTCTCAAACTTTAGTGTGCATCACAGTCATCTGTGTCGTTGTTGTTGGATGGTGTTGCTATTGTCAGGTGCTATAAAATCAATCCTGACTCATGGCTACTTTATGCACAACAGAACACCCGTCCTGCACCACACTCACAATAGTTTATCCTTGAGCCCATTGCTGCTGTCACTGTGCTAATCTGTCTCATTGGGTATCTTCTCTTTTTTTGATGATCCTCCACTTTACCAAGCATAATGCCATTCTCCAGCTGCCGGTCCATCCTGATAACATGTCCAAAGTATGAGAGATGAATATGAGGAGCAGTACTTCTTTCAACTCAGACATGTTTGTTCTTCTAGCAGTCCATGGTACTTTTAATATTCTTTTCCAATACCATAACTCAAATGCATCAATTCTTCTATTGTTGTTGTTGTTGTTGTTATATGCTGTGGAGTCGTTTCCGACTCATAGCAACCCTGCACAGGGTTTCTGAAGCTGTAAATCTTTATGGGAGCAGAAAGCCTCACCTTTCTCCCGTGGAACAGCTGGTAGTTTCGAACTGCTGACCCTGAGGTTAGCAGCCCAATTCATAACCACTACGCTACCAGAACTCCTTCTTCCTTATTTATTGTCCAACTATCAGATGCATATGAGACTATTGAAAACAGTATGGATTCGATCAGGTCCATTGTAGACCTGAAACTGACATCTCTGCTCTTGAACACTTTAAAGAGGTCTTGTGCAGCAGATTTGTCTAATGCAAAACATCTTTTGATGTCTTGGCTGTCACTTCCATGAGTGCTCATAGTGGATCCAAGCAAAATGAACTCTGACAACTTCAATCTTTTCCTCATTTATCATTATGTTACTTATTGGCCCAGCTGTGCGGATTTTTATTTTCTTTACATTGAGATGCAACACATACCTAAGGCTGTGTGATCTTTGACCTTCATCAGTAAATATTTTAAGTCCTTTTCACTTTCAGGTTGTGTCATCCGCATATCACAGGTTGTTAAAGAGTCTTTCTCCAAACCTGATGCCACATTATTCTTCATATAATCCAGTTTCTTGGAATATTTGCTCAGCATACTGATGCCACAATCTTCTTCAGATAATCCAGTTTCTTGGAGTATTTGCCCAGCATACAAATTCCCAGAGCCTTGTTCTTTTTGCTACAGTAACTCTGTATTATCTTTTCTTGATGCTTTCTGCATCATTCAAAATTTGGTCCATAGAATCCTTCAATATTTCAAGTCGAGGCTTGAACTTTTTCTTCAGTTCTTTCAGTTTAAGAAATGCTGACCATATTCTTCTACTTTGATTTTCTAATTCCTGGTCTTTGCACATTTCATTATAATACCTGACTTTGTCTTCTCAAGCTGACCTTTGAAATTTTCTGTTCAGCTCTTTTATGTCATTTCTTCCATTTGCTTTAGCATCTCAACACAGGAAAGCAAGTTTCAGAATCTCTTCTGACATCCATTTTAGTATTTTTTTTTTCTTTTTTCTTTCTGGTCTTTTTAATGACCTTTTTGTTTCTTCCTGTATGATGTTCTTGATGTCATTCATGATTCTTCTAGTCTCTGGTCATTAGTGTCTACTGCATCAAATCTGTTCTTCATATGTTTTCTAAATTCAAGAGGGTCATGTTCAAGGTCATATTTTGGTTCTCATGGACTTATTTTAATTTTCTTTAACTTGAGCCTGAACTTGCATATAAACAATTGATGGTCTGTTCCACAGTCTACTCCCAGCCTTGTTTGGCTGATGATGTGGAGCTTTTCTACTGTCTCTTCAACATCAATTTGATTTCTGTGTATTCCATCTGAGCAGGTCTATGTGTTTATGTTGTTTAAAAAAGGATTTGCAATGAACAAATCATTGATTTTGCTAAATTCTATCAAGCATTCTCCAGCATCATTTCTATCACCAAGACCATGTTTTCCAGTTACCAATCCTTTGTCTTTGTTTCCAACCTCCACATTCCAATCATCAGTAATTATCAGTACATCTTGATTGCATGTTTGATCAATATCAGATTGAAGAAATTGGTAGAGTTCTTCAATTTCATCATCACTGGCTTTAATGGTTGGTGTGTAAATTTGAATCATAGTGGTATTAACTGGTCTTCCTTGTAGATGTATGGATAGTATCTCATTACAGAGAGCACTGTACTTCAAGATAGATCTTGACATGTTCTTTTTGATGATAAATGTGATGCCATTTCTCTTCAATTTTCATACCTAGCTTAGTAAGCCATATGATTGTCATATTCAAAATGGTCAATACTAGTCCATTTCTGCTTACTAATGCCTAAGACATCCATCTTTATGTGGTCCACTTCATTTTTGACACCTTGCAATTTTCCTAGATTCATATTCCATACATTCCATGTTCTGATTATTAATGAATGTTTACAACTGTTTCTCTTCATTTTGTGTTGTGCCCCATCTGCAAATGAAGGTCCAGAAAACTTTATTCCATTTGTGTCATCACAGTCAACTCAACTCATCCCCACTCATATTTTGAATGCCTTCCAACCTTAGGAGTTCACCTTCTGGCACTGTTATCTGACAATAGTCTGGTGCTATTTATTATGTTTTCATCTTTTGGCACTATATAAGTTCCATTGCTATTCTTAAGGTGGATGCCTGGTGTAGCAATGTAGGATCAGCACTGGACTGCAAACCACAAGGTTGACAGTTCAGACCCACCAGTTGCACCTTGGAAACGCTATACAGGGTCACTATGAGTCAACTGACTAGATGCCACTTAACAACAAACATTCAGAAGTAGTCCACATCCCATTCTTCCAAGTCTGTCTTAGTCTTGATGCTTATCTGAAGCCTGTCTACTATGGGTGACCCTGCATCATAGTAACACACAAGCTACTACTAGACAAACTGACATGTAAGTGGTGGGTTGTTGTTGGTATGTACCATCAAGTCAGTTCTGACTCATCACAGTCCTGTATGGAGCAGAACAAAATACTTCCAGTCTAGTCTTATTCCATCTTCACAATCTTTCCTGTGTTTGAGCCCATTCTGCAGCCATTATGTTAATCCTCCTCATTGAGAGTCTGCCTCTTTTTCTCTGACTCTAATTTACCAGCTCAAATGTCCTTGTCTAGGGATTGGTCCCTCCTGAGTGTATGTCAAAGGTGCATCCTCCTTTTTAAGGAGCATTCTGGCTGTACTTCTCCCAACACAGATTTGTTGATTCTTTTGGCAGTCCATAGTATATTTAATATTCTTCACTAACACCATAATTCCAAAGCATCGATTCTTCTCTGGTCTTTCTTATTCAATGTCCAACTTTCACATGCACATGGGACAATTGAAAATACCATAGCTTGGGTCTGGTACACCTTCATTCTCAAAGTAAAATATTTGCTTTCTAACACTTTAAAAAGAGTTTTTGCAGCAGAGCTGTCCAATGCAGTACATTGTTTGATTTCTTGACTGCTACTTCCATTGGCTCCTGATAAGGTGCTGTAGGATAAGCACTGAACTACGAACCACAAACCCACCAGCCACTCATGGAAAACCCCATACAGAGTCACCATGAGTCTGAACCAATTTGACGGCACTAAACAACAACAACAATTTCCATGGACACTGATATTTATCATGATGTAGCTTATTGGTCAAATTGTGAGAATTTTTGTTTTCTTTATGTTGAGGTGCAATCCATACTGAAGACTGTAGTCTTTTTAAAACCAAAGTGGCATAATCAATGCCTGTCTAATATAAGAATTGTTGTTGTTGTTGTTAAGTGCCGTTGAGTCAATTCTGACCCATAGTGACCCTGTATAGGATTTCCAAGGAGCAGCTGGTGAACTGAACCACCAATCTTGCAGTTCAATCAACTTTGCAGTCTGACACAAATAGTTGAAATTACTTTTCATTTAATGGGAAAAAAATGAAGCTTAAATCAATTGCCAATGGAATTAAAAGATAACAATTTCAAAAATGCAAGTTTTCTAAAGCAGGTCCTAAGAGAATAACAATGAGACATACAAAAGTGCTAACTAGCAGGTGCATATTCATTTCTAAGTTGTGTCAAAGATAACAGTTTTCCTAGTTAACTGGAAGCTGTATTTTGAGCTTCTGGGAAGGAGAATAATTTAAAAGGAACATTCTAATGTTCTGATCATTTCTTTTCCCTTCAGTTTTTATTGTGATTTAGGTAAATGTTGACAAAGCAAATTGGTTTTCCATTCAACAATTCATGCACATTTTGTTTTTTGACATTGATTGCAATCCCCATGATGTAGCAGCTCTTTTCTCACTTCCTCCTGAACTTACCATTTTTTTCGTTGTTCTTTTCTATCCTTTCCTGCTTTCTGAGCTTTACCTCTGGACTAATGCTGCTCTTTTGATTTTGTATTACGGATTGTTTTAAGGAGTTCGTACATTCCTGCTGTTATTGTTCACCTAATAGGCCTATTTATTGATTGACTGAATTGAAGCATTTGAGCTATGGTGTTGGAGAAGAATATTAAAAGTACCATGGACTCTTGGGCCCAGAGTCAGTGACATAGCCACAGAGGACTAGAGTGGAGAGTGAAGCATCCAGCCGATAAGAGAGGGCATATGCATAAGAACACCCACACTTGCAGATAATACCTATTTGCCCTGGCTTCAATGACTGGATGATCAGAGCTCAACCAGAAGTAAAAAGAAGAGGAAAAAAAAAAAAAAAAAAAAAAAATATATATATATATATATATATATATATACACACACAGAGTAGACAGGGATAGGCAACTTGGACATTGGCTACCCAAAATGGGGGGTGGGGGGCTACAAAGACAAGACGTGACTGGCTTACAAGCTTACAAGAGGGAACCTAGATCCAGAGGGCCTGGAGGAAGGTAGAATCTCCAGTGAGTAGTATTCAATCTGACTAGGCGGGGCTGATGCAATGAAATGTAGACGGGTCTCTTGTGATACAATAGTGAATAATTGTTATCAGGACTGACTGTTAGGGTTGGAAATGTAAGGGTGGACGTTTTATAGCAAGGAGGGGAGTGATTGACTTTTCAGTCTAGGAGCAGAGGTCCCTAGGACCATCAAGGGAGAAGAGCAGAGAGCAGGACCCTACCCAGAGAAGCAGTGATGCCTGAAATGGAGCCAGAGATGATGATGTGGAGCTATGGAGCAGCTGGAGACTCTAGACCCAGAGACGGAGAGCGACTGTGTGCTGAAGACCTGGGGGGTATGGGGGAAGGATTGCATGGAGGGGATTGTAACCATGGCAATGAGACGATATACGATAGAATGAATGTAAAACTAATGTTCTCCCATGTAAACTGTCACATAATTCACAATAAATCATTTAAGAAAGAAAGAAGAAAAAAAAGTAACATGGACTGCTAGAAGAACAAACAAAATTATGTTGCAAGAAGTATATCCAGAATGCTCCCTAGAAGCCAGGATGGCAAGAATTTGTATCTGATATTTAGGACATATTATTAGGAGGCACCATTTCCTAAAGATGGATATCATGATAGGTAAAGTCAATGAAAAAGAGGAAAGACCCACAATGAGATGGATTTGCAATGACCGTAGCAATGCGCTGAAGCTTAACAACAATTGTGAAGATGGCAAATGACTAGGCATTATTTCCTTCTGTTGTGCATAAGGTCACTATGAGTTGGACCCAACTCAGCAGCACCTAACAATAACAACAATATATATTTAAGCTGACTTCTGGTATGGCCTTTGCATATGTGTACTGTATTATTTTTAGGTTTTATTGTGAATTATGTGATAATTTACACGGGAGAACATTAGCTTTACATTCATCCTATCGTATACAGTTTATTGCCATGGTTACAATCCCCTCCATGAATCATCAACCAACCAAAGTGTATATCCTGAAAGCCTGCCCCCTGGTTGTCGTACACAGCCCCTCTTCCTCTTGCTTTTATATATAGATTAGTCATTCAGTTTGCATTGCTGTGGTGAATTGCATGTTGTGATGATGGAAACTATGTCACCGGTAATTTAAATACCACCAAGGTAGACAGGTTTCAGCTGAGCTTCCAGACTAACACAGATTAGGAGGAAGGAGAGGCAGTTATGTTATGAACAACATTGTCACATATAGTTCGGGAAATTGAAAACATTGTGAATAGCATCAGAATATTGTCAGATATAGTGCCAGAAGATGAACCCCTCAGATTGGAAGGCACTCAAAATACAACTGGGGAAGAGCTACCCCCTCAAAGTAAAGATGACTGTGATGACATGAATGAAGTAAAGCTTTCCGGATGTTCATTTGCTGATGGGGCACAACTCAAAAGGAGAAAAAGCTGCAAACATCTATTAATAATTGGAAAATGGGATGTATAAAGTATTAATCTTGGACATTTGGAAGTTGTCAAAAATGAAATGAGATATATAAACATTGATGTGCTAGCTACTAGTGAGCTGAAATGGACTAGTATTGACCATTTTGAAACTGACAATCATATGGTTTTATATGCTGGGAATGACAAAGAGGAATGGTGTCGTATTCATCATCAAAAAGAACATTTCAAGATCTCCTTGCACCTACAATGAAAACCAGTTAATACCACTATTATTCAAATTTACATACCAACCACTAAAGCAAGTGATGATGACATTGAAGAATTCTACCAACCTCTTCAGTCTGAAATTGATCAAGCATGCAATCAACATATAATGATAATTGTTGGTGATTAGAATGTGAAGGTTGGAAATAAAGAGGAAGAATCAGTAGTTTAAAAATATGCCTTTGATGATAGAAATGTTGCTGGAGATCAAATAATATTATTTTGCAAGACCAAGAACTTATTGATTGAAAAAACATTTTTTAAACAACATAAAAGGTAACTATACATATGGATCTCACCAGATGGAATACACAGGAATCTAATTGATTACATCTGTGTGAAGAGATGGTCAAAAGCTCTGTATCATTTACAAAGGCAAGGCCAGGGACCAACTGAGAAACAACCATCAATTGCTATTATGTAAGCTCATGCTGAAACTGAAAAAAATTACAAGTCCACAAGAGCCAAAATATGACCTTGAACATATCCCATCTGAATTTAGAGATCATATCCAGAACAAATTTGATGCATTAGACACTAATGACCAAAGACCAGAAAAGCTGTGGGACAAATCAACAATGCATAATGGGAAAAAAAATCAAAAAGTCATTAAAAAGACAGAGAAAAAGAAAGGAAGATTAAAATGTATGTCAGAAGAGACTCTGAAATTTGATCCCCAGTAGAGCGGAGATGTCAGCTTGAGGACTAGGGTGCGCCTGACCCAGGCCATTGTGTTTTCAATAGCCTCATATGGATGCGAAAGCTGGACAGTGAATAAGGAG
>NW_006408740.1:4534283-4536059 GCF_000296735.1 Chrysochloris asiatica
GAAAGATGTTTGCTTGTGCTTTATTTACTATGCAAAGGCTTTCAATTGTGTGGATCTTGACAAGCTATGGATAATATTGCTAAGAATGGGTATTACAGAACATTTAATTATGCTCATGAGGAACCTTTACATAGACCAAGAGGCGGTTATTAGACTAGAACAAGAGAATATTGAATGGTTTAAAATAAGGGAAGGTATGCATCAGGATTATATTATTTCACCATACTTATTCATTCTGTATGTTGAGCAAACAATTTGAGAAGCAGGATTATATGGAAAAGAATGTAGCATCGGGATTGGAGGAAGACTCATTAACAATCTGCAATATGCATGTGATACAACCTTGTTTAATGAAAGTGAAGAGGCCCACACTGGACCAATAAATAGCATCATGATGAATGGAGAAGAGATTGAAGTTATCAAAGACTTCATTTTCCTTGGATCCACAATCAACACACATGAAAGCATCAGCCAAGAAACAAAACAACGTATTGCACTAGGCATATCTGCTCCACAAGACCTCTTTAAACTGTTCAAGAGCAAAGATATTAGTTCGAGGACTAAAGTGCACCTAACCCAAGCCATGGTACTATTTTCATCTGCATATGTAAGTTGGACAATGACTAAGGAAGACTGTAGAAGAACTGATGCATCTGAGTTGTATGGTTGGAGAATATTGAAGGGACCACGGACTGCCAGAAGAACAAACAGGTCTATGCTGGAAGAAGTACAATCCTTAGAAGCCAGGATGGTGAGCCTTCATCTATCAGGAGGGACCAGTCCCTGGAGACAGGACATCATGATAGGTAAAATGGAGGGTCAGCAAAAAAGAGGAAGACCCCCAATGCAATGGATAGGCACATTGGCAGCAGCTATGGGCTCAAGCATAACAACAATTGTGAGGATTGTTATGAGTCAGAACCAACTTAAAGGTACCAAATAACAACAGATAAATGTATGTATACCCGTGGGTTTCAAAAAGTTCTGGAAAAATGGAATACAAAGATAATGGAAATTTTTCATGAACTTTTTGAAGCCCCCTTTTATACACACACATACACACACTCACACACACCTATATATACATTGGGAAAAAGCTAAGATTATTTGTTCCCATAAAGATCTATAGTCTTGGAAATCCTATATAGGGCGTCAGAATCAACTCAATGGCAGTGAGTTAGGTTTTATAAAAACATGCTGGTGGTGGTTGTGTACCTTGGAGTCAGATTCCAATTCATAGTGACCCTGTATAGTGTTTCTGAGGCTGTAAATCTTAAAAGGAACAGAAAGCCTCATCTTTCTTCCCTGAAGGGGCTGGTAGATTTGAACTGCTTAACCTTGTGTTTAGCAGTTCAACTTGTAATTCACTATGCTACTTGGTGTTGTTAAGTTCCATCAAGCCGTTTTCGACCCATAACAACCTGTATAGGGTTTTCAAGGAATGGGCTGGTAGGTTGAACTTCTGACCTCATGGTTAGCAGTTCAGTGCTTATTCTACAGTATCACATCAGGACTCCCACTATGCTACTCTTATTGTTAAATGCCATTGAGTCAGTTCCTACCCATAGCCACCCTGTATAGGGTTTCCAAGGAGTGACTGGTGTTTTCAAACTGCCAACCTTGTAGTTGAAACTGACCTTGTGGTCCAGTGCATTATCTCACAGCACTACACCACTATGCTACTTTTTTGTTGTTAAGTGCCATCAAGTCCATCCCGACTCATAGCTACCCTATATAGGGTATCTGAGGACTGGCTGGTGAATTTGAATCGCTGAC
>NW_006408740.1:4537900-4719800 GCF_000296735.1 Chrysochloris asiatica
TTGTTTGTAATTTTCCAACTCAATGAAGATTCTCAAAAAAAAAAAAAAAAAAAAAAACTATCTTAAAATTTCAAAAGAAATTAATGTGCAAATATTGTATAGAAAACTGAACTTCTTTAGCAAATAAAGTCTGGACACTAAAGCAGGTGGGGGCATTTTGCCCTCTTCCGATTTGGAATGGATAGTTGTGGTGTTTGTAACCCTGTCTCAGGTTTTAGAGAATTGCAGAGAGCTATTGTTGGACTCCTGGATTCCAACAATAGGATAAGCACTGTAGGATAAGCACTTGACCACAGGCTTGGTTTGAACTGAAAGGTTGGCAGTTCAACCCATCAGCTGTTCCTTGGAAATCCTATACAGGGTCACTATAAGTTGGAATCGACTCAATGGTATTTAACAACAATAGCAACAGCTATTGGGGCTTCACTGCCTATACAAGCGATTCCCAGATTACAGCTCTGAGCTTGATGCTTGGAACACCCTCCATCTTGTTCCATCTCTGAGAGGGAAGAGGTTGCAAGATCATCTACCCTGGAGGAAAGAGAAGGAGGGCCTCTTGCCCAAGTACTACATTAGGGAGAGAATCCATATCTAAAAGAGTATCTATCCTACCTAGTTGTTCAGTCATCTTATTATTCTGATAATATTTCCATCTAAAACTGACCTTATTCTACTAAATTGAAGGACATTGCTCTGACAGGCTATGGACTGAATTTACTTAGGTTACACTATAGCCTCTTTTCTACCTTCTGCACCTTTGATACCTTTCAAGTCTGTCCTATTTCATATTCAGATTACGAGAACTTTTTGTATATGTTTTCTAGTACTAGTTGAAGGGTGTTGAATCCAAGCAAAGGAGTTAGCATTTTGTCATAGAAAGAGCAAGAGCACATCTGGGATCCTATCAGTACTGCCAGGTATAAGCTTTGTGACATCGGTTAAATTCTCTGAGCTTCAGTTTACTTTCCTTTAATGGGTGGGATACTCAATTTATTTCAAGGAGTTCTTGTGCTCAACTTAGGCAAAAGTAATAACTTGCTGTTAGTTGGTGATCAAGTCGGCTCTGACACATGGAAACTTTAGTATGATAGAGCAAAATGCTGCCCAATCCCACTCTGTCTTTATGATCGTTGGTATCTTCAAGTCCATTTTACAGATATTGTCTATTTTGAATCCTTACTACCTAGGGAGCTCGTCTTCCAGTACTGTCTCCAACAAACAATGTTTTGTTGTGATCCACAGAATGTAAAATGGCTATATTTTGGAAGTTGTAACACTGTGAGTTAATACACTGGACTTCAAGGTTGGTTTGAACCACAAGATCAGGAGTTCAAGCTTACCAGCCACTCCTCAGAAACCCTTTACAGGGTCACTATGAATCAGAACTGACTCAATGACACTTCACAGCATTTTTGGAAAGTGGATCAACAGGCCTTTCTTCCTAGTGTGTATTAGTCTAGAAGCTCTGCTGAAAAATACCACCATGGTATTTGGAATACTTGTGGCATAGTTTCCAGCATCACAACAAAAGACAAGCTACCACAATACAACTCTGATAGATGGTGGTGGTGGCTGTGCCCATTAAATGTGGCTGTATACTGAAAAGGACCAATAAATGCTACCTTTCCTTGCCCAATCTCATCTTAAAAAGCAAAAGACCACAGCCAATGAGTTGCTTCTGACTCATAGCAAATACTCTGTAGGGAGCAGCCTTATATTTACTTCTCCATAAGTGAAGGACGTTACTCTGACTATGGGCTGATGGTTGTTGTTAAGTGCCGTCCAGTCATTTCCAATTCATAGTATATTTGAACCACCAACCTTGCGGTCTAGTGCATTATCCTGTGGTGCCACACCAGGATTCCAAAGTTTTTTTGTTTTGTTTTTTTAAATGTGTGTTAACCCTGTAAACATGGTCCATCAACAATAAAGATCACTGGGTGATACCCACCATAAATTACAGTAGATAGGATTGCTTACAGAAAGGGCGGTTTTCAAATCTCTTGTTGATAAGTGCCATCGAGTTCAGACGAATAACGACCCTGTATAAGATTTCTGAGAAGAGTTTCAACTGCTGACCTTGTGGTTCAAATCACCCTTGCAGTTCAGGGCATTATCCTGCAGCACCGCACCAGTACTTCTGAAGTCCATCTTAGTCAAGGCTTTGTTGTTGTGGTTAAGTGCCCTCGAGTCTATTTTGACTCATAGTGACTCTATGTAGGGTTTCCAAGGAGTGGCTGGTGAGCTTGAACCTCCATCCTTGCGGTTCAAACTGACCTTGCAGTCCACGCATTAACTAGAAGTGCCACACCAGGATTCAATCTAGGCTCACTTCCTAACACCTGGCCATTTTGGAGTCCTGGTGTGGCACTGTAGGACAAGCACTGGATTTGAAACTGGAAGGTTGGTGGTGCAAAGCCACCAGCATGACTGGACTAGGGACGGGAGACTTGGGATCAAGAATGACTCAGCCATTCCCAGGAAAACTGTAAAAGTCTTGACATACTGAAATCCCTGAGGAAGTGAGGCAACCATGAGGAAGAAACTGATACCTAGAGGCATGGGTAATGGGCCTACAATTAGAAGACGCAAGTATTCTGTTGGCCTGCCCTCTGGTTCTTTGCTTCCCTCAAACCCTAGGAAATAACAGCATTGCACTGAAACTCCCAGGAGCCTGGGGAGAAAAAAGTTTTCTAAACCACAGGTATTTCATTCCAGCTTGGAAAGCTCCCTGGGGCATGGAGTTCTTATTTGATACTGGCACTTTGACCTCTTTTCTGTAACTCCTCTGAAGGGGGGGGGGGGGGGGGGGCTGGGTATGGTGGATATTCAGTGGGCTGGCTTTGGCCGTCACCAAACTGGCTGCTGCTCCATTTTGTGAATGGAAATCTTTGGATCTGAGGATGGAGAGGAGAGTGGAGTGTGAGAGTGGAGGGGGTGTATGACAACGCTCAGAGACAGCCTGTTTTTCTCAGTGTCTGGCCTCAGAGGGACTCTTTCTCTCTTTCCAGATGTTCACTGTGTTTATAGCTGCTGAAGCAAAAGACCCAACTCCCCCATTAATAAGTTTCTTTCTTGTTTTGCAGCCAGGGGTCTCAGCTTCGAGTCCACAGCTGGAAAAGCCGAGGTTGGGGGGTAGGAGGGTGGAAGACAGGACTGAAAGCCAAGGCGGTCTGCTCCCCTCCCCCCAGCCTCCCGGTCCCTCACCCCGACCCCGCCTTCCTCCTCTGCAATCCTCCCAAAATACACGAGCACACAAAAAGAAAAACACCAGCAGATTTTTTATTTCAGAGAGTAAACACTTGGGCCACGGGGGTCTGGAGGTTATGGGAAAAGAGGAAACCATCAGGCTAATCAGGCAGGCACACACTTCCCCTGCTGAAATAAAACAGAAAATCATTGCTCCGCAGGGCTGGCGGGTTAACCCCTGCGCTGCCAGCATCACTGGGCAGGCAAAACTAGCCACAGAGGCAGCGCTCTAAGGACTACAGAGTTCTCAAATCCAGACCCAGGCCCGAGAAAGAGAGAGAAGAGAGGACTGGCCCTGCCGGACATCCCCCAGGAGGTCCATGGTAGGACATCTGCTCTGAATTCTTTAGAAACAGTTAGAGCATAATAGATTCTGTTTATAGATGTAGTTTTGCAAGAGTTTGCGGTGGTGGGGAGGGCTGGGTGTAGATGAGGCGAGAGGGCGTAGCTGTAGATCGATTGGTGAGATAGAGCGCTAGGTAAGGGAGTGAAACTCTGACCACAGCACAAATGCATTTTGTGTTGTTACCCTCTAGAAATGAACTAGGGAGTAGAGGAAGGGGTCTGATTGGGGCCCAGGTTTTAGCCCTGCCTCCTACTGGCTTTACACCAGGGATACATTATTGAGCCCCTCTGGGCCTCAGTTTCCTCATTCCTAAGGTAATAGTGCCTACCTCACTAAATTAGTGTGAAGAATAAAATATTAAATGTGGAAATAAGTACTTGGCAAGACTTACAGAAGGCTCCCAATTTATGATTTCATTTGCAAGAGGGCTGGGGTGCTTGGAGACATGTTTTTTATGGGTTGTATACCAACAAACAGTTGCCGTAGAATCCATTCTGACTGTAAAGTTTTCAATTGCTGTTGTTTTTTTGTTTTGTTTTTATGGCAGTAGGTTGCCAGGTCTTACTTATGAAGTGCTCTAGGTCGTGGTGGTGGTAGTTATGTGCCATGGAGTCAATTCAGACTCATAGTGACCCTTATAGGGTTTCCTGGGCTGTGAATCTTTACTGGAGCAGAAAACCTCATCTTTCTTCCATGGAGTTGCTGGTAGATTCAAACTTCTGGCTTGAGGTTAGCAGCTCAACTTGTAACCTACTACATTGCCAGAGTTCCTACTGTAGCTGTTGTTAAGTATCCTCAAGTCTGTTCTGACTCATAGAGACCCTGTGTAGTTTCCAAGGACTAGTGCCGTCAAGTCGATTCTGACCCATAGCGACCCTGTTTAGGGTTTCTGAGGAGCGACTGATGAGCTTGAATCACCCACCTTGTGGTTCAAACCGACTTTGCAGTTCAGCACATTAACCCACAGCTAAATTTTCAGTTAGCAGCTGAGTGTATAAACTGCACCACCCAGGAACTCCATTTGTCCTACAGATTCTTGTAAACCGATCAGCTCCCTTCATCCCTCACTATTACATTCCCTCCTTCCTTTCTACCTTCCAGTACATTATTAAAGCCTTTGGGTTACATCTTCACTCATTTGCCCCCTTGCTGCCTGTCTGGAAAGCATAAATATCTCATGGGCCAGAGGTCAGAGTTAGAACATGAGATCTAATTGTGTTTAAAGAGAAATTACCTTACCACTGATGTATGGTGCAACCTTTGGCTTTCCAGACGTTGCTAGTGTAAGGGGCCTTGCCAGCTCTCATTTCAATCCTGCACCTCTCTTACATTCTAGTCCACTGACCATCCCCTCCCACACAGTCACTTTCTTAAATAGGGTTGTGTTTTCCCCATTCCCTGAACATCCCAGTTAGATTTACTCATGGCCTTTGAGTAATTGTTTGCTTCTTTTGGACTTTCTCACTGTTTTTTTTAAATCGGAACTTTTAGAATCTCTTATGGAGTCCTTGTGTGGCACTGTGGATAAGCACTGGACCGCTAACCACATGGTCAATGGTTCAGACCCACTAGCCACTCCTTGGAAACCCTATACAAGGATTTGATTCACTATGAGTTGGAACCAACTTGATGACTCTGATAACAAGAAGAACATTGGGTCACTATGAGTTGGAATTTACTTGATGACAATGGGTTTTTTGCTTTGTTTTGTTTAGGTCAGCCTTGAAGGTGGGGTTAAAGCTTTTTTTTAAACCTACCGATTCTTGAAATTTTTTAAACAGCCTTTTCCATGCTTCTCAGACAAGTTGAAATGCTGCAACAGAAACAGATGCACCAGAACACAAATCTCTGTAGAACCAGTGTTCTAGTTGACTTTTCAGTTTTCATTTCATGGCTTAAAGACTTCATTTATTTTTTATTAACCATAATACATTTTGCCCAGTCTTAGACCTGCAGATACTCATAGTGCAGGGGTTCCTAACCTGGAAGCATTTCAGAAATATATGTTTCCTCTGAAATTATTAAAAATAAAGAATTAAATGTCTGTAGCTTTCCTCTGATTCTCAGAGTGGTTTGAGACCCCAAAGAGGTTAAGACCTACTGCCCCAAGGGAAACCGTACCTTTGTTCCCCCTGTGTCTCTGAGCATATTGTAATTAGGAAGCTCAACTGCATTGAATTCCCTGGTATGAACTTCCTTCTTGTAAGTCCCTTCTCACTCTCTGGTCAGTCCTTGGAGAGTGTACTGCAATTTGGAAGCTGTTTCTATTCCAGTCTTAGAAACAGCACTGAGTCCTTGTATGAAGGCTAGTAGCCACATTGCTCCTTCTTTCTCAACATCTTTTATTTCATGCTTTGTAGAATGGTCTTTCCAAGCACCCACAGAGACTATATAGAATTACTGGTTTCAAACCCTTTTAAAAGTGAGTTAAAGGCTGGCACTAAACAGGCACTTTGGTCCACTTCAGGCCACCACAGGAAAATCACACTCTCATCTGCTTTTCATGGGCTACCTAATGAAAAATAGCTTTTCTCCAGCATTGCTTAGGTTTGGTAGAAACAGTGCCTCTAACTGGGGCAGAAATGCAGAGCTAACTCTTCCCTATTCACAGAAACAAGTATGATCACTTGCTGAAACTGGGTCATCCTTGGAGCTTAAGCCTTCATTCTGATCTTTGACTTCTGTTGAAAACATCAACTATTATATTCACTGCCACAAACTAACTTAGAAAAATGGAGATAATTTTCAGACATCTCAAATCTAGACAGAAAGAATCAGCTACTTTGGACTGCCCAATGATGTCTTGGAGTTCTGGTATGGCACTGTGGGTTAATGCGCTGGACTGCAAAGTCGGTCTGAACCACAAGGTCGGCAGTTCAAGCTCACCAGTCGGCTCCTAGGAAACCCTATACAGGATTGCTAGTATTTCCATCTTTGGTCAATAAATTAGATGGATACTTTTCACTCTAAGCAGAGCTTAGGGCTTGTTGTTGTTGTTATGTGCCGTCAAGTTGGTTCCGACCCATAGTGACCCTGTATAAGGTTTCCAAGGAGCAGCTGGTGAGCTTGAACCACTGACCTTACAGTTCAAACGGCTTTGAGTTTAGGACTTAGGTCTTGGTAAATGCTCATATGTTGAAACTGGGCTTTATAACAAAAGTGGCTGGTTATTTCTGGAAACAAATACTTATGGGCTGATGCTGGAGAGTTGAGCAAAGAGTGAAAATAATATGTGTAGAAGTATGGTGTATGTATGTCAACCTTACTTAAAATATTTAAGCATTTAATCTGTGCTTTGTGTTACTGAACAACAGTAGCAACCAATCTAACTAATGTGATGCAAAGTTTGCTGGATTTGGATTCTTTTGATTGTTTCAGCTTGGTTTTAGATTACGCTACATTTCCAGTTAGGTATATTTGCATATCTCTATTTCTATATTGGAATCCTTGTGTGGTGCTGTGAGTTCATGTGCTGGACTGCGAGGTTGGTTTAAATCATAAGGTCGGCTGTTCAAGCTTACCAGCTGCTCCTTGGAAACCCTTTTATGCAGGGTTGCTATGAGTTGAACCAACTTAACAGCATTTAACAACAACATTTCTGTATTGCTTTTTTACTAATACTGAAACAATTAAGACTATTGATAAAAAATAATTAGTATCCCATCCTTCACCAATTTCAAAACACTATTTTTCTAGAACATCTAAGAGAAGATCTGTCGTTCCAGAGTAGCTTGAGAGGTAGCATAGTTACGATTCATTAAGTACTTTCTATATACCAAGGATGACACACATGGTATGTCTTCTGCAGTATCCTGTGGGGTAATAAAATTTTCAGATGAGACAAATGAGGTTCAGAGATAAAAAGTTACCTCTTCTAAAAAAAAATCTGCTGTTGTTGTTAGTTGCCATCCAGTTGATTGTATATAGAATTAGAACTGCTCCCTAGGATTTCAAGACTGTACCTTTTGAAACTTTCAGCAAGATTGTGAACTAGGCCAACACACTACGTGTACTCTCTACAGCGAAGATATGAAGAACCAAATAAAACAGAAACAGATGAAAATTCTGGCACCCTGAACCTCAGAAGAAAGGTTAGCGAGGTGGATAGAGTACTTTCTGGGAGGAGAGGCTGAACAGGGATGGTGAGAGAGGGGGAGACTGACTGGTGAACACCTGGCCTGATGTGGCTTTACCTTCTGGTGAGCAGCTTTGGTGGTGGAGGGATGCCTATAAAAGCAGATTTGCACAGGTGATGGGAAAGGTGCAATTTCTTCTTTTTTCCCATGCTTCCCTGGCATGGTGGTGTGGCGAGTTCCCATCCTTATCCACTTCCAGCACAGACCCTGTTCTCTGGTGGTTTGGACCCACAAGATTGGGAACCATGCCAATGTGAGTTGGGAGCCGGCTACACCACTTTGGTACATGGATTCAAGTTGGCTCGGCTCTAGACCTACAAAATCCCCAGAGCCACCAGACCAGCATTTAACCAGTCACTCTTACTCCAGCTGCCCTGTGGTCCTGACAGACATTAAAACCAATTCAATCAAGGTCCCCAATGAACTACTTCTGGATTGAGTGCCCAGAACATAGATCACACCAAGGCCAATAGGAAATCCATCTAGGGCCAGGAACACTGCTGTCACATCTCTTCCACAACCACCTCATGAGACCCTTGAATTACAGGAGCTTACCAGAGACTTCTTACCTCCAGGTAACAACTGCACTGTTTGTTTTTGCAAATACAACAACCGCACAATACCCCAGAGACAACAGACAATTTTAGCTCATGTGAAGAAACGGGAGAATGGCTCAAAAAAATGACCAAGATGTAGAGCCAGAAAAATGTTTCTGAAGAAGAAACAGTAATGGAAATAACTGAAAAAAGAATGCAAAAGAATGGTAATTAAATATCTTCAAAGGATCAATAGGAAGATCAAAGAAAGCAAGGAGAATACAATAAAAACTTGAGAAGAATTCAGGAAAACACTACCATACAAACATACAAAATAAATGCAAGTTTTTAAACATACAAAACATGGAATTAGAAATCAAGAAGCTTAATACTAAGATCTCAGAAATGTGCAATATATTTATTGGGCAAAGGAGTCTATTTAAAGCAATGGAAACCTGCATTAGTGAGCTTGAAGACAAATCTCTCAATACTAGTATGCTAAAAGAACAATCCGAAAAAAGGATGAAAAAATCTGAATAAATCCTAAAAGTTATGTGGTACACCATGGAGAGGAACAACTTATGGGTGATGTGATCAGAATTCCTGAACAGGAAGAGGTAACACAGAGAAAATTGTCAAAAAGTTGTTGGAAGAGAACTTTCCTAAATATCATGAAAGACCAGATGATAGGCATACAAGAAACTGAACAAACAGGATAGATCCCAAAAGAAAATGACCAAGACATACCATAATCAGCTTTCCAAAATCAATGACAAGGGGAAAATTCTGAGAAGAGCTCAGGGAAAAATTAAAAGTTACCTACAAAAGAGAACCAATAAGACTAAACTCTGATTTTTTTTTTTAACAGAAACCATTCAGGTAAGAAGGCAATGGGATGATATATACAAAACTCTGAAAGAACAAAATTGCCAACCAAGAATCATAGGATACCCAGCAAAGCTGTACCTCAAACAGGACAATGAAATTAGGGCATTTCCTAGGAAACAAACCTATAAATCTGAAAATAGAGAACCAGAGATATCAATGTGTACTGAAGTCAACTACAAAGCAGAAAGAGGGAATAGTATAGATACAGATCTTACAAAAACAAGGAAGCCAGGTATATTTCAAGATAAAAATATACTGTTAAGCAGGGAAAAATTAATAAATTACAGTGTGATCTCAAAGAAAAATAATATACCTGCACATCAAAATTTTTAAATGAGGAAAGTGAGAAAGATTTAGTAAACAGAAATGAAAATGACAAGGAAAACCACAAACAAAATGAACTCAACATAGAAAATTATATGGAACAAAGAATCTAGCAGCACCACACAAAAAATACCTACACAGAAAAATGACAACAATCAGTTGATACCTATTGATAATTACATTGAATATAGATGGATTAAATGAACCAATCAAGAGACATTAAGAGCAGAATGGATAAGAAAATAGGATCTTTCAATATGCTGTCTATGAGATGTATCAAAATGGTTAAACAAACTCTGGTAATTACAGCAGAATGCTACAAAACAGAGAAGAATAATGGTGAGTCTGTGAAATATCTCACAACATGGTTGAACCTGAAAGACATTATGCTGAATGAAATTACTCAATCACAAAAATACCAGCACTGTATGAGGCCAATGTTGTAAAAGTGCAAAAAATATATATTTTTTCTCAATAAAGAAACAAACTATGATGGTTACAGAGTCCTGGTGTGGCACTGTGGGTTAATACACTGGACTGCAGAGTCAGTTTGAATCCCAAGGTTGGCAGTTCAAGCTCACCAGCTGCTTCTTGGAAACCCTATATTGGGTTGTTATGGGTTGGAAATGACTCAACAGCACTTAACAACATGATGGTTACAAGGGGAGGGAAAATTATTCATGGGTTAGAGGTTAGATGCACATTAACATAGGTGACAGGGCAGGCAATATACAAGAGGGAGATTAGCAGAGGAAAGATGAAGGTAGTGAGAGACACAGGAAGGAATGCAATAGATAAAGTGAATAGAGGTAAGTGTTCTTAAGTGTTGGTACATGGAGGGGATTGCAACCATGTAATTAAGGAAAGTATACAATTTGTTGAGTGTAAAACTGATGATCTGCTCTGTAAACCTTCACTCAATTCACAATAAAAAGTTAAAAAATGCAAAGAACAGAGCGCCCATAAAAATTCCGTATTTTATTTCCTTATAAGGTATTTTTCAGGCTGGACTGGTTTTACCTGGTTCCCTAGGCATGTGTACAACCTTAAAATATGAGCCACCAATGGGGACAGAGGAAAATACCAGCCCATGGGAGGAGCTCAAATCAAAGTCCCAAAGAACTATGAATGCTTGTATCTCTGAAAGTTCTGCCAAACCTTACCAACAATCTTTGTTGCCTACTCCACCTTGAAAAGAATCTGCACATGTACCTTATTCTCGTAAGTTTGCCTACAAGGGCCACTTCTTATAAGCTCCTGCTTATCCCTGTGAATAAACAGGATGCCTTGCCCTGCCTGCAAACCTTATAAACCCCAGCCAAACCTTTGTTGGGGGAAGGGTAGAATAGTTGCTTGGCCCCTCCCTCTCTGTCCCCTCTCCTGAGCTTTTTACTCATTTCTTCTACTAATAAACTTTTGTTTGTATGGGAAAAAAATATTGTAGTAACTTTTGGATGCAGATTGACAAGGTTGTTTTTCTAGGAATCTCTGGGTGGGTTTGAACTGCTTACATCTTGGCTAGTAATTGAGCACCTAACTGTTTGTGTCACCAGTGGACTCTTCACGAGTCTACTGTCAAGTCAATTTTGACTCCTAGGAACCCTATAAACAGGTTAGAATGGTCCCATAAGATTTTCTAGACTGAATCTTTACAGGAACAAACTTCAAAGTTTTTTCTTCTGTGGAACTACTGGTGGGTTTGAACTCCAGACCTTTCAATTAGAAAAAGTACTTAACCACTGCACCACCAGAGCTCAAACTCCCTAACTGTAATTCCAATAAGAAGGTAAGGAATTGATAACTCAACCAGAATCTCATTCCAATATTCATGCCTTTAAACATAGCTTTGACTGCCCAAATATTCTGTTAAAGTCTTCATTGCTGCCTTCTAGAATGAGAGACCCTAGCATTCAATCTTTTCAAAAGGTATCATATGATTAAGAACCAATTGAACGGAAGAAAGACCTCCTAGCTGCGCTAAAGGCATTGGTGAATAATAAGGGTCTGGGAATTGCCAAAATGCAAATGGAAATCTTTCAAGAAACTGAAAGACACTGGAGGCACATACTCACCTAAGCCAAGAAATTTGGAAGACAGCTAGTTGGCCAACCAATTGGAAGAGATCCATATTTGTGCCCATTCCAAAGAGAGGTGACCAATTAGAATGTAGAAATCATTGGACTATCATTAACACCACATGCAAGTAAAATTTTTTCTGAAGATAATTCAAAAAGTGCTGTAACAGTACATCAACAGAGAACTGCCAGAAATTCAAGCCAGATTCAGAAGAGGACATGGAATGAGGGATACCACTGCTGATGTCAGATGGATCTTAGCTGAAAGCAGAGACTATCATAAAGATGTTTATTTTGCTTTACTGACGATGCATAACATTACGTAGTCAATACTAAGTTATGGATAACATTACAAAGAATGGCTAGTTCAGAACACTTAATTGTGCTCATGAGGAACCTGTACATAGACCAAGAGGCAGTTATTAATGCAAAATAAAGGGATACAGAATGGCTTAAAATCAGGAAAGTTGTGTGTCAGGGTTGTATCTTTTCACTATATTTATTCAATCTGTATGCAGAACAAATAATCAGAGAAGCTGAATTATACGAAGAAGAACATGGCATCAGGATTGGAGGAAGACCTATTAACAGCCTGTGCTATATGGATAATACAGCCGTGCTTGCTAAAAGTGAAGAGAACTTAAAATACTCAACAATGAAGAACACAGACTACAGTCTTTAGTATGGGTTGCACCTCAAGGTAAAGAAAACAAATATCCTCACAATTGAACCAATAAATACCATCATATTAAATGGAGAAAAAATTGAAGTGGTCAAAGACTTCATTTTGCTTGGGTCAACAATTAACACTCATAAAGCATCAGCCAAGAAATCAAACAACGTATTAAATAAAGCAAATCTGTTGTATAAGACTTCTTTAAAGTATCCAAGATCAAAGATAGCAGTTTGAGGACTAAGGTACCCTAGACCCAAGCTATTGTAGTTTCTATGGCCTTATCATGAGAAAGTTGGAGAATGAATAAGGAAGAACTGATGCATTTGAGTTGTAGTATTAGAGAAGAATGTTGGAGAATGCACCATGGACTGCAATAAGAATAAAAGGGTCTGCGTTGGAAGAAGTGCAGCCTGAGCACTCCTTAGAAGTGAGGATGGCCAGACTTCATCTCTCATACTTTGGATATGCTATCAGGAGGGACCAGTTCCTGGAGAAGAACATCATGCTTGGTAAAATGGAGGGTCAGTGAAAAAGAGGAAGACCCCCAGCTAGATGGATTGCACAGTAGCAGCAGCAGCAATAGACTCAAGTGTGATTATAGCTGTGAGGTTGGTGCAGGACCGGGTAGTGTTTCATTCTGTTGTGCATGGGGTACTTATGTGTCAGAACTGACTCCATGGCAACAACAACATTCCCATAGAATCCTGGTGTGGCACTTTAGGATAAGCACTTGGCTGCCAACCAAAAGGCTGACAGTTCAGATTACCAGCTACACCTTGGAAACCCTATATAGGGTCCCTATGAGTTGGAATCAACTCAATGGCACTTAACAACAACAACAAAATAGCCCACAAACCAGAGACCCGTGAAACTTCCCACAAACTAGAGACCAAGGAATTAATTATAAATGAGCCACAGCTGCCTGATTTCTTGTCACTCTTCTCTGTGGTTTCTTTTGGTCCAACTTCAGTTATTTAAAGGTATGGAGGAGCACGGTAGTTGACACTTCTTTTCTTCATTGCAGTTAGGATCTGGAGAGTTTTCTGATCCCTTCTTACCTCATCATCTGAGTGTTGCACTTTCTTGCCTCTTACCCCTCCTCATCCAGCTAGCTCTGTGAGCCATCAGCGTCACTGAGCAAGACTAAATCCTATGAAGTTTCTGAAAGGTTATACCCTTGAAGCTCTCCACAGTGTACACAGCACGTGTTGAAGTTTACACAGACTTCTCAGACCTCTGAATAGAGAGACTAATTGTGGGGAAGCTGCTTTTCAGCACACAGGATGGGCTGTTCCCTGTGGGTTTTACTATCAAAAGGCTTTTAAAAGTGCAATGTAGCTATTGTTGAATATTTCACAATGAATTAAATACCATTTCTCTCCTCGCAGCTGTTCCATGGGAGTGAGTGTAGAGTGCATTTTTTTTTCCTGGCAGAAGATGTCTGCTGCATAAACCTAAGTACTGTAGTAATGAGATTATTTGTATGTGAATTATTTAGGAAAAACATTTCTTTATTTTAAATTCAGTGTGATGCCGGGCTGCTGCTCTGGAGACAGGGAGAGAGAAGGAGAGCCTTGGAAAAGAATTGGATTGAAATGTCTCCAAGCAGAACTGGGAGAAGGCAGGGGTGAGGGATTCAGGGATTCAGCTTTTAGACTCTGTATTTATCCACAGTTCCCTTGAGGCTGCCTGCATTGCTTAGTCTTACTGAGTATGCTACGGAGGAGGGAAATTCCATATTTTTTTTTAGTAAACAATTAATCACTTTTCCATCTGCACTTTAAACATTCTTTCCTGATCTCATAAGTTTTTAATGGAATTGAAGGTACATTTGTTTTCTTTCCACCTATTTTTATATCAAACAGACTTTAAGAACTTATACTTGTAAAACATACAAGGAAAACTTTTAGAGGGGTTACCACAATTTGGGAAGTCCTGGGTGGTGCAAACAGTTAAGTGCTCAATCATTAGTCAAAAGCACCTCAGAAGATAGGTCTGGTGATCTTCTTTTGAAAGGTCATGGTCTTTGAAAACCTTGCAGAGCACATCTCTATGTTAACACACATGGAGTTACCATGAGCTGAAATTCACTTGACAGCAACTGTCAAGTCCAAAACCACCACCACCACTGCAATTTGGATATATTTGACCTAAATAGTGCTATAAGACCAAGTGATAAACCAAGTATCTGCACACTTCCTCTTACTTGACTTGCTTTTCTTCTTTACATTTTTCTTTACCTTTCATAGAAATTGAGCTTCAGGTGCACAGTGAGTTGGAACTAAGTATAAAATCAATTAAGATTAAATATGAATATAGATTTAACTCTTTTGAAACTATCATCAAACAGGGACCAGTTGTTCCTCATACCATTGAAGACTAAGAAAAAGATGGTATTAAGTAGAAAAGAAGGGATTTAGATTAGCTATAAGGAAATTGAAGATAATTCAAAAATGGTTGCAGCATTACATTGACAGGTAACAACCAGAAATTTAAGCTGGATTCAGAAGAAGATGTGGGATGAGGGATGTAGTTGCTGATGTCAGATGGATCTTGGCTGAAAGCAAAGAATATCAGAAAAGTATTTACTTGTGTTTAACTGAATATGCAAAGGCATTCAACTGTGTAGATCACAACAATTTATGGATTACATTGCAAAGAATGGGAATTGCAGAACACTTTACTGTATTCATGAGGAACCTGTACATTGACTAAGAGGCAGTAATTTGAACAGAACAAACTGATGCTTTCAGTTTAAAATCGGGAAAGATGTACATCTTGGTTGTATACTTTCACGATACTTAATCTGTATGCTGAGCAAATAATTTAAAAAGCTGGTCTTTATGAAGAACACAGAATCAAGATTGTAGAACATAAAATCATAACAATGTGTAATAAGCAGAGAATACAACCTTACTTGCTATAAGCTAAGAGAACTAGAAGCATTTATGTTAAAGATCAAAGACTGTATACAGCCTTCAGCATAGATTACACCTCAACATAAAGAAAACAGAAATGACCACAACTGGACCAATAAGCAACATCATGATAAATGGAGAAAAGATTGAAACTGTCAAGGATTTAATTTTATTTGGATCCACAGTCAATGGTCATGAAAGCAGTAGTCAGGAAATCAAACAACATACTCTATTGGACACATCTGTTACGAACGACCTCTTTAAACTGTTACAGAGCAAAGATGTCACTTTGGGGACTAAAGTGCCCAAGCCACAGTTTTTTCAGTTGCCTCATGTACATGTGAAAGCCAGACAATAAATATGGAAGACTGAAGAAGAATTAATACATTTGAATTGTGATATGGTGAAGGATATTGAAAGTACCACGGATTGCCAGAAGAACCAACAAATCTGCCTTGGAGGAAGTACAGCCAGAATGTCCCCTAGCAGCCAGGATGGTGAGACTTCATCTCCCATACTTTGGTCATGTTGTCAGGAGGGAACAGTCCATGGAGAAAGACATCATGCTTGGTAAAGTAGAGGGCCCCAACAAGACGAATTGGTACAGTAACAGCAGCAGTGAGCTCAAGTATAACAACAGTGTTTCACTCTTTTGTGCATAGGGTCTCTGTCAGTCAGAACTGATTCAGTGGCACCTAACAACACAGAGGGAAAAGTGGTTAATAACACTTTTAAATGGCTTCCATGGATACTTTTCTTTGAATATATCATCTGAATATTGCATGGTGGTGATTGTGTGCCATCGAGTCAGTTCTGACTCATAGCGACCCTGTGGAGGATTCCCAAGGCTATAAACCTTTACGGGAGTAGAAAGTCTCTGTTCTCCCATGGAGCAAATGGATGATTCAAATTACTGACCTTGCAGTTAGCAGCCCAGTTCATAATCCACTACGCTACCAAGGCTCCCCAACCAAATATTGCATAGATAGCTCAAATTCACAGCTGAGCTCATTACTTTCTCCCCTATGTCTGTAACCTAATTTTTACCTTCTATGCTGTCTTTGTGAATTAGTACCAGTTAGAAAACTTGGAGTCCTGCTGTGATATTGTAGGATAAGCTCTGAACTGCTAACTGCAAGGTTGATGGTTCAAACCTACCAACTGCTCCTTTGAAACTCTATACAGGGTCACTATGAGTCATAACTGTCTCTATGGCATTTAACAACAACAAAAAAAACAGCAATCTAGAGGAAGGAGCCCTGGTAGTATAGTGGATTATGAATTGGGCTGCTAAATGCAAGATTAGCAGTTTGACTCTACCACAGAAGAAAGATGAGGCTTTCTGCTCATGTAAAGATGTATAGCCTAAGAAACCCCACACAGGGTCTCTATGAGTCAAAACCACCACAAAACCATCACCACCAATCTAGAGGAGTCCTGATGTGGCACTATAGGAAAAGCACTGGACTGCTGACTACAAGGTTGGCAGTTCAAATCAACTAGCCACTTCTTGGAAACCCTATATAGGTTCACCGTGAGTCAGAACAGACTCAACAGCACAAAACAACAACAACAGCAATGTTAGGTGCCATCGAGTTGGTTCCAACTCATTGTGTCCTTGTACACAACAGAATGAAACAGTGCCTGGTCCTCTCCCATCCACACAATTACTGTTATGTTTAAGCCCATTGTTGCTGCAATTGTTTCGATCCATCTCATTTGGGATCTTCCTCTTTTTTACTGGATCTCCACTTTACCAAGCATCATATCCACATCCTTTTCCAGTGACTGTTCCCTTCCAACAACATTTATGAAATACGACAAACCAAGTTTCACCCTCCTGGCTTCTAAGGAACATTCTAGCTGTGCTTCTTTCAACATTCTTCTGGCAGTCCACGGTACTTTCCATATTCTTCACCAGCACCATAATTCAGATGCATCAATTCTTCTACAGCATTCCTTATTCATTGTCTAACTTTCAAACGCATATGATATGATTTAAAAGACCATGGTTTGGGTCAGGCATACCTCAGTCCTCAAAGTGACATTCTTGCTCTTTAAGAGGTGAAGAGGTCTTTTGCACTGTGTTTTCCAGTGTAGTATGTCATTTGCTTTCTTGACTGCTGCTTCCATGAACGTTGATTGTAGATTAAAAAAAAAAAAAAAAAGTGTTTGACCACCTCAATCTTTTCTCTGTGTATCTTGATGTTATTTATTAGTTCAGTTGTGAGGATTTTCATTTTTTTTAATTTTGAGGTGCAGTCCACTTGAAGTCTATATAACCTTTGATCTTCATCAATAAGTACTTTAAGTCTTCTTCACTTTACGCAAGGTTGAGTCATCTACATATCACAGATTGATGAGCCTTCCTCCAATCCTGATGCCATGTTCTTTTTATAATTCAGTTTCTCAGATTATATGCTCATACAGATTGAACAAATATGATGAAAGAATATAACCCTGGTAACACACCTTTTCTGATTTTAAACCATTTGGTATCCCCTTGTTCTGTGTGGACAACTACCTCTTGATTTATGTACAGGTTCCTCATGAGCACAATAAAGTGTTCTGGAATTCCCATTCCTCACAGTGTTATCCATAGTTTGTTAAGATCCACACAGTTGGATGTCTTTGCATAGTCATTATAGCACAAGTAACTATCCTTCTGGTATTTTCTGTTTTCGGTGAAGATCCATCGAATGTCAGCACTGATATTGTTAGTTCCACATCCTCTTCTAAATCTGGCTGAATATATGGCAGCTCCCAGTCAGTCAATGTTCTGATTTAACAGTTTTTAAATTATCTTCAGCAACATTTTTACTTGTATGTGACAACAGCAGTGCTTACATATAAAATTCCAGGGTTGCATTCTCATCCACAAGAGGATTATTTAAGTAATGGGAATCCAAATATATATATATATATACCAGCTTCTCGGATTATTTGCTCAGCATACAGGTTGAATAAGTATGGTGAAAGACTACAACCCTGTCACACAGTCACACACCTTTCTTAATTTGAAACCAATCAGTGTTCCCATGTTGTGTTCAAACAACTGCCTCTTGGTCCATGTACAGATTCCTTATGAGCACAATTAAGTGTTCTGGAATACTCATACTTCACAATGTTGTCCATGGCTTGTCATGATCCACACAATTGAAAGCCTTTGCATAGTCAATAAAACACAGGTAAACATCTTTCTGGTATTCTCTGCTTTCAGCCAAGATCCATTGGACATCAGCAAAGACATCCCTTGTTCCACATCCTCTTCTGAATCCAGCTAGAACCTCTGGAAGTTCTCTGTCATTGTATGCTTGTAGCCATTTCTGTATTACCTTTAGTAAAACTTTACTCGTATGGGATATCAAAGAGATTGCTTGATGATTTCCGCATTCCACTGGGTCACCTCTCTTTGGAATGGGCGCAAATACGTATCTTTTCCAATTAGTTGGCCAGATAGTTGTGTTTCAAATTTTTTTGGCAGAGATGAGTGAGTGCCTCCAGCGCTGCCTCACTTTGTTGAAAGATTACCATTTTTATTCCATCAATTCCTGGTGCCTTGTTCTTTGCCAATTTCTTCAGTATCAGTGGACTTCTTTCTTCAGTATCATTGGCTCTTGATCATATGCTACCTCTTGAAACGATTGAATATCAACCATTTCCTTTTGGTACAGTGACTCTGTATTCCTTGAGGGTTCCACTGACCTTAAGCAGCAGATGGCTTAACAACTGCACCACCAGGGCTCTTCAGTAATGGGGTTGTTGTTGTTAAGTGTTGTGGACTCAGTTCTGACTCATCACAACCCTATATAGGGTTTCAGAGGAGTGGCTAGTGGGTTTGAACTGTTGACCTTGTGGCTTGCAGTCCAGTGTTTATTGTACAGCACCACACCAAGACATTGCTCTATATTAAGGGGAATGTTGTTGTTAAGTGCCGTCGAGTCGGTTCCGACCCATAGCAATCCCGAATAGGGTTTCCAAGGAGCGGCTGGTGAGCTTGAATCACCGACCTTGCAGTTCAAATGGCTTTGCAGTCTGGTACATTAACCCACAGTGCCACACCAGGACTTGACTAATGGGAATGGTGGTGGTTGTATGCCATGGAGTTGGTCCCGACTCTTAGTGACCCCGTACAGGCTATAAATCTTTATGGGAGCAGAAAGCCTCATCTTTCCCTCACGGAATAGCTGGTAGTTCGAACTGCTGACCATGAGGTTCGCAGCCCGATTCGTAACCACTACGCTACCAGAGCTCCTTATTAATGGGAATCGAGCCTTCTAATTGACCAAGTTGTGTCATTCATCTTCCTTGGTGAATAGAAGGCATAGGGGTATTGCAATCAACAGTTCCACAAGAATCACATCATGAGAAAAAGGGACCATTCCCTAAAATAAATTGGTGAGATCTTCTACTTGGAAGAAGAGGGAAAAGACTCCAGAGAGATCAAAACTGCAGTTGATCACTGTATCTATCACTTTTTTCTACTGCCTTCTCTATTATCATTGTTAATACCTTAGTTCACATCCCAGTCATTTCTTACTTAACTGTCATAGCCTTCTAAATGGTCTTCCTGCTTCTAGTCTACATCCTTAGGACTAGTCTCAATGCAAACCTTTCTCTCTAGTCATACAAAGTTATCTGTAGTTTTCAAGACCCCTAATGCATCCCAGAAACATGTTATTCTGTTTGCCTAGAATGCTCCTCTTCTGATCATCCATTCCACTAATTCTTTCAAGGATCATTTGAACTGTTTCCTCTTTCTAGGAGACTGCTGACTTCTGTCTCTGTCTAGACCAGTATTTGTATCCCACAGTATTTGTGTTTACCTATAGTGTCGAGATTATTACCATTACTCATCTGTCAATTTGTCAAACTGTGGTGGTTTGTGTGTTACTGTGATGTTGGAAGCTATGCTACCAAATTTTTCCAAATATCAGCAAGGTTATCAAAGGTAGACAGGTTTCAAAGGAGCTTCCAGAAAGACCTGATGATCTAAATCCAAAAAGTAGCCACTGAATGCTTTGAATTACAACGGACTGTTATCTGATAATAGTGCTGGAAGATTAGCTTCCTAGGTAGGAAGGCATTCAAAATATACCATGTCTGCAACAATGGACTTGAAGATACCAAGGATAGTGAAGATGTCATCAGACTAGACAGCATTTTGTCTATTATTCCTGGGGTCACCATGATTTAAGGCATAATAAATGGCAATTAACAACTACAGCAAAGATAATTTGTGTTTCAATTACTGATGTTTTGTTTTTCCAATTAGACTATATACATTTTGAGGGCAAGTACTTTTTCCTTGTTTTATTCCTAGAGCCTAGCAAAATGCTATATATTCTTATATATACAATATGTATAGAAATGAAGTATCCAGGATTTTGACTGGTTTAGGGTTTTAGTTATGTTGTTGTTGTTATTTTGAGCTGTATCAAATCAGCCCCTCACTAATGGTGACCCTATGCAGAGCAGAACAAAATGCTGCTTGGTCCTATGCTAGTCCCGTGATCAAGTGTAGATCAGATCATTGTGATCCAAAAGGTTTTCATTGACTGATAATTAGAAAGTAGATTTTTCAGGCCTTCATTTTAGTTTGTCTTTGTCTGGAAGTGCCACTGAGACCTGTTCAGCATCATAGCAACATGCAAGCCTCCTCAGACAGATGATTGCTGGCTGTGTATGAGGTGTATTAGCCAGGAAGTAAATCCAGGTACTCTACACTAAAGACAAGAATTTTGTCACTGAAATGCCAGTGCCCCTAGTTATGTTGTTGTTGTTGACGTTAAGTACCGTCGAGTCAGTTTTGACCCATAGTGAGCCTGTATAGGATTTCCAAGGAGCAACTGGTGAGCTTGAACCATTGAATTTGTGGTTCAAACCAACTATGCAGTCCAGTGCACTAACTCACAGTGTCACACCTCTATTCTATCTCCCTCTGTTCAATCAGTGTATTTATTGAACCCTTATTCTGCATAAACTTTGGGACAACTAAGGAGAGTGTTATTTCTGTCCTCAAGGAACATGATGTGGTGAAATCCATGTGAAATTGTTCGATACAGATTCGTAAGTAAGCACAAGTAAGTCTGTTATTACCTTCTTTATTGGCTATCCCACTCTCTGATTTCTTCTGTGGCTTCTTTCCAAGTTACATGAAAGTGAAGGTTACAGGAGTTTTCCTTGAGGAGTCCTTATTTGTCCAAACTTGGTCGGCAGAACCAAGACAGAGAGTTTGGTTTGAAATGGGGTTGTTTTACTGATGTTTAGAATAGTGGTCATTCTTGCTCTGCTTTGTGTATCTTAGTTCATTGTTATTCTTTCACTCTCTACCCTCCGTTGATTTTTACCCTCCTGGCCCTACTCTGCCCCCTCCTTGGCCCTCCTCCTGTCTCCAGAGCCTGGTTTAAACTCTACTCTGGCTCCCAGCTGGAATGAAATGTTCCATTCGCCAGGTCTGCTGCTCCTCACTTCATTAGTGTTCCCCGTGTTTATGAAGCCAGGAGATAATATTTTTAGGTTTCATTTGGAGTTTCCTGGGCAGCCTCTCTCTAAGCCACTTAGGAAGTTTAGAAAAGAAGGTCATGGAAATGTTAGCATTTTTCCACTGAACTTTGGTTAAGAGAGTGGTCTTGAGATGATGTTCATAGACTCCACTGGGCAATCTCCATGAAAGATAGGAAATTCTTTAGTCCATATTTATTCGTCTTGCCTTTGCCTCTGGCAAGTAGAGAGTTTTGTTTTTTTTCTTAAATGTTATTGTGTGCCATTGAGTCAGTTCTGATTCTTAGTGACCCTGTATAGGATTTGCAAGACAGGAAATTTCTTTTGGATCAGAAAGCCTCACTCATCTTTTTCCCATGGAGTGGCTAGTGAATTCAAACTGCCCACCATACAGTTAACAGTCCAAGGTGTAACCAACTACCATCCCAGGACTTCTTAAACAGTGTTGTGGAGATGTAATTTATATATGATGCAATTCACCCACTTACATTATACAATTTAATATTTTTTCAGGTTATTCACAGTGTTGTGTAACTATCTCTACAATTTAATTTTAGAACATTTTTGATCCTTGTAAGGGAAATCTTGTATTCATTTAACAGTTCATCTCCAGCCCCGCATCCCTCCCACCCCACATTCTCAGCCACTCTTAGTCTAACTCCTCTCTTTCTAAATTTCCCTATTCTGGACTTTTTATATCAATGGCGTCATACAATATGTGATCTTTTGAGACTAGCTTCTGTCACTCAGCCTTTAAGTCATGATACATGTCGTAGTATTTACCAGGACTTCATTCCTTTATATTGATGAATAATATACAGCGCTGTAGGATAAGCACTGGACTGCTAACCACAAGGTTGGCAGTTCAAACCCATGTAAAGTAGAGGGTTACTGAAAAAGAGGAAGACCCTCAAAGATGGGTTGACACAGTGACTGCAACAATGAGTTCAATCAGTAACGACTGTGAGGATGGCACGGGACTGGGCAGTGTGTTAGTCTATCGTACATAGGGCTGCTGTGAATTGGAAGCAACTTGATGGCTCCTAATAGCAGCAAAAACAAAAGAGAAAATGTTTGTTTGTGTCTGTCTCAAGGTAAACAATAAATGGCAGGTTTGCATCCCCTCAGCCCCAACCCCAGGTTCTAAAAAAAGCACATGTCAAACCAGACTTAGAACTCAGATATCTACAATCCACACAATTCACTATACAGAGAAAAGGAAAAAAAAAAAAAAAAAGAGTCATTTATCATAATGAGCATTGTTGAAAAATCAGCATGAATGATTATTTCTGTTATAGGTTAAGAAGGACTTTCATGAGTGTAAATGGTCTGTGAAGGCATTTGGAGTACTTTGGTGGCAAAAACAGTTAAGGTGCTCAACTTCTAACTAAAAGGTTGGTAACGCAAGTCCACCCACAGGCACCTATAAAGAAAGGCCTGGCAATTTACTTCCATATAGTTCTATGTTGACACACATGAAGTCATTGTGGGTTGGGTTGATTTAAACAACAACTAGTGTTTACTGGTTTAGGTCAAATAATCCTGCATTGGTAATGTGTACATTTAAAAATCTCTATACTCAAGGGTAGAGGCCTGATGTGGGGCTGTGGTTTAATACATTGGACTGCAAGGTCACTTTGAACAGCACGGTTGGTGGTTCAATCTCATCAGCTGCTCCTTGGAAACCCTATAGAGGGTTGCTATGAGGCAGAACCTACTCGACAGCATTTAACAACAACAACATACTCAAGGGTGCCAAGACAATGGGAAAAATAGTCTTTTCAGTAAATTAAGCTGGGGCAATCAGATATCATATACAAAAGAATGAAGTTGCACCCCCTACTTCATACAACACATGATGATTAATTCAAGTGGATCGCAGACCTAAATGTAAAAGCGGAAGCAATAAAACCTGTAAAGCCATAGGAATAAATCTTTGTGGCCTTAGGTTAGGCAATGGTTTCTTAGATTCAACACCAAAGCACAAGCAGCAAAAGAAAAACATATTATTGTACTACATCAAAACTAAAAACTTCTGTGCTACAAATCATATACTATCAAGAAATAAAAATGAGAGAAAATATTTATAAATAATGTATTTGATAAAGTATAAATAACTCTTAAAACTACCTAGAATTTCTAAATAACTCTTAAAATTCAGTAATAAAATAATATAGTGTGGAGTGTTGGTGTGGCTCTCAAGGACATACATTGGACTGCTAACCACAAGGTCAGTGGTTCAAACCCACCAGCCGCTCCTTGGAAACTCTATACAGGGTTGCTATGAGTACAAATTGACTGGACAGCAATAGTAGCATGTTGTTGTTGTTATTATGTGCCTTGCATTGGTTCCAACACATAGGGACCCTGGACAGGGTTTCTGAGGATCAGCTGGTATGATGTCCTCATCCAGGGACATCATAATAAGACAAGATGTCCAAAGTATGGGAGTTGAATCCTCACCATTTTCCATTCTAAGGAATATTCTTCAAATGCAGATTTGTTGGTTCTTCTAGCACTTCATGATATATTCAATATTCTTTGCCAACACTATAATTTAAAAATATCCATTCTTATCTGATCTTCCTTATTCATTGTCCAGTTTTTGCATGCACATGAGGTCATTGAAAGTGCCATGGCTTGAGTCAGGTGTACCTTAGTGCTCAAAGTGTTATCTGTTTTTCTTTAACATTGTAAAAAAGGTTTTTTTGTAGCAAATGTGCCTAATAAATGCACCATTTGATTTTCGGACTGCTGTTTCCTGGAGTATTGATGTAGGAGCAAATAAAATGGAATCTTTGACAACTTCAATTTTTTTTTCTTGTTGCTTATGGGTTGTGAGAATATTTATTTTCTTTATACATTATTTAAGCCTTTCAAAATCATGTGAGGTATTATTAACCCCATTTTACATATGAATAAACTGAACTTGGCATAGGCAGGTCATTTGCCAAAATTTACATTATTAGCAAGTGACAAATCTCCAAATTTGAGCTCAGTTAGCTTGACCCCATTGCTAGTACTAAACACTCTGATTGAACAAAGTTACATGAAAGAACAGTCAACCAGGAAAAACAGCCAATATAACACTCTCATTACATGTATAACTCATGAAGAATACAAAATCCAAAACTCTGGTCAAATTAAGTGATTATCAATTTCCTCATATCTGGATAGATAGAAACCTTAACACCCTCCCCTAAGTACCTATATTACAATTGAACAAAAACAAAAGTATTTAATTTTTCATTTACTTCAGCATATTGTGAACTCTAAGGAAAAAAAAAAAATCAGACTTTTTTAGGATAATTTCATAAGTTGTTCGTGGAAGTCTCATTTAATGCAAGCTTATGTGCCCTAAACATCAATATTGATATTTCTTTTTCACTTTTCGTATCTTAACTTTGAATATTTGTTTTAAAGGAAGTCATTAACAATTGTCTGACAATCACCGTATACACGTCTGACAATACCATCTACATGATTTTCAGTAAAATTAGTATATTTGGCTTGGGCATCTTGAGGTATTGAATAAGCTCTGTGAATCCAAGGAAAGTGGGACTACCCCATTTGTTTGGAGGTGTGTATACATATTGTAACTGTGATCAAACCACCAAATCTTCGTTGCCCTCTTTTTCTTCTTGCCTCTATGTCTTTTCTCCCTTCTTGCAGGTTTCCACTTGGCCCTTTGGTGAAGAATATAAGCTATGTAACTTTAGAACAATAGATAATTTCCCTGAATGTATTGTTTGTGCATTTTTAATGCTATATCCTACTAGTCTTGAAGCTTCTACTGGAACATGTTATTGCAAAGCCCCAATATAAATGTATAAATAGGGGGGCGGGGGGAAGCTGTTTTGTGACCAGCTGCTGTTTTTCTAATGCTTCCCTCTGGTTTTCCTGCTGCAGCTGCAGGGAGATGCGGAGCAGGGAACAACATTCGGAACAGGGCAGTTTACTTCATATCAATTTCCCTTGCTCTTTAGCTCCCAAGGGAAGGGAACTGAGTCCTTCCTCTCCTTTTCCCCAATTCCCAACACCATTGTCACTCTTCCTCTACTTTAGCCTTGAACTCTTGCAGACATAGAACCTGGAATCCTACTCTCTTCACACACTAGTGACACTCAGCTTGCTCCTATTCTCAATGGACATTGGTGGGAATTTGTGCAACATCCACTACACTACGCCTTTCCTCTCTCTCCTCCCCACATACATTCTTGGTGGGAGAATAGTGACTTTGATGTATTATGGTACATAAAATGTGTGGTAGTTTAAGTTTTGTGTCATCTTGACTGCGCCAGGATTCTCAGTGGTTTGGCAGGTGAGATGTAGTTATTCCCCACCACGATGGTGGTGGTTTTGTGCTGTGGAGCTGGTTCCAACTTAGAGCAACCCTTCATAGGGTTTCTGAAGCTGTAAATCCTTACTGGAGCAGAAAACCTCGTCTTTCTCCAGTGGAATGACTGGTAGTTCGAACTGCTGACCTTGAGCTTAGCAGCCTGACTCATAACCACTAAGCTACCAGAGCTTCTTCATAATGAAATCTAATACAGTGCAGTTACCTCTATGGTGAGATCTGCTATAATGATGCAGAATTACACGGTGAATTTATTTCTGATGTTGTTGCTTAAATCAATTGAAAAGAAGCTTCCTCAGGAGTGTACCCTGCTTCCAATACATTAGATACTCAGGCAAAACATGTTTGCTTACTGCTGGGTCTGGATCCTGCATCTTGCTCATCATTTGGCCTCTGGTTCTTTGAACTTGAGCTAGCGGCCTGCTCTATTGCCTACCAATCCTGGGAGTCATCAGTAGCCTGCCTTCTTTCTTATCCAACCTACCTGTCTGCCACTTAACCTGCTGGTCTTGGTTCATCAACCCTGGAGCTATGTGTGTCAGAAGTCTCCAACCTGACATCTGACCTACAGACTTGAGACTAACCCACCTCTGTAACCGTAATGAGCCATTTCCTTGATAAAAACTTCTCTTTGTAAGCTTCACTGGTTTTGCTTCTCTAGAGAACCTAGTCTAAGACAAAGGTTTATTAAGAAGTTCAATAAATGAGGACAAAAGATTTAGCAGGAGAAAACTCCATTTAAACATCTTTCTTTGAGTGGTAGGTAAGATTTTGGACACATGTAATTTGAAGTTGTTGAGCTAATATCAGCACTTTGCATAGATGACTTGCATCAGAGTTGTGAAAAACACTGAAGAGACTCTTTACACTCTGGACAGATGCATACGTATGGAAAGGCTGGACTGCATACTCTTCCTTCTAGCTATTTCTTCAAGGTACTGAGAGATAATATTGAAGTGCTCTATGACTTTGTGTATCACTGTAATTTCTGTTTGAGTAAAGGAGTAATGCTTATTTACATTTAGTTCTGAGGGTTGGCACATTGAGCATTTAAAACAACCCAAAATCTATAAAGACGAGGTGAAATGTATGTCTCCTAACTGCTCTTCCAAGGGACTTAGTTTGCAGAATTACATGGTGAACTTACTTCTGAGGTTGTTGCTTAAATAAACTACTAACTGGAGTATACTGACATGAACTATCAACAAGGCTGCTCCCTACAGTCAATTCTGAGCTTTTTCCTCCTAATGAGAGGTCTCTTGCTGTCTTGATTTGTCTGAATTATTATTGTTCAAAAATTCTATTAATGCTAAAAATTCAATTGGGTTTAAAGCAACCATTTCTATCCCACATAATGTATTCTATTCTACACCGAAACCCCACTATGTTGAGCCAACTCCAACTCATAGTGAACCCATAGAATAGAGTAGAACTTCTCCTGAGAGATTCAGAGACTTTACATCTTTACGGACCAAACAACCTCATCTTTCTCCCACAGAGAGGCTTTTGGGTTTGAACCATTAACCTTGCAGTTAGCAGCCCAGTACTATCTTATAAGATCTTATTAATAATTATTGTATTTATTCAAGGTACTTAGTGTGGTGCTATAGGATAAATTCAGCTGTTCAAACCTACCAGCCACTGCTTGGAAACCCTACGCAGGGGCACTATGAGTTAGAACCAAACTGCTAGCAATTAACAACACTGACAGCTTACGTATTATACTCAATGTTACCATGACTGCACTTAACATTTACAATACATACTTCTTATCTTATGGTCTTACTGTTTGATTAATACTCACAGATTATATGCATCTGATATTTCTATTTGGAGTCCTGGTGTGGTGCTGTAGAATAAACACTGGTCTGCTAACACAGGGTTGGTGGTTCAAACCCCCCAACCACTCCTCGGAAAAACTATAAAGGGTCACTATGAGTCAGAACTGACTTGATGGCACCTAACAGCAACATTCCTCTATTTTTCTACCACGTACTTTGCTTCACTTTGTTTAATGGTTCTGTTTTGTCAGGTAGCTCATTTGATCTGCCCTTTGTAATTCAACAGGTGTAATGTTTTACATGCTTAATGACTGATTTTAAGGAGCTCTGGTAGTGTAGTGGTTACGAATTGGGCTGCGAACCTTAAGGTCAGCGGTGCGAAACTACCAGTCGCTCTGCGGGAGAAAGATGAGGCTTTCTACTCCCGTAAAGATTTACACCCTCGGAAACCCTGTACAGGGTCGCTATGGGTCGGAACCGACTCAATGGCACTTAACAACAACAACAACAATGACTGATTTTATTTATGCTAAGTTGTCCTGGTGTGGCGCTGTGGGTTAATGCGCCAGACTGCAAAGCCATTTGAACAGCAAGGTCAGCAGTTCAAGCTCACCAGTTGCTCCTTGGAAACCCTGTACAGGGTCACTATGGGTCGGAACCGACTCGACGGCACTTAACAACAACAACAACAACAAGCTGTATCTTGGGGAGTCAAATCTCTATAAAAGTATATCTCTATTTGTGTTTATTTATTCCACATATTTCCACAGATCTTAAAGATCTTGAATTAGTCTTTCTTGAAAAAGATCTGATATTGGAGGCCAACTGTGGTAAAGGAGAGTAATAAAGAGCTTCTTGCCAGCCTGTGCCTAATTTAGCAGCTTCCAGTCCATTATGACCATTATAAAATGGGCATTCCATTTTAGCATGTTGGAGGTTTGCAGGAACATGGTGACTGCCACTTGAATGGCAGTGTTTTCTCCCTTAGTGTCAGGTTGGAGGGCATGAGCTCTACTACGGTTCCTTATTGTCGCATGCTCATGGTATCTTTCTCTGTGTTTTTTTTCCTTGACATCTCTGCCTACATGGAAAGTACCTTCAACAACTAGGAAAATACATCATTTAAAAGCTGAGGTCGAGCTGGTAAAACACTGAGGAAAGAACTGCGTCATGCAGTGCATTGAAATTTTACAAGAATCATTAGACAGTGATGTTTGCTAGAAGGCTTTATGTCTTAGGGATGGGAATTATTCAATGACTTTGGCTACTTTTAAATGTTAAGGGATTTGGCAGAGCTCAAAATCTGTTTTTTCTAGTGCCTTAATTTCCCCCCCTGCTAATTTTGAAGCCCAGTAGCATTTCATCACAAACATAAATTGTATATGGAAATAGTTTATGTTTCAGTAGTCCACTCATCTATATGGATGTCCAAGAAGATTGGTAAGACTTTTCAAAAACACTTTGTAGGAAAGGTTTGTATGATCTAAAGAGTTAATGAACTAGAAACATCAGACAGGTGTTAGTTTGAAATACTAAGCTCTGAACTATTAAATAGATTTAGGAAACACCTGGTCTAGTCACCTTCCCTTTTTATTATTAAAAAAAATATTGCATCTGAAAAGTGTGTGTTTGTGTTTATGAAATGTGATAATCTTATATGGTGAACAAACTTAGAATAATGACTTTTTGTAAACTCTATAAGCCATCTGTAGTGAAGCTGAAAGTAGAACTGAATTTACCATCCCACATCACATTTAATATGAAATGGTTGTTCCTTTCATTCATTCATTTTTCATTAACTTACTCATTTATTCAGTAGTGTTCTATCAACACTTACAATGCATTTGCTACGTCTAAATTATTGTGATTTAAGCTGGACGTTCTAATGTGAACAGAGTATGGTTTCTGCCCTTAAGGAGCTCAAATTATTTCAGCAATGTAGTGTTACACCAGATGCTGGAGTGTTGTGAGAGTGCAGATGAGGAAGTACCTGATTTTATCTGGGTTGTTCTGGGAAACCTTTGCAGGGAAGGTGGTATTTGCTTCTGAGTCTTAAGAATGAGTGGGAAAGGTTGATCAGGGATTTGTAACAAAAGAAAGGCCCATACAAATTTACAAAAGTGTAATTCACTAGAATATATTCAAGGGATATCAACAAGCCCAGGGTGCTGGAGAACAAGGTGCTTCTGTGGGAAAGAAGGTGAAATGCAGCTGAAAGGCAGCCAGTGAGAGAGGAGTTGACTCATGTTTGCTAGAGTAGAACTACTACCTAGGCTTTTTGATATCTGTGATCTTTTGGAAATAGATTGCCAGACCTTTCTTCTCAGATGCTCTTAGGTGGATATGAACTGCCAAGCTTTTATCTTAACTGTTTGCACAATGGCTTTTAACTGGTTTAACCCCCTGCTAAAATGTTGCATTTCTACTCCAGAGCTCTGGTAGCTGTTTGAAACCATCAGCCATTTCACGGGAGAAAAATGAGGCTTTCTGCTCCCATAAAGATTTACAGCCTCAGAAACCTTATACAGGGTCGCTATGAGTCGGAACAAACTCTATGGCACACTACCACCACCACCATACTGAATCATATCTACATTCTAATGTATACATAGGAGCCACGTGGGATGTGTTAAAATGTAAATTATGATGTAGCGTAGTGGTTACGAATCGGGCTGCGAACCTTTAAGGTCAGGGGTTTGAAACTACCAGCTGCTCCGTGGGAGAAAGATGAGGCATTCTACTCCTGTAAAGATTTACACCCTCGGAAACCCTGTACAGGGTCGCTATGGGTCGGAACCGACTCAACAGCACATAACAACAACAACAACAACATATGTTATTGTATATGTTAAAAGGAGCTCTGGTAGCGTAGTGGTTACGAATCGGGCTGCGAGCTGCAAGGTCAGCAGTTCGAAACTACCAGTGGTTCCGCGGGAGAAAGATGAGGCGTTCTGCTCCTGTAAAGATTTACAGCCTCGGAAACCCTGCGTAGGGTCGCTATGAGTCGGAACCGACTCCACGGCACAAAAACAACATTGTATATGTTAAGTGTTTCTGAATCATAGGGACCCTGCATAGGGCTTCCAAGGAGCAACTGGATGGTTCCAACTGCTGACCTTGCTGACCTTGCGGTTAGTAGACCAGTGCTTTACTTGTTAAGTGCCGTTGAGTGGATTCCTACCCACAGAGACGCTGTATAGAGTTTCCAAGAAGCAGATGGTGAGTTTGAGCCACTGGCCTTGCAGTTCAAACGGCTTTCTTGCACATTAACCCACAGTGCCACACCAGGACTCCCGTATCTTTGGGTGGAAATGCAAAATCTCAGCAGGTGGGTGAACCAGAAGAAATTGATTCAAAGCCTTGATTTGCATTTAGGGATTCCTGGATGAAAGGTGGCTGCTGCTGCATGCCATCCAGTAGATGCTGATTCCTAACAACTATGCTTAGGGTTTCATCTTTACAGGAGCAGAAAGCCTCCTCTTTCTCCTGCTGAAAGACTGATGTATTCTAACTGCTGCCCTTTGCAGTTAGTATCCCAAGGCATAACCCATTATATTAACAGCGTTCAGTGGATTTTTGTCTTATTGGCAGTAAAGAGTTTTTGAAGGAATTTAACCTGAGGGACAGCATACTATTTTTTATACCATTTAAAAAGCCAGAAAACCAGAACTTGTTCCAAATGTTTGTTCTATGTCTGCTTCCCTATATACCACCTTTCCAAGAAGCTGTGCTCTACCTTTCAGAGGTCTGAGTACTCCTGCATAGTATAGAGTGGAGGACTCCTTCTGGCCATCATGTATTACCCAGGTTCTGCATCTTTTGTGAAAATCCTTCACAATCTCTCTCAGCTGCAATACTTTCCCACTGTGCTGTAAGTGAATTCCACCAAAGATTTTCTATCTTGACAGAAACTTTTGCTTTCCCAAATGACTTTTTTTTTTTTTTTTTAAGGTTTTATTGTGAATTGAGTGAAAGTTTACAAGGCAAATCATCAGTTTTACATTCAACAAATCATACTGTTTCATTGCAATGATTACAATCCCCTTCATGTACCATCAGTTTGCAGTATCTACCCTCTATCTTCCCCCCCCTTTTTTTGTACACCTACTGCACAGAAATAGATATAGTTATTTAAATATCCAAAGGACACATTTTGCAAGTCAGACTCTATTCCATGGGTCTAATGTCCTCATCTGCTCTATCTCTCTATGCCATGCCATCGCTTCTGACACTGTCTCTGCTGTTGCTGCTTTTCTGGTTAAGATCCCATGCTCCACTCGTGTTCTTCCCTTTTGATGGTCCTAGGGTCCTTTTGTCCTGAAATGAAAGATTAATTACTCCCCCTTTTTAGTTTCACATCTTCTACATTTACAGTTGTGATGATCACAATTAGTCATGATAACAATTACTACTGAATCATAAAATCCTATTCTCACCCTCCCCCATCCCCTTTCACCAGACCTGTCTGGACAAGAGGAAAACTATTCAGTGGGGATTCTACCTTATCCAACCTTGTCTGAAACTAAGCACACTCATGAAAGCTTATAAGCCAACCACTTAGTGCCTTTATAGCTATCCCCTCACCTCCAACCAAAGTCTTGGTGTGGCTCTGTGGGTTAATGCACTGGACGGAGACAGTTTGAACTGCAAGGTCAGTGGTTCAAGCTCACTAGCCACTCCTCGGAAACTCTATACAGGATTGCTACTTACTCCATGACAACAACAACGACTAAGTTTTCCATCCCTATCGCCCAGTGTACTAAGAAGGCAAGCTGGATGCTTTATATGAAGAATAATTCCCTTTGGGTTGAAATTTTGAACTACATCCATAAGCAAAGGTCCAGTTCATCAAATTGTAGCAAACTTCTTTATCGTCATCTGGTCAAGTTCTGGTCAGCAAGCCATCCAAGCTAGGTCAAACGGGTACTAGCCTCATGTTTGGGAGTTCTCGCACACCTTCCCCAACTTCAGACCAGCTGGGCACTTCACTCTCAATCTTAGCCTTCCTTGGCTAGGTCAGTGACCCTGGGCTCAGGAGTTAACATGTCTCCCAAAACTTCAGACCAGTCAATATTTCCTGTTCTCTCTCTCAACTCAAGGCCAAATGACTTATTTTTTAAAACAATATAATTTTTAAATCTATGTGTATAAGCTAAAGGGAGCCTTGATAGCATAGTGGGTTATGAGTTGCACTGCTAGCTTCAAGGTCAGTAGCTCTAATCTACCAGCTGCTCTACTGGAGAATGATGAGGCTTTCTACTCCCGTAAAGACTTAAGTCTCAGAAACCCTATACAGGGTCGCTATGAATTGGAACCAACTCAATGGCACATAACCACCACCACCATATAAACTAGAAGTGACAAGAGACTGAGCTACTGGTGATGATAGATACATGAACAAACTCAACATTATTGGTAAGGGTGGTGTTTCAACTGCTAGCAATTGGTGATAGAGGACTTGGAACCTTTGCAGAGGTTTGGATCAGAGGAGAGCTAATCAGGAGACCTGCATGGGGAGAGAGGCGTGTTATTTAATTAGCTTCACAATGGGCTGACTTGAAGGCACGTGGTGGTTTTAATAGAGGGAGATAGATGTCCTTTTTGCAGAGCTAATTGTTGGGAAAAAGCAGGGTCTTTGTTCCATCTCAGCATGAGGGCTCTGATCTCTTGGAGCCTAGGGCTGCCCCTGCTTATAATTTTAGACAGAGCTATTCAAGGCTCCTCTGTAGAGAAAAGAAGAACAAGAACTGTACTGTGTATGCAGGATCAGTGCCCAAATCTCCCCAAAGTCACTGGCAAAAAAAAGAAAAAAGTGAGGGGATCCAGCCCTGTGCACATTTGAGGATTTCCCATCTTTTATTTTCTAGGCTGTTGGAAAAGGCAAAGCTACACTTTAATCAACTTAGAAATGAGGGGCAGTGACTAAATTAAACACCCCCAGAAAATCAATTAAGTCTGTTATTCCAGTGATTCAGCATTGATCTTGCAAAAATGGAGTGGGCATCTAATGAGACTATGTGTGCCCCATGCTGCCAGTCCTCATGGCTACGTGCCAGGTGCTGGCAGGGCCAGAATGCAAATTAATGTAGCTGAAATAGCAAAGTGTGTATTGCTAGAGGGCAATACTAAGAGCATTGGTGGCTCTGACTGGTAGTGGAAAGGACAACATGAAATACCTTTCTCTAGGGTGTTTTTAGGAGAACTCATGTGGCACTGTAGGACAAGATTGGCAGTTCAAACCCACCAGCCACTCCTCTGAAATCTTACACAGGTTCACTCTGAGACAGAACTGACTCAATGGCACTGAACAACAGCGAGAATGTTTGGGGGCAACTGGTCAATACACATTGTTGACACCAGCAAATACAGTGCTTCATCTGAAATCCAGATAGAAGTGAAAGACTATGTGCACTCTGGAGGGAAGTCCAAGTTGAGGGAGTGATACATTAGTCCAGAACTCTGTGAGGAAAATACATATATATGCATGATTAGAGATGCCTAGGGGTTCGGGTTTACAGCCGTTAGAAAACTTTTTGCTATTGGAGAAAAGAAGGAGTCAAGGGAAAACATAAGATGGGATAATTAAACAAAAAAGATTTCGGGGGAGTGAATTCAATAGTGTACAACCTTATGAGAGTCTGGGTTTATTGGATGCCACAGTTGTCATGGTACTCAGCATGGTTTGGACAGTACATCGGATTCTATTAAATTATTTCCCATCTTGAAAGCTAAATGGTGAGGCCTATCGTTTCAGATGGTTCTGTTTTGCTCAGTGTATACAAAATCGTTGAATGAATATCAAACTACAACTCAGAAAGGGAAAAATCCAGTGTTTAAAGGAATTGGAGAGAGTGTACTTTCCTCTCTTTGCTACTAATTTGTAATGTAACTGTGAGCATATGGTTAGAACTTCTATAACCTTAGTTCATACGGTATGATGAGAATTGTAGTCGCCTTTCATCCAAGGGGATAGTGTCAGGATTTGTGTGATTTGCATATTTAGGTCTAAATAAGCTTTATTATTTTGTATTTATTTTAATGACATACACCAAAAAGAGACTCTTACCTCCTAATCTCTTCATGAGAATCCCATCCATACACCTCAGCTTTGATTTAATTCCATGAAATGTTATGCTCATAATGAATTTAAATTTGGATTCTTTTATTTAATAATAATAGTTAAGAGTTATTGAGTCACCATTCTTCATCAGGTATGGTGGAAAGCACTTTGCATTATTTCATTTATATTCAACTCTGAGGTGAACACTATTGTTAATGCCATTTTACAGATGAAGAAACTGAGGTATTTTGAGGTCAAAGGACTGGCAGCTGGAGAATAGCTAAGCTAAAAGTGGAACTCTTGTCTGTCAGCTGCCACAATATATATTCTCAATCACTACTATATTGCTTCCACAGTTAATATAGAATTTAAGTGCATTTGTAAAGTCAGGTAGCTAAAGCCTGGTATTTCATTTGGTAAGAAACCTCAGATTTTTGAATGGGAGCAGGAGTATTTATTTGGAATTGTGTCCTTATTTCCAAACCTCAACTCAATTTTAAAATATCGTCTCCACTAGAGAAAAGAGTGAGCTCACTAAAATTGGGGTGTGTGTAAAGATGCTGGGCCTTTTCTGGATCTGGAGTGGTTGTAGGCAGCCATCTGGTCTCTTTCAATGTGTGGAATTCCCTGAAAGAAAAGACCATAATATTTTTGATTTTTAAAAATTCTCAACATTATTTAGAATTTTTAATTCCTGGAAAGGGTTCTCTCCTGGGAACCTGCCACCAGAGAGCTGACTGCCGTTTGTTCTTTCCTCCCACAGTCTGTTGCCAGTTCCCCACCCAGCTGCATCTCCCGCCCTTCTCTTCCCCAATGGGTCCCCTGTGATGCTTCCACCCAAGGCCTTTTTGTGATGAAGTCTTTCAAGATGGTTTCCCAATCTGGGGAAAACACATGTTTCTGATCAATCTGATGAAATACATTGCCATTAAGAAAGAGCGTCTCTATTTTCTACTTTTAAAAATTCTTCCATGCTACCTATCATCCAACCCTGGAGGTTTGAGAGTGTTTCCCTGGTCTCACCATTTAAATGGTGCCTTTTTGCACTTTACATATTTAGTTTTGCTTCTCCCTTCACTAACTCAAAGGAAGCAAGATGTGTTTTATTGCACAGGAGCCAGCCGAGACAGATGAGTCGTGAGCTGGGGTTTGTTCCACCTCCAGCGTCATCACCAGACCATCCACTAGTTTCCCACTTTTCCCCAAGTGATGATGCATGACGATATGAAGGGAGCACAGCTGGCTTTTGGGAAACTTAAAAAGAATGCATCACTTTGGGGCCTTTAAGAGAAGAGAATTAATTGTGAGCCGAAATTCCAGAGAAGCTGTATATCCTTTCTGGAAGTTATTTTCATCTGTCAACTTTACATCAGTTGCATGTTTGATGCACAGTAAATTCTAAATTATATTCTTTTATGGTTTTATATTCCAGCTTAGTCACAAAATGGAAATTCTATACACGCTTTTTAGGAGGGTGTGCAAAAGATGAGATAAGAAATAGCGCAAGAATTTCCAAGTGCTGTGCATTTCAGATCTTCTGCTGCTAAGACTTAACATTGGTCAAGGTAAAATTGGTATTGATTCATTAGAACTTAATCATGTTGTGCAGTGAAGGGTCCTTAAAATAGGAGGTGATCCCTGACTGAAATGTTTGTAGTGATGCACTCAAAGAATGTTAGATTTATTGGCGAGTGGTAGATGGTAAGGTGTTCTTAGGATGACGCATTCAGTTTTTTCTTGGAACTATTATATGGACCTAGAGGAATTGATATAAAATGACGTGTGTTCATTCTCCTCATCACTAGCAGTGAAAGACTCCAGCCAAGATTTAAGATCAGCCAGCTTTTCACGTTCAAAGTTTTGGTTATCTACTCTCAGGTTCAAATAATTAAGTGTAGGGAGTAGTAATTTATCAAAAACCAGCCAGGAATTGGGGTTAGCCTTCTTTATACGCTTCTGTGCTATCTACTAGGTTGTAGAGGCTTGGTGGACTCTCCCTCCCCTCCCCATTCCCACCTCCACTCTTTACCTATCTCTATCCTTACTCTATCCCTGGTGGTGGTATGCTATGGAATGGAGTTGATTCCTAGAGACCCTAGGTAGGGTTTCCAAGGTTGTATTTACAGAAGCATCATCTTTCTGTCGCAGAACGGCTAGTAGTTTCAAACTGCTGACCTTTGGTTAGCAGCCCGACTCATAACCACTATTGCTATCAGAGTTCTTAGCTCATTCCCAACTCCATTTCCACCCCAAGCTATCCTCTTCCTATTGTAAGGCAACAAGATACATCTCAAAATGCATTGCTTCTGAGGACTTGACCAATTATAGTAAATTTGAGAAGGTAGAGACTTGTAAACAAGCCCTGAGCTCTTCATATGATACCTTTAACAGTCTATTCTCTACCACAAAATTGGCAAAAATTAGGTTCAGTTCATACATTTCCTGGATATTCTCGTAGATAATGAATATAGCAATTATACAGCCATACCTTTAAGGCAATCAGTGAAGTAAAGTTTAAACTTGAAGTTTAAAAGTTCTTGAAGGCCACTTCTGAGCAGCAGTCTTAGAAATATAAGCTGTACTCCATAAAATATTAAGACTGACCAAGTCCTGGTGTGGTGGTGTAGGATCAGCACAGGACTGCTAATCTCAAGGTCAGCAGTTCAAACTCACTAGCAGTTCCTCAGAAATCCTATACAGTGTCGCTATGAGTCGGAACCGATTTGACAGCACTGAACAACAACAATAAACAATTAGTTTGCTTTGTGGCACAACAAATGCCATTTTTCAATGTATCTGTGCCTGTATATATGAGGAGCTCTGGTAGCATAGTGGTTACAAATTGGGCTGTTAACCTCAAGGTTGGTAGCTTGAAACTACCAGCCATTCTGCAGGAGAAAGATGAAGCTTTCTGCTCCAGTAAAGATTTGCAGCCTTGGAAACCCTGTGCAGGGTCACTAAGATTTGGAACAGACTCCACGGTACTTAACAACAACAATACCTGTATATATGCAAATGAAAAATAAAATGCATATGCTAACCATAGGCAACATTTTCCTTTAAGTAGATAGAAGTGAGAAGATGGGAAACACCGAATAAAATGTTATATAAAAGAGTCACTTGGTTAACTCAGTAGTCTTAAACTTTGGACAGCTTTGAATCTCACACTGAACAAACAAAAAGATTAGTGATATTTTATTTTCCTGTAGGTATCCATCTTTGGAAGTTTAGAAAGTTATATGTTTATTAATTAAATTGTTCAACATAATTAAGCCCCTACTATCTTGAACTAAACATTATTGGGTTATTATGAGGAACACTGGACACTGCTTTCAGGGACATGCATATTCAAACATACACTAGGGACACACTCAGACTGCAGGCAGAAATGAGGTATTTTGTGGGGATAGGGTTAAAATTTCTGATAGAGGGAAAACTGTCTGCTTACAAGCAAATATTCATGTAGGGAAGAAAATGAGAAAGACCCTCTGTGTCTGTTTCAGTCTGACCCTCCCTTGCATCTTCTGTGACCTCATGAGACCCTTTCACTTCCCTTCCACCCTGTGTCTTCTGCTGCTTCTGAAGGCGTCTCATTGACTTGTTCTCTTGTAGTTCCGTGTCTGTTGGTTATGTAGGATTATTAAATTGGTTCTGTGAAGATACTGGATACATTGTTGTTGTTGTTAAGTACCATCCAGTCAGATTCTACCCAAAGTGACCCTGTATAGGGTTTCCAAGGAGTGGCTGGTGAGCTTAAACCACCGACCTTACAGTTCAAATGGCTTTGCAGTATGGCACATTAAACCACAGTGTCACACCAAGACTCCGTTTCCAAGCCTTAATTCCATTTTAGTATCTTGGGGATTTAAGTCTCAGAATGAGAGGGACATAAAATCACTGTGGCTCTACCTCCCTGTTTTCCCTCCTCCCCTAACCCTTCCATTGTTCTTAGAGAAGGCCCTTTCTCTAGCTTCCTCCGGTACTATCCTCCCTTTTCCTGCCAGTGCTATTTCTTCTTCTAGTGTTATCTGCTTCCTCTACTTGACTCTCCACCCTTCTCTGCAACTCTATCTCTAGGGAGGTAAATGCTAGTCCCTTTGGGGCAACTGATTTGGCACTTCAAAGTGAAAGAGGGCAGTGGAGAGAAGAAAGATTCTATAATGAAATTATCTTAATTTAAGATTCAAACCACAATTGCAGAGAACATCTGCTTTGGAATTTGGTGTTGACTTTGGAACTCAAGAGAAATGCTGGGTAAAATCAGAGGAAGACTTCTACCTGCAGCCTGGGGAGCAGCCCAAGATGCTGCTTCTCTGGTGATGGTGCTCCTCGGTAGGAACCTGGTCTTCAGTTTCTATTAGGTAATTAAAACACATTGGTTCTCCCACCATCTGTGCTAATGCCATCACTCTACTTACCTCCTTCTGAGGGCAATTTAGGACAATTTAAACTGAATCCAAATTGCATAATCGCCAAAGGCTTGTAGGGTAGCCTGCTTTCTACATTATCATGGACCAGGAGGGAGCAACAATCCCAGGAAATAAGCTTACTAGCCTTCAGGGAGGCAAGCTGACTCTGGGTGTGGAGGAAGCCTGAGGAACTTTGTAGCCTTGATTGGCAGCTCCTAGCCTTTTTTTCTGAGTAGAGTCTGATTTGCTGCAAGAGGAATACGTGATGTCTAAACTAGGGGATTTGAAAATGTTGCTTGGTCTGTGGATTAGGCCAATCCATCCCACATTGTTGGGGCTGCAGATGCAGTTGAATGGTTCATAATTATAGTTTAAAGAAACTGTAGACAGCAAGAGATCCAACCCAGACCTTTTTTCTCCTTACAGCCCATACCAAGCTGTCTCCCAGAGGGAATGATAGTGTGGTTATCCTGCAATACACTTGCCCTAAGACAACATATACAGTTCAGAGAAGAGTGTTAGAGCTCTAGAAATTGAGTCTAATCTCCTAGATTTTCCTGTGTATATCATATCCAGCATTGTGTCTCAAGGGTGTCTGGTTATAGACCAAGCAGAATGCAGTGACTTCTGCAAAAGTGACATCTGTGAACGTAAGGAGAGGCCACAGAAAGTATTGCATCTGGGGGATCTGGTGCTAGCAGTGAACCTGCCTCTTCTGGCCCTGTGGTTGTGGGTAAAACGACCTAGTATCTCTTGAACTCAGTTTTTTTCACTAAGAAGTAGCAGGGCTAGATGTGAAGGTTTCTAATAGCATTTTATCCAGCCTTTCTCTGAGCTAGACACTGTGCAATGCATGCATTATGTCAGTCTTTCAAACAAATCTACAGGGTGGAAACTGTTGTTATCCTTACTTTAAACATGGGGAAATGGGCCTCAGGAGAGTTCTTTGTTATTGGTAAGTGCTGTCGAGTCAGTTCCAATTCAAACTATACAGGGTTTCTGAGGAGCAGCTGGTGAGTTTGAACTGCTGACCTTGTGGTTCAAACTGACCTTGTGGTCTAGTGCTTATCTTACAGCACCACAATAGGAGAAAACTGATGTAACATAAACCAATTGTTATGGAGGTGATTCCTTTTCTTGGCAATTTCATGTGTGTCAGAGTAGAGGTGTAGTCCATAGGATTTTCAGTGATTTATTTTTCAGAAATGGATTGCCAGATCTTTCTTCCAAGGTGCCTTTGGGTGAACTCTGACCTCCAAATTTTTGGTTAGGAGCTGAGTATGTTAGCTATTTGGACCATCCACAGACTCCTTTTATTGTTGTTCAGTGCTGGGAGTTGGTTCTGACTCATAGTGACCCTGTATGGGGACTTTGTTAAGTTGATTAAAAACCACCACCAACAAAAACAACCAAACTTGTTGCCTTCAGTTGATTCTGACTCATGGCAGTCCCGTGTATGGAGCTGTTCTATAAAGTTTGTTTGTTTTTGTTTGTTTGTTTAGTCGTTTGTTTCTCCATAGGGTTTGTGGCTGTACTCTTTCTGCTATTGTTTGTTGTTGTTAAATGCCATCAAGTCCATTCTGACCCATAGTGACTCTGTATAGGGTTTCCGAGGAGTGACTAGAAACTTGAACCGCCAACCTTGGTAGGCTCATTAACCCACAGAGACACACCTTGACTCTTTTTACAGAAGCAGACTTCCAGGCCTTCTGCAGTGTAATGGGTGGGTTCAAACCACCAACCTGTAGGTTAGTAGTCAAGCACAAACTGTTTGCTCTCCCCAGGGACTGGTCATTTGTTGAGATAGAAACTTGAATTGCAGTTTCTTTTATTAAAGAGCCACAGTCTGTTGTTTTTTAAAATAGATTTCCAGGTGCAAGTCTGCCCCCAAGATTGCTTTCCCTGTTCCCCCTCTCCTCCCATTAGTCTCCTAACAGCAGTTCCTCTTATCCTCATTGTTTATTGTACCTTCTAAACAATAGGTAATGAGTCTGTATTGCACGGTGGAGAGAGCCAGGGGTGATTTTCATTCCCTGAAACAGAGCGGTGGCTGTGACACAAAAAGGTTAAGTGCCTATGGTGAGGTCACAGACCAGCTTGTAGTCTTTGAGACAGCAGTTCTGAATCCCGACTGGGTTCTTGAATTCACTGTAAGGCCCTGTGCCTTTTGGCAGCCAAATTTAATTAAGAATTATTTTAATTTTTCTCCCTATCTCTGAGTTTCCACTTTATTGCTGCTTGTTAATGGTAGATACAGAAGCCATGACACTTTTTCTATCCAGCATGCTTTTTTACTGATGAAACTTAATCACACAGAAACTACTAGCTTTAGAGTTAAGCTTTCAAGTCCTTTCTGTATGTGACAGGGATTGTTGCCTGTTCTCAGAGAAACACGACTGACCACAAAGGCAGTTCAGAAAGGTTGTTAATTGAGGACTTTTTTTTTTTTGAAATCTTACATTTATACCAGTAAATCATCTGTGACTCATAAACTCATTCTCGATTAGCCGTTAGTGGTCTGAATATTTTTGCATCTACCTTCAGTAAAGCTTGTTTTAGCCTCAAATTCAGAGATTCTTTGGTCTGGAGATGCTGACTATTTAACAGTAGACAAATAACGTACTCTAGAACACTTCTGGAGGTATAAAATCGGTCTTTAATTATTGTTTTAAATTGGATGTATTTTTACTTTTTTTGAGGTTGAAGAAAACTGATCAGTTACGTATCCCATGTGTTTGAAGAAATTTCTGTATAAAGGTGATTTTTTTTTTTTTTTAATGCTGGTAATATATAGTCTCTCTTCCATCCCCAGCCTTTTCTTGACTCTTATTGACATGCCAAGGAGCTCTGGTAGTGTAGTGGTTATGAATTGAGCTGTGAACCTCATGTTCAGCAGTTCGAAACTACCAGCCGCTCCACTGGAGAAAGATGAGGCTTTCTGCTCCGGTAAAGATTTACAGCCTGAGAAACCCTGTACAGGGTCGCTATGAGTTGGAACCGCCTCCATGTCATTGACATGCTATTCCTAGTCTAAAGTGTCTCAGCACTTGGCTGAATGTAATTAGTTGAAGTTTAAGGAATGCTTAAAAATACAATTCTGTGTTCTCCCAAGTGGATGAGGATCAGAATTCTGCACTATACGAAAAAGCAAAGAAGATTTCCTGGATTGATTTCTCCCTTATTGCCTTAAAAATCAGATATGGTCTTGGAATATCTTGTTTGAGTAGGTGGAAGGCATGGCTCATTGCTCTCATTTTGCAGGTGGGGAAACATGTATGAGTGAAGCTCTGTAAACACAAAGGCTGGAGAATGGAGACTCCACTCTGCCAGGAAAGACAAAAGGCAGGCTAGAGGCTGAGTCACTGACATTTTTTAGTTCACCCTCCATAGGCATAGAATATCAAATGTACTTAATTAGGAAGGATTGTGGGCAAACTAGGAGCCCATAGTGACCAGAAAGCTGATGGTTCATGTATTCAATATCTATTTCTGGAACATCTGTAAAGTGTTGGACAACGGACATTGTTTTTTACAATACAATAAGATAGAAATCTCATTTGAAGTCCATAAGAACAGTTAGAAAAGTTAACTTGTGTCCTAAAGAGAATGCAAATTTAATTTCAAAATTGGTTAAATTAATTATATATTGAATTGTTGATATCCCAAACATACAGGAAATTTAACTTAATTTCTATATAAAAATCAGTATATTGTAAGCCCTATTTCTGTAAAATGTTCAGTTACTGTATAGGAATATATTCCAGTTTACTGAGATAACAAGGACAATTTGGGTTCAGTGGTAGAATGTTCACCTTCCAGGGGGGAAACCTTGGTTTGATCTAGCCAATGTCCCTTATGCATAGCCCCCATTCATCTTTCAGTGGAGGCTTATGTGTTGCTATAATGCTCAATGGATCTCAATGAAATGTCCAGACAGTAGGAAGAAAGGCCTGAAGATCTAATTTTTTAAAATCAGTCATATGAAAACTCTGTGGCTCACAATGGTTGAATCCACAACTGATCATGAGACTGGCACAGGACCAGGCAGCATTTCATTCCATTTAATGTTCTTTCATTTTCACACGAATGTCTTAACTCTGTCATCAACATATATTCATTCACAGACATAATAACTATCACATCTATTACCATCATCACATGACCTTAACATTTTTTGTTACTGATGCTGATTGTTCAAAGGGCCATTTTAACAGATTCAAAGCTGCGTAACTTTTGGTAACAGACATATTCGTAATTAAAATATCTAGATGCAATTTTACTGAAGGTCTGTGGTGACTCTTATCTCCATAATCCTTCTGCTTTACCCCACCTCATTCCTTAATTTGTACCTTTAAACCCCTATGCTAGATTAGAAAGGATGATTGATTGATTGAGTTGTCATTGCTGAAGAATTAGAAGGAACACATCCCCTCATTTCTAGAGTAGAAAGTGTTTATGGTTTAATCATGGTGGGTTCTTTTAGTGTCTAAGTTTGGTGGATGTTAGCAGCAGTGTTTAGACTAGCTTGGGGAGAAAATTGAGGAGGAGACTGGGGAGAGAGAATGGAATTACTCTGAGGAAGCTGTGTTTGAAAATAGAGAAGAACTAGCATTTGGATTTAAAAAATACAAGCATTTTCTTAAAACAACATCAACAAAACAAAATTTCCCAAAGCAACACTTGATTTGCTCAATTCTTCTACTGATGTATTCATAGTGAGTGCTACAGGGCTGGTTCAAGATCCTTTTCTTGACTGCTCAATTGGATGTATAAATGCACAATTTATTCATCAGCTGTTTCTCTGAGATTTTCCCAGGATCAGAAGTGCCTGTTCTTGTCATCTGGGGCAAGCATTGTTTTCTCATACCTCTGGAAACACAGCTGGATTACAACTGTCTTTGTTCCTTCAAAAATCAGGGCTCTCACATACAAATATTTTCCTCTGGCCATTGAAGGAGGGGTGTAATGAGGAGGTTGAATCAGGAGTCAGAGATTCATTTTCTATTCCTGGCTTTCCCCCTGATTTGCTGTGGGAAACCTGCAAGGAGACAACGCTGGGTTTTGATGAGGATAAGCAGGTGCATTCAGAGTCATCAGACACATTATGGAGAGTTCAACATTCAAACCAGGAAACACTATTAAAATAGTTTTCTTTGGGGTTGTTCAGAAAGACTCCTGTTAATCAATGAAGGGTCTCAGTGCCTGGTGCTAGCTGTACTACTATGGGTGAATCTATGCTTATATATGCACCTCTCTACTTACTGGTTGATTAAAAGAAACAATCTTCAGTCATGATAACTGATGTATGGTGGCAAGTCATGAATTCTTTGGGATCATGCTGTATTGTCTGAAGTGCCTGGAGTTCCCAAATGGAATGGTACTGTGTGTTGTGATTCTGTACAACTGCTGTGAATGATTATGAAAACCAGGGGCTTGATGCTACTTTTTTGATGGTTGTTGTTGTTAAGCACTGTCAAGTCTGTTCTGACTCATAGCAACCCTGTGTAGGGTTTCCAAGGAGTGGCTGGTGAGTTTAAACCACCAGTCTTGTGGTTCAAATCCACTATGCCGTCCAGTGCTTGATCCCACAACATAGCAATGGTGGTGGTTTTGCTGGTGGCAGGGACTGTTGGTTACATCTAGTAGAGAGTCTTTGGAGGGAAAGATGATGCTTTGGTGATGGGTGACATTAGAGGATCAGGATAATTTGAGAGAGAAAAATCAGAATGGGCTTTATAGTAATTGATTTTTTCATGCAATCACTGCTGGTATAGGTTAAATGCTGGACTGCTAACCATAAGGTCCGTGGTTCAAACCCACCAACTCTTCCTCAGAAACCCTGTACAAGATCTCTATGAGTCGGAACCGGCTCCACAGCATTAACAATGCTGTAACATACAAACTAGAAGCTTATGGAGGCCAAGACTGGGTTCCAGATTGGGGCTACCGTCCCTTACTTGTAACAGCATTTGTTACAAGTTGGCCTTTGTTTTGGGGTCTCCAGAAGATTGCCTTGAGCATGGTCCTGATGGAGGGCAGCGACTCAAAGCTTCAGCTCAAGTCCTTTCTCAAAAGTTCCTCCAAAAACCCAGTCCCTGCTCCGGACTCATGGGATGGAGTTCAGTCTTCCCAGAGCTCTTTGAGGACATTGGCTTACGGAACCCCTGCGCCTCCCTCACGCACACCTCGTGCGTGGTCCCTATGCCTCATGTCCTGTGTGTCACTCTTTGTGAATGAATGATGCACACGCACTTGGAAAACTATGCTGCCACCATGAGGGGGGGTCGGGAGGGGCTGACGAAGCTCGAAAGAATGCATGGAGAATCAGACGGACTTCCCCGAAAGCAGCCGAGGCGAGGCCGCCTTCCGTGCCACAGCCCCGCGCGTTCAGGCCCGCCCCCTCCCTACTGGCCCACAGAGAGCTGGGCTGTCGCGGGCTGCAGCGAGCTTTGCTCTGCTCTGGGGCTGTGTGTGTGTGTGTGTGTGTGTGTGTGGGCGGGGGGCGCCCTGCTGGCCTGCCAGTCCCTGGGACTCTGGCAGCGATTGGTTGCGGGCCCAAGCCCGTCCCCGGCCCGCCCCACCACGGCCCCTCCTCCGGCCCCACCCCGCGGATCTCCTCGCCCCGGGCGCGCGGAGCCCGCGCCTAGCCTGCCTCAGAGAAACGCCCTACTTAGTAGGAGAGCGCGGGCGAAGGGTAGTGAGAGAGCAAGCGTATGAGCGCGTAGCCTGCCCGGGGCCGCGGTGGAGAGGGCGCGGACGGGCGGGGAAGGGGGACGGAGTGCGGTAGGCTGGACGCAGCGCTCTTTCTGGGACGCCAAGTGCCAACTTTCCCTGAAGCTAGGGGAGGGCGTGCACTGTTGAAGGTGCGGGGCTGTTAGTGGGGACTTGAGATTTTAGGGAAGGAAGTCTGCTCCCCCTTGTCCCTTTACCCCTGCTACTAATCCCATTAAAAAGATCAAGACCAACAATACCGGCAAACTTCACTCTAATTCCATCTGTCTCGCTGGCACCATGAAGGCAGCCGTCGATCTCAAGCCAACTCTCACCATCATCAAGACGGAGAAAGTCGACTTGGAGCTTTTCCCCTCCGCGGGTGAGTGGTGACTGTAAGGCCCCGCACCAGTTTGAGGCAGGAACGGGTCCTTTCCTCTTTCCCCTTTCGCTCTCTGTCCCCTTCTCTGAGATGGTGCCGAGCGGGTAGCGTTGGCAGCTGGAGAAACGGAGAGAAGGAGGGAGGATTGTTGGTGTCCCAGGACCCATGGTTTTGGGGGGTATTTATTTTTACAGCTGTGTTTTAGTGGACAGTGGGGAAACAGCTTATAGAATTTCCAGCAAACCCATCTCAGCTTTTTGATTTTCCCAGTTAAGCGACAAGTCTCTGGCCTTATTTCTTCATATTAAGGGTTCTTCATATTAAGGGGGTTCTGCCTCAGAGGTTATCATCCCTGGACTTGGCATCCCCCAGAATTAGAGCTGAACTAGGACCTTGGACAACTAGAGAAAGACAGTCTAACCAGCCGGCCTCAAATACTCAAGTATTTGTCTCCCCATTCTCCCTAACCCATGTCGCTTTGCTTGCGAACTCCTCTCTTCAGTATTGAGGACAGGGAGACGGGGATAAATGAAATTATTCCCATAACTTCGGGAAGTGTCCCAAGCCTATTCATGCAGGTTACTCACTTTACTCATGTTTTTAATCTGTCATAAATTTGTTCTCTGGTATCAGCGATCCGTTAGAAGAGAGAAAACACCCCAAAACCAAACATGACTTTTGGTCTTTGGCTGTGATGGTGTCCAAACTATTTAATTTGTAAGGACTTGAGGAGTGGGATAGTAGAGAAATTGCATTGTCTTTTATGTCCTGTCCTGTAGAATTCCTGGAACAAAAGCAGTTTGAGAGGGAAAAATACTTGTTTTTAGGATTTGGAAACAGCCAACTATACTTAGAGATTAATGATTTTGGAACTGAAAACCTGTAAGGCGAAGGTGATACATTCTGGAAACGAATAAAGTCCAGCAACATGCTACTCTGTAGTATATGAGTATCAAATAAGTAGCTGCTGCTTCCTGTAGTTAACACTGTCTTGTCTCTTCTGCTATAATTAATTGCTTATTTTAACCCTTTGAAATATTTTACTTTTGTTGTTGTTGAGAATATACACAGCACAGTACATACCAAGTCAACAATAAGGTTTCTATCAAATTTTGTGTTGTTTTTGTCAAGTTGATCCCAGATAGCAGGAGTGGGAACCTTTTTCTGCCAAGGGCCATTTGGACATTTATAACATCATTCGTGGGCCATACAAAATTCCCAATTTAAAATTTAGCCACCTATAATGTGATGGCTGGAATTGCAGTTGGTTTGGCTGGGCCAGACCAAATGATTTCGTGGGCTGCACGTTCCCCACCCCTGCCATATATAGATAGAACTTAAATGAGCATATTGCTTAAGGCAGAAATTCTTTTCTAGTTAGACTGTTGTTTGGTTTCAAGAAGACTTCAGGGGATATGTTTAAGGTTTCTTAAGCCACTTAAACTTTCAACATGTCGAACTGATACTACTATGTCATTCAGAAATGTTAATAGAAAGACTGGTCATAGTCTCTTCTCTTGGACTCCCATACATTTAGCCTGATCTTGCTGTGTGGTTAAGGAGGAATAAACTTGTGTCTTGTCACAAACTAGACCAGTATGAGCAAGGCTCATACTAGAAATGTGGAGACATTTCAGTGACTTATTGCTACAATCATAAATGATGTCACTATAATGGCTGTGTTTAGGGGTTCAAGGAGGCCAGAATAGTTTTCATTGTCACAATTGATTCAAACTATATGAGTCCATAGAAGAAGTGAAAGGATGGTTCTCATCAAAGATAAACTCAACTAGTAGGTCCCTTCCTTAGGAATAGCTTGTTGCTATCTGTGTTTATGGGTGAGAGACAGATTTGGTCATCTGGGAAACATTGTGTGTATATGTCAGTTCACATGTTTGCGGTAATAAGGAAGAGCCCATGGTAACACAAGTTTTAGATCTCAGTAAACAGCCAAAACAACTTTTTTTTCTTTTCTGATTTAATATTAAGCATTAGAAAATTTAAGTGCATGGTGCTGTCACGTAACTTTCCTTAGTTTTCCCATCTGTAAAATGGAGAAAGACCTGATGCTGCAGTCCATTATAGTAAGTGCTGTTCCATTGACTCTTTCGGAAAGGGTTTCTAGTCACAGATCAGGTTTTGTAAGTGACCTTCATCAAAATTTCACTTGGTCAAAAACATTAGGCCATCTTTTGCCATTCATTCTAATGGGATTTAATTACTGGTATTATGCTGGGAAAATTAAGGAAATTAGAAAATATATGCAGAAAATAATAACTCAGCTTTAGTTGATTTTTTCCCCGTAGAACTTTAGAAGCTTATATGTGAATGCTATACCCATACCTCAGAGAGGGATATAGAGGAACAGGGAAAGCAAGCAAGTTACCTAAGAATGTCCAATAAGCCAGTACCTGAAGTAAGATTAATCTCCACTTCTAAGTTCTCAATGTATGTTGTCTTGAGTAATATTGCAGGTTACTTTTGAAAAGCTTGGCAAAGAAACTTCAGTTGAGACTTAAAAGCTGGCAGGTGCAAAGAAGGAAGAAACATTGGCTAGTACTGCTTGTGTTTTGTTGGTGGGAGGACAATCTGGCTAAGTAAGAATTTGTTTTGCTCATCAGACCATATAGGACGTATGTTTAAAGTTTAACTTTTCACAGCATGGCTTTGTGTCTACAGCTGTGAGATAAGTATTTGTTACAATGGTTTCTTTGGATTGTTTTGTTTCTTATGTGTGAAGACAACTAGCTTGGGATCTTATGTGGTTTGAATGATTAAACCAGGATATTGTCTCCCCATACTCACTCAAGACAAGAGAGACTGGGTCCAAGACCTGGGTTATTTCTTTTTATTTATTTATTTTTGAGACTAGGGCCTAACCAATAGTCTTTATTCACTTTTATTTACCTCTCCATCTATATTGAGACTTTACAAGATTGTTGACAGTTTAACTATCAAACTAACATATATTATGAAGTAGCATTGACAATGAAGTTTCCTTGTTAAGTGTGAAGGTGGGGGTATACCATTTTGATTTCGACAAAGTGATGAGATTTTCTGATCTTCTCTGTTGGTGTAGATCCTGCTGAGAGGGGCAGATACCAGGTGCCAAAGCAAATACATTCCTAAACTGCTTAATCTGTCCTCTCCTGCCCTACTCTACCCTCTGGGTGAGGTGAACGTAATGCCCAGAGAAAAGCCGCTGTTTTAATTCTGAAAGTTTGTTTTTGTATAAGAGAAACATCAGGAGCAGTTCGGTCTTTTCCCTGGCCTTCCACCCCAGCAAAGGATGTCTGTCTTAGGACCTGTATTGACCTAATAGAAGGAAAGACACTTTTTCTCTGTCGCAAAATGGTCAATCTTTGTGTCTTCATCAATATGGGCAAAAAACGAGGCAGAGGCAGCCCAGGATTTTAATGTTCTCCCTAGTGTTGAGTCCAAGCTATCAGGATGACTCACTATGGTTACCATCAGGGACTTTGGAGTTTGACATTCTGGGTTCGAATTCCATCACTTACTGGCTGCATGGCTTTGGACAAATTACTTCATCTTTCTGTGTCCAAGTTCTTGTATTAGGAAAAAGGAGTATAGTAATAGATCTATCTCATTTATCTCATCGAGTAGATATAAGGATTAGATCAGATACTATGTATGAAATACAGCTAATAAATTTTATTTAAAAGTTAACTAGAAAACGGATCCACAAAACATGGCCCAATGCAGAATTTCTAGGGAGCTTCACCATGTTCATAGGGGAGGTGGCTGTGTAATGCCACTCCCTTAAGTTCTTATTTGACAGGGAAAAAGGGGTAAAGTTAAAGGGAACTTTTTCACCTGCTTAGCTGAGATTTCATGCCCTGAATCTTCATTCTGAGCCCATGAGGATACACTTTGAGCCAGTTAACAGTTAGGGTGTTGCAGTATTTGAGGTCCTGACTGCTATGGTAAAGGCACAGGAACTAATCAGTTATTTTTGGTGATGAAGGTTGTGTGTGGTTTCAGAGCAGGAAGGCCACCAAAACTAGGGGCAGAGAGGATGTTTTCAGGGTTGATGGAGAAGTCAAGTTTTTCAATTATGCAGCATTGAGAAATGCACAGTGTCCAGTTAGTATGAAGCATCTCACATTTTATTTATTTACTTGGTTGGCAGAGCTTGCATTCCTCACATTTTTGGTTGGTTTGTATTGCTCTTTTTTTGTGGAACTTTTTTTTTTAAGAGGCCAGACCACCCTGTAGTAGAAGCATCTTAACCCTCTAGGAGAGAAGGCAGCTTGTGGTCAGCTTCCCAGAGCCCAAGTACTCTGGGCTCTATCAGACCCTTTGCAAAGTTGAGACCTGGTTAGTGTAGCTCAGGATTTTTCTGGAAAGTCTCCCTCATTTCAAAGAGCACGGATAATGCTGCAGTGGTTAGTGACAGGGTAATTGCAAATGCCTGCCTAGTTAGCAGGATGAATAACCCATGACTGTGGTGGTGTTAGAGGGCTGTTTTGAGAGACATACTGAGCCTGCAGTATGTGCGTGCTGGACACTTTCATATAAAATAGCACTTTTAAGTTGCACACCAACTCTGGGAGAGAGGTATTATTTTATCCATCTCAGATGTGGAAAATGATGTTCTAGGAGGTACGTAATTTGCCTAGAGACCACAATGTTAGAAACCGACTTATAAACCGATGAGCTGTCACAAGCATTTTTTTTATCTAAAACAGAAGCACTGTGACATTCTTAGAAAAGGGAATTAAAGCTATGGCCTATGAAAAGGTATTGATGGTGGGTTCTTGAGGTGAAGGGGCTCCCCGCAGTCCCGGCAAGACTCCTCTTTGCGGAATCAGATGGCATCCTTATGACCTGAGTGTTCTGGCTGCTGGAGAAAGGATCTGTTCTGTGAGTTGTAACTCAGGCCCACAATCCAGATGTGTTGCTTTAGGAGGATGTTTAAAGGTTGCAGCAGTGCTGACCTGCAGCCTGGAAACAGGACTAGGGCTCTTGTTTTCCTAGTCTTCCAGTTGTACTTTACTTTCTCACAGGTGGCAAGGTGATTATGTTCACTTCCAACATCACATCCTCCCCTGAGCCGCTCTGTTCTCCCCCCTTTACTTTTCTCCTTGCTGACACAGCTCTGCATGTAATCAGTCTCACAATCTGGATGATGAGAGACATAGATCAGCAACTAGTTCATTTCCCTCATACAGTTGTAATTTAATTTCCCTTTAAGCCTAAGCAGTGAGTTTGTTGTATGGTTTGCAACATTTGCTGTTTATGCAGCCAAGTAAGTTTTATTTCTTTCTCTCTAAAGTTTAGTTTTTTCATGTGTCAGGGCACATTGTTTGGAGTCATTATGGCCCAGCTATAGAAGAAGAGCCCTGGAATCCTACGTGTAGACTTGCCATTCACCCAGCCTGTGGCTAGAGGAAGACACAGACTTCCTAGATATTTGTCCATGGTTCAGGTGTTGGTTCCACCACCACTAATTTGTATCCTTGGACCTGTGCAGTGATTCAGAGAGGAGTTTTTGTGTTAAAGGCATAGTCTCTGTGTTTTTATATAGCTGCTACATAATGAAATGGTGGCCTTGTTCCCCTGCTTAGATGGAATCTCTTGTAGGAGCTGCCTCTGTGTCCACAAGCCTTTAGACCTACACTGTGCTTACAGATGTTAATATTTCTTAACTCAAGGTTAAGAATGTCAAGGTTATTCCCAAATCTATCATTTTTTTTTTTCATTCCATATACCTAAAGCTACTTTTTGCTGTTTCGGTTGGCTTGAAGATTTCTTTGGAGGGTTCTTCTCAACTTGTTTCAAGAGGTTGCTTTCTAGGTTACTTTTCTGAGGTACTATGTCTGTCTGCTTGCTTGCTTTCTTATATTCGCAGTATGGATACAGAAAAAATGAGTCCACATGTTACTGTGTGTGTTATGGTAGATCCAGTCTCAATGGCATACTTACACCCAAGCTCAAATTTTGTTCTTCAGGCAATAAATATTTATTGATTATTTGACTAACTCCTTTATCTTCCCCAGATGCTTTCCACTTTCTGCTGTCTGGATTCAGGCTTGTCACTTGCTACTCCAAAGATAGGGATCCCTAGTGTGGCACTGTAGTATAAGCACTAGTCTTAACCATAAGGTCGGCAGTTCAAACACACCAGCAGCTCCTTGGAAACAGTATATGGGGTCCCTATGAGTCGGAACAGATTCAATGACACTTAACAAAAATAAGTTCAAATATGACTTCTTACTGTTCCATCAATGTTTTTCAATTGTTCTTTCATGTAGTATTTGGTTTTGTCTCTAAGAATTGTAAAATATTGACCCAAACAGTGCTTTTAGACCCAAAGTACCATTGAGCATTTTTTTTGGGCTAGAATTTCAGGTCTCTCTGTGGTTTGTAGATAGGAAGATCCTGTAATCCACCCTCCTAATTGGGCACTTTGGAGAGTGTGAAAGGGCACTGTTAATAATCACATCAGGGCAATACCTATAAACTGGAACTCTCCCAGCAAGTGAGGGATGCTCAATTTAAGACACTAAATTAGAGAGATAATATTTTTGCTAAACTCTATTTTCAATTGCTAATCTGTATGGCTCAGACCATCAAAATAATCTAACAGGACCAGATTAAAAGTTTAAAGCAATTCAAGTTCAGTGTGGTTTCCCTCAACCATGAGTTATATTTTTAAGTTTGTTTTGATGCGTAATTTAATATTTCTCAGCGCCTGAGAAACATTTCAAAATCAACCTCAAACATACTCACTTTAAGCATTTGAAACCTCTTGGTAACTTTTAGTAACTATGATAAGCCATAGAAGTTTGCTCTGAAAGATTCTGTGGGGGAACTGTAAGCTTTTCTGCATGCAGTGTATGTGCTCGTGTGTATGAAGAGAGGTACTGTTGAGTATGAGAGAAATACCGTCATTTCACAAGAGAAGGCAGTTACATTTTTTGTTTTGTTTTAATGTTTACCCAAGATGAGAGGTTTTTCTCTTAGGGTCAAAAGAGGCAACATAGGTTTTTTTTGTACCCAGTAAAGTAGGTGAAAACAAAAACAAAAGTGAAAAAAACAAACCCTTGATTCTTTGGAAGGGCATGTAAGGACCAGTGGATTCAATTACAACATCTGTTTAACTAAAACATTAGAGAGAGAAAGGAGAAGAACTACAGAAAAGAAGCAAAAAAGAATAAAGGAAAGGAAGAAAAAAAAAAAAAAGAATTAAGAATTTAAATGCGATTTCATAGACACGGGAAAGTCTTTGGGCCCTTTATTTCCGCTCTGTGTGTGACCATTTCTGAATCCGTACATTAAATTCCTCACAGGTGCATGGCTGGTCAGAATAACTCAGAGGAAACTCTAGGGTAAGTCAAAAAGGATTGCTGGGAGAGTTCCACTTCACATATCCGTGAGCTTATTCCAAACCAAACATGTTTAAGTATGTCTCTGTGACCATTGGATGGCTACAAATGACTTGACTCAGCAGTACCCTTGTCCTAGTCTTGTTGTTGTTAAGTGCCAACTCATAGTGATCTGGTATAGGGTTTCCAAGGAGCTGCTGGCGGGTTTGAATCGCCAACTTTGCTGTGGTTTGCAGTCCAGTGCTTATCCTCCAGTGTCACACCTGGACTCCTTAAAATAAAAGGATACTAAAAAAACAGTGTTGTGTGATGATCAGCTAGCTGTTCTTTCCATCAGTCTTGTAACAATATCGAACCCAATGAAGAGAGTTTTTTAGAAGAACATCCAGAGAGCAAGTTCTGATCCAAACAGTGGCTTCCAAGGGATCTTCTGGGCCAGGCCAACTCAAGGCAGAGAGGTCAGCTCAGAAGGTTATGGTGACTGTTTTATGTCTCAAAGGACAGCGGCTTGTGAAGAATTTTAAGAAAATTTACAACTACACTGAGAAGACGACCAGGAGAGTTGAATTGAGCAACCTTTTTATTCTCTACAAGATTTTGTTGGGAAACCTTACAAAACACACCTACCCTGCAGCCTTGAAGTTGGCCCTTCAGATTACTAATGTTCCCAAATCTCCAAGATGCCAAAAGTACTGTTTGGATGTGATGTAGATAGAAGAGCACAGAATTCTTCAGGGAAGGGCTAGAGAGATGGAAACATTGCCTTCAGAAGTGTAGAGGAGACCTAGAAGGTGGATATGTTCACATTTTAGTAATTTTGTTTAATAAAAGGCCACTATGATTTTGTAGTAATACTTTTTGACTTGCCTTCACATTTCCCGTACTCCAGGCATTTACATGGCAAAAAGTACAGGTAGGCTACTGATTGAATTTATGAAAATTGTGTGGATCAGTGATTATATTTTATAGGCTTGTCGGGACCTTTCTTCCAATAGATTGAGTTCAGATTGGCTTCATGGGTTAGCTTCGTGGAGGACATGAACATTTCGGAAAACATCTGAAGGAGGTGTAAGACCAGGGGATTATTATTCTAAACATTGAGAGCACTGTAGGGACACTGACTGTTTGAAGAAAAAAACATGTGTAGTCAGGATCTGATGGAGCATTTTGAATTTTGAATTTCCGGATGAATTTTGCCATTGAAAGCAAGAGCATTTTAAGAAAAGAGCAGCACTTATGGTTTATAAGGTGATTTTTTTCTTTTTAGCAATACCTTCCCTCCCAGCTTCCACGGTTGTTGAAACCTTCATGTTAATTTATCAGTATAAATATTAAACCTCAGAGGAGATGTCAAAATCAGTCAGGTATATATATTCAAAGCATAAATGGAAAATGAAGGTCCTGGGTCAGGCAAGAGAATCTCTCAATCTGAATGAGTGTTTGTAGGTTCATGTTTTTTGTAAAAATTCAGAACTCCTAGTATATGCAAGGTACTGTACTTGTTGTCAAGTTTTGATGCATACCAACCCTCTATAGGGTTTCCAAAGAGCAACTGATGGGTTTGAACCACTGAGCGTGTGGTTAGTAGCCTAGTCCTTATCCTGCAGTGCCACACCGAGACTCCATATTCATTGTTGTTAGTGCTTCTGAGTCAATTCTGACTCACAGCGAACCTGTATAGATAGGGTTTACAAGGAGTGGCTGGTGAGCTTGAACAGCCGACTTTGTAGTTCAAACCAACCTTGCTGCCCAGCGCATTAGCCCACAGTGCCACCTCAATTAATTATGTTTTTATGTGATTATAGTTATGTGCTAGAATAATTATTAATGGTGGAAGAGTGTGAAAATGCTACCAACCATTCCTCCCATAGCACTATACTGGGTTCAGTAATTCATTGCAATGGCCACCCAGAACTCTGACATCATACTCACAGTTATGAGGTTTATTAGGGACGTTTAACAGGTTACTATTCATAATTAGGAATGTTCAGGGCATGATTCTTTCAGTAAGGACAGCCTGTTCCCAGCCATGCCTGCAGGCAGGCCTCTTTCTGGTCTTTTGCCTCACAGCCACAAGCCCCTTGGTCTCTTGGTCTCTGCCTGCTCCAGCAATGTTCTAAAGCTCTTAAGGCTGCTGACAAATGCCCAAAGGCACTCCGATGCCTCCACTGAAGGCACTCCTCAGCCCAAGGCACTGGCCTCTAGCTCAGTGGGTCAGCAGACCGAGTTCCCTCAATCAAGTGTATGGAGGAGCTTCGCTGTGCAAACGAGCCTCCAGCCCAAAGACATTTCACGTTCTTACTCCGTGGACTGGGAAGCCCACTGCCATGGCTCTTGTTCTGACTCTTACACTGGTGGCATAGTGGGTTAAGAGCTAGAGTGCAAACCACAAGATCAGCAGTTCAAATCTACCAGTCGCTCCATGGTAGAAAGATGAGGCTTTTATGCTCTTGTAAAGATTTATAGCCTCAGAACCTACCGGTGACACAGCCACTACCACCACCACAACATGATAAATAAGAGTGCACAGTACAGCAGGATTATAGCCATGACTTTGCAACTGACCGGTTGTGTGACTTTGGGCAAGGCATTTCATTTTTCTGGACTTCATTTTCTTCATTGGTCAAAAACATTAATCGGACAAGGTGATCTATAAATTTCCTCCTTAACACTGACATTCTGTGACTCCAGGTAACATTTTAAAGTAATTAAGTGTTGGAGAGAACCTAGTAAAAATGGTGATGTTTTTATCCTAATCACCAAATTCTGTAAATTCAATCACCAAGGAATTTGGGATCCCTTCAAAAGATTAGCTTTTAGACAGTGATGTTAGTAATTGTGACTGCCTTGTTTACAAGTGGAGAAACTGAGGTAGTGTGTGCCCCTGCTGACACTGGACTGAATCCTGCCTTCCTCTTGGTCTCTCTCCATGAAACAGCTTCTTATTTCCATTAGCCTTTGCTACAGTTGCAGCGGAAAGCGACTCCTCAACTGGGTCCGTTCTGGAGGAAGCAGATGTAGTTGGAGGTCTGGTAGGTGAGGCACCCAGATCCAGCTGCATCCTCTGAACATGTGGTCTGAGTAATGAGCTTAGTTCATCTGAGCTGCCCTGTCTCAGTGTACCGCTCATTGTAAACAGTCCCCTCCTGCAGCAGGAATGCATCCTGCTGAAAGCCATCTCAACACCTCATCCTGACCAGTTCAATGAACTGGGCCTGCCTCCTGTGTGTGCAGAAGGGAGGTCTCAGGCCAGGTGGCTTCTGGCTGCTCACAGAATGGTGCCCTTCAGCAGGCACAGGCTACCCAGCAAAGTCAGAAGCAGACAAGACGCCACCTGCCTTGGTTTCCCAAGTACCCAGGAAGCTACAAGTATGTGATGGGTTGTGGTTAGCATTGGCCACTTTACTTTGAAAAGGCTGCTCTTGTGCCGTGGAAGAACCTAGCTAGCTTGCACACAGTTTTTATCTGAAATCTCATTTTATTGATGTTTTTCTACATTTTGAGAATGGTCTGTCATAGTCACCCTTTTCTTTCGGAAGCATGATGCCAAGCCACCAGACAGACTAAGTATGGCTGCAAGTTAGTTCTTTCTCAAGAAGTGGGGAAAAAAAAATGTAATTTGCCCCACAGACTACTGGACAAATGTTTAATTTCCCTCTGGGATATGCTAACTTTGAACTTTGAGAAGTATATTTATTTTGAAATCCAAATAAGATTTGAAGAATCCCTGTCTAGTATGTTTTCCTAGGTTGAAATATAAGGTATGTTGCTTTTGTCTCCTGTGCCTCGGTTTCCCCCTTTTAGCAAATGAGATGCATTTTACTGAGTAGCAGAAGCTTCAGGTAGCTGAAAGAACATTTCAGGGGAAAATTAAGCCCATCTGCCCTCGCCAGACACAAAACAATAACAAAATTAAAAAACCAAATAGACTGAACCAAAAACCTTTGACTGTTATGGGAAAGAATTGTGCCAAAGTTGTGTTTAAGAATTAATAAGCTTTTTATTTATTTAATTAGTTTTGCATTCATTCTATCATACATCATTACATTGCCATAGTTACCATCCCGTCCATGCATCATCACCCAACCAAAGGGTTTACCCTGCAAGGCTGCTCTCCTCTCCCACAGTCCTCAACACACAGCCCCTTTGCCTCTCTGGATCTCAAGTCCCCAGCTACTCCATCTCTTCATGTCATCTTCTCTGCCTCCATCTTGGGCCTCACTGCTTCTCTGGGTAGGGTCTCGCTCTCTGCTCTCCTCCCTTGATGGTCCCAGGGACCTCCGCTCCTAGGCTGAAAAGTTAATCACTCCCCTCCTTGCTATAAAATGTCCACCTTTACATTTCCAACCCTGACAATCAGTCCTGATAACAAAGAATTAATAAGCTTTTCATATAAATACAGATAGAATGCTCCTTAGAAGCAGCACTGGTGAAACTTCATGTGTTGTACTTTGGGGTCATCGGAAAAAAAGAGGAAGAATCTGATGACATGGATTCACACAATGGCTGCAAATAGGATTGTGAGGGTGGCACAGGACTGGGCAGTGATTTGTTCTGTTGTGCATGGGGTCACTATGAGTCAGAGCCAACTGGACAGCACCTAACAACAACAAACATACGAGTGAGGCTTTCTCCTGTAGCTTCCCTTTTTGCTGTGTTGTCAGGTATGATGCCGAGTTTAGCCAAGTTATTTTAGATGACCCCCCTAATACAACAGAAGTAAAGTTTTCTTCCACACCCTCCCTTTCTTGCTCTTTTGGAAGCCAAAGTATTCCAAGGCCAAATGACAAGTTAAATTGTTTTGTTGAGAGTGGGTATAAAGCCTAAGGATGTAGCAGGATCTTTAGATGCCTCTGCATTATTAGAGAAGAGGAGGAAGGTCTGCGATGTACAGGATGGTGTATCTAATGGTTGCAAAAAATAGAGATCATCATTTTAAACTTGGTGTTTAAAAATCTTGGCACTAACTTTAATACTTGCCAGGAACATTTTGTCTTATAAAGTAACTTCAAGTATGACTGACACTGTAGGATAAGCAAAGGATTGCTAACCGTAGAGACTCCACCAGCTGCTCTGAGGGAAAAAGATGAGGCTTTCTGTTCCTTTAAAGATTTTTTAGCCTTGGAAACTCTATTCAGGGTCACTGTGAGTTGGAATCATCTTGATGGCAGTTGTTGTTGTTTTTAGGATGATTGTCAGTTGTGGTCTCCTCCTCACATGGGTTCAAGCTTTGTGTTCTTATCAATAGTTTTGGGTCAGCCTCAGTGGTCTTGGTCTTCTTCTGTTTTGAACAGTTTCTATGTTGTAGACTGGGTAAGTCCTTATTGCCACCTTCTGTTGCCTGGGTCTGTTTTTACTGAGTTGCCAGATTATGGCTACATCTTTATATTATCTTTGTATTCTTCAAAGAAGGAAGCTCCAAGTGAGTGAGCTGCCCTGCATTGGGAAAGAATAGGAACATTAATGAGTTAAAATTTAGAACGTACTCTGGAGTCATTGGTGATGCAAGGGTGTTATTAAATTAGTGAGAGAGATGATATAGAGTGGCAATGCTAAATACATATGTACTCCCTAGGGTGAGTCATGTGTGTATATACAGGAAATGCATCCTTGATTTCACATAAGTCAGATCAAGAGTTTAAACTTACATCTTCTTGCCTCCTAATGGAAATTCCAAACACCTTTCAGAACTGCTGTATTTGGTCTCTCTTCAGTTTGGAGGGGTGAGAGCAGTGAAAGGAACATTTACGGAGTACCTACTATATAGCACGTCCCTTATAAACTGCTTTACAAGAATAATCTCATCCTATAAACAACCCCATGAGGCTGGCATTTGCATCTCTAGTTTGTAAGTAAGAAACTGAGTTCTTACTTAGGTTCATATAATTTGTACTAAATCACAGAAATTCCAAGTCACATTTGAATCTAGGTTTTTCTAATTATGAAGTCCCATCTACTCTGAATTGCTTTGGGGAATAACTTTAATAATGTCCTCATAAGAGGCTTTGATTCCTGGGACATTCCACTATGAGTATGTTCTGTTTTAGGTCACTCACTGCTATCACTGTAAAGAAGATAGCACCCAATTTGTCTGTAAATACCTATGATTGTGTTGTGTAGTAGCAAGAAAGCAATAATTATATATACATAGGGTTCACCTAATTTCCACTGGGTATAAACCCAAAATGGACAAATGGAAAGAGATTAATGAAATTTACTAAAGTTGCATGCAGATTGGTTCTTTGGCCCCCATTTTCCAGATTGGGAAATTGAGGAATGAAGTAAGCACTCCACCCCGGCTTGAGAAATCTCCAGGGAGGGGCTATTCAGAGCACAAGTCTAGGCCTCGAGGCCACTTGATGCAACAGGAATGCTTGTAGAACAATAAACACACACATGGGATGAATCAATGTCTACATGGTGGACCTGTAGTTAACCTCTGATTTGATTGAAGATTTAAAATAATAATAATAAAATGTGTATTTCTGGATTTCTGAAGACCTTTCATAGATGGCTTTTCTGTACCCTCACCCATGCTCTTCTGTGATGGATGGGCTGATGAAAGAACTTTGAAAATTCTGGCCAACTGCAATGTCTCCAAAAGATCTTGGGTGTTGGGTGAATGGAACAGCCACTCTTTGTCATTAAACGAGCTTGGGCCATGGTGCTTGGCTGCTTGATTCACACGGCTTTGATCAGCTTGTGCTGCTTACAGCATTGGCAGAGACAGCAAGTGATGAGCAAAGATGAATCAAGTCTTCCTTCTTCCAACTGCCTAAATTTGTAAGAAAATATATGTTCAGTATTTTTATGGGAAAACTAATTCCAAGAAATTAGTATGTGCATTTCTACAAGCTGGTGCAAGATACACTTGAGGCTCATCCTACGCAAGCTAGTTCCAAATCTTTGTGTGAGTCCTCTCAAAACACTGGTCCTGAGTGGAATGTAAAAGAATTCTAAGTACCTTATTTAGTAATCGATACTTGATTCTTAAGGAGCTCTGGTAGCGTAGTGGTTACAAATCGGGCTGTGAACCTTAAGGTCAGCGGTTCGAAACTACCAGCCGCTCCGCGGGAGAAAGATGAGGCTTTCTACTTCCGTAAAGATTTACACCCTCGGAAACCCTCTACAGGGTCGCTATGGGTAGGACCCGACTCGACGGCACTTAACAACAACAACAACAACAACAACTTGATTCTTAGGTTTCTCGGGTGGATTTATTTTTGCCACAAGTTTTTTACAATCAGAGAATTTCTCGTTTTCTCATTTGGCAGATGAAACTTATGAGCCCCAGAGTAAAGTGATTTACAAATATATTAGGTTGATCCATAGTAAGTGATCTTTGTCCCTAAATCACACAACCTCTCAGTCCTTAAACTGGTTGACATTTAGTCGAATCCAACATATGACTACCCCATATGTGCCTGAATAGGACTGTTCTCCATGGGGGCTTCCAGTCGTTGAATTTTTGGAAGTAGATCACCAGTCCTTTTTTCTGGTGCCTTTAAGTTCTTGAAGTTCCAACTTTTCAGTTAGTGACTATGTGGGTTTTCCATTTGTATCACCCCGAGACTCCTGTCTTTCATTTATGCTGCTTGTAATAATGTCCCTCACTGGAGGTGGCTTGGTGTAATAGAAAAGGGTTTGGAGTAAAGCTGACCTGGGTTTAAATTTAGATTTGCTACTTAACTAATTTGTCTTAGGCAAACTATTTAACTTCCTTAAGTCTATCCTCATAATAGAGATAACAATAAAGAGCTTTTTGGGCTATTTTGAGGATTAGTAACTTTTCCTGTAAAATTGTTTTGCACTGTCACAGGGTGTCAAAAAATGGTAGTTTTTCACTATCTCATAGGGCATTAAATTCTGTACTATTATTCACTGTTGACGCTGTTATTACTTGGGTGTTAAAACTGTGGTTACTGTTGACCTGGTTACAGAAAATTTTCCACTTGACAACCCCCTAACCAAGTGGGCCAGAGCAGTCACTGTGGCCAGTGACATGTTGTCTTCTTCTCATGCATACTTAACCAAACTCAAGTCAGGGTTTAGGTCACCCTCCTAACTCTAAAGCATTGTTTTTGTTAGATGCCATTTAGCCCAACTAACAGCAACCCTGTGTAGAAAAGAAGAAAGTAATGCCTGGCTCTGCACCGTCCTCGAAATCAGTCCTTTGTTTTAGCACAGTGTTGTAGCAACTGTGCTAGTCCAGCTCGTTTGCACTCTTCCTCTTTTTTCACTGACCCTCTACTTTGCCAAGCATGATGTCCTTCTCTAGGGACTGGTCCCTCTTGATAACGTCCAAAGTGAGCGAGACCAAGTCTTGACATCTTGCTTGTAAGGATCAGCATTCTGACTACTTCTAAAACAGACTGGTTTGTTCTTCTGGCAGCCCCTGATATACTTAATATTCTTAGCCGGCACCATAATTAAAAGGCATCAGTTCTTCTTTATTCATTGTCCAGCTTTCACATGCATATGAGGCAGTTGAAAAAAACCATAGCTTCCTAAGTCTTCCTCAAAGTTACATTTTTGCTTTTTAACATGGTAATGAAATCTTTTCAACAGATTTTCCTAAAGTAAAACTACGTCTTTTTACTTCTGGATCCCAAATGGTCAATACCAGTCCCATTTCAGCTCATTAGTGCCTAGGATAGATCTGTTAAGTGTTCCATGCCATTTTTGTCAACTACCAGGTTTTCTTGATTCATTCTTCTTAGAATTCATATTCCAACAATTAATGAATGTTTCTATTCATTTTGAGTCATATGCCAGAAACAAATGAAGGCTCTGAAAGCTTTCCTCTGTCCATACCATTAAGGTCAACTCTGCTTGGAGGAGTCCTGGTGTGGTGCTGTAGGATAAGCACTGGACCGCTAGCTTCAAGGTCAGCAATTCAAATCCACCAGCCACTTCTTGGAAACACTAGACAGGGTCACTATGAGTCAAACTGACTCCACGGCACTTTACAACTACTACTTTGAGGAGGCACCTCTTCACCAGCCAAATTTTGGGTGACTTCCAACCTGAGGGGCTCATCTTCTGGCTTTATATCAAACAATGTTCTACTGCCATCCATAATGTTTTTTCTGGCCAATTTTTTTTTTTGAAAGACATAGATTGTCAGGTCCTTCTCAGTCGGTCTTAAAGCTCCACTGAAACGTGTCCAACATGGGTGGCCTGTTGGTACCTGAAATACTGTTGGCCTGATTTCCAGCATCACACCCACACAAAGCTACCACTGCACAACAACCTGACAGTTGAAAGGTGGTTCTAAAGCACATTGTCAGATATTATCCCTTGCCACTTGGACAAAACAAATCTGCCTGAACTGCTGCTATTAAGTTATGTTGTTGTTAAGTGCCATTGAGTCAATTCCGATCCATAACAACCCTGGTGAGTTTGAACAGGCGACCTTGCAGTTCAAACATCTTGTCTTTGCAGTCTGACTCATTAGCCCACAGCACCACACCAGAATTATGCTAATCACTAAAGCACTCTCCTGTTTACCCTGCAGTTGTATCTTTGTTAGGAGGTGACCTAAGTATCTAAGTGTTAAGAGAGAAACTCTACTTTCTGAAAATACAGCAAGTCAGTGCCAGGATTTGAACATCAACATCTTTGTCTCAGTTGTTACTTTATAAGCCAGACTGACTTCTACTTAATAAAAGTTATGAAGACTTATGTCAGTGAATCCATTTGGAAACCCCTGAAGATAGTAAGCCTCAAAACTGAAAAAGTCCACTGTGCTGTCTTCTTTGTGGCCCCCACCACCACTTCCCTGGTGTCCACCAGCAAATGCCTGCTGTTTGTTAGACCATCCAGTTTTAGTATACCTTCCCTAAAGTACTTTGCCACTGAAGATGCTTATAGAACTGTGCACCTCTGGGATTTGCCAGTTGCCAGTTGCAATGGCTGATTTACAGCCAGAATTTGGCTCCCAGAAAAGGGGATCCTGTGCCTTTAAAACAGCTGTACACCAGTGTGTATAAATGTGCTTGCTAATCCAATGACTAATTCAGCATATTATAAAGCAGCCATGAACATGCTGCCAAGCAGGGCTGTATCCCAACTAGAGTTGTGTGTAAGGCTTAGAGAATTATTTCTTGAGTTCTGCCACACTGCCAGTCTCTGAAATGAACTCGTTCATCTTGTCTGTGGCTCTGGGTGGAGTCATCAGTGGCCTTCTCCCTGGTTGGTCTGCTCACCCACCTACTTTCTCTCTTTTCTCTATTCTCCCGCCTTCTATTCCAGGGCTCTGAGTATTTACTCATCTCAGGGTGGAGCCAGGCTCAATTTGAGTCAGGTCTAGGAAACCAATCACAGCAGTACCAGGCCATTCCAGGGGACAGAACTCATGACCCTTCTTGGGGAAGGAATTTTCCCAAAAGATCCCTTTTCATCACAGCATTGTGATTGCACCTTTTTTGATTCATCCCCAGCCATCCTACCCCGGATTTGTTTATCAAGAGGCTCTTCTCTGTCTTCCCTAGGTTTTCCTCCAGGGGCTGGGAGAAAATCTTCTAGCAAGGGGAAAAGGGCTGGGTCTGAGGGATACTTCTTTCTGCTTCCAGCCTTGCACACAAAAATATAAAAATGCAAATGTCACTTTAAATGAGTGCTTAAGCAGTCTTTTCTGGAAGCATTTTTGGATTTAGGTGGATTTGCCTGAGGGGTTTTGCTTGTTTCTTGGAGATCAGGTGTGGGCTGTAGGATAAGTACTGGATGGAGAGGTATAGACCTACTAGGTCAGTAGATCAAACTCACCAGTGGCTCCTTGGGACCTGTATATGGAGTTGCTATGAATGGGAACTGACTCAAAGGCACCGTGATACTGTTAGGATAAGCACTGGACTGATAACTGCAAGGTTAGCAGTTCAAACCCACCAGCTAAGAGTTGGAAACCACTAGATGGCACTTAGCAACAACATAGTGCTTGTCCTATGAATTAGAATTGACTGGATGACAGTGGATAGGTGGGTATAGCACTAGTAGGAGCTCTGGCTGCTAACTGAAAGTTTGGCAGTTTGAATCCACTACCCGCTCCGAAGGAGAAAAATACAGAGCAATCTGCTTCTGTAAGAATTAAAACCTTGAAGACCTTATGGGGCAGGTCTCTGCATTATAGGGTTGCTACGAGTAAAAATGAACTGCGTGGCAGTGGTGTTTATAGCAATTTCTATGATTTCTCAGATTAGTGGCCCCTACAGCAGCAGACAGCGGGGTACCCTCCTCTGGAAACAGATCCTACTCAGTCCTCCCCATTCCAGTGAGCATAGTGTAGCTGGGCCATTTCACAAGGATTTCCATATGTAGGGTTGTCTCACCCTTTCCTGTCTTCCACCTCAGTGATGCTGTTTTCAGTGCCTGATTCTGACCTCTCCATCACCTCCTACTTTCAGCATGTTGATAGAGCCTTTCCTACTCCAAATGCTTCTGGAAGCCAGCTACTACATGCAGTTGCCATTGCAACAGTTCTTGTCTTGGTCACTAGTGTAACACTCATCATTAGTTGGGAGTATATAATTACTGTTTCTGTACTAATGTGGTATTTGCTTCTCAGTCACCAAGTGTTTCTACTGCTTGGCTCATAGCAGTAGCTCTTTGAAAACAAAACAAAACAAAAAAAAAACCCCGGTACAGGGTTTCTGAGGCTGTAAATCTTTATGGGAGCAGAAAGCCACATCTTTCTCCCATGGAACAGCTGGTAGTTTCGAACTGCTGACCTTGTGGTTCGCAGCCTGATTTGTAAACACTATGCTACCAGAGCTCCTATGTATATATATAGAAAGAGACTTCTGGTGTGGTGCTGTTGGTTAATGTGGTAAACTGCATTGTCAGTTTGGGTCGTTAAGGCTGGCAGTTCCAACTCACCAGCTGCTCCTTGTACTGGACCGCTATGAGTCAGATCCTGACTCAATGGCACTTAGCAACAACAATAACATATATATATATATATACACCACAAACTGACCTTGTGGTCCAGTGCTTATCCTACTGCGCCACACCAGGACTATATATATATATATATAGTTGGTGGTTTGAGCTCACCAGCCATCACTCGGGAGAAAGATGAGGCTTTCTGCACCCGAACCGATTTACAGCCTTGCAACCTTATACAGGGTTGTGGTGTGGCACTGTGGGTTAATGCACTGGACTTCAAGGTCGGGTTGAACTTCAGGGTTGAACTTCAGGGTTGAACTTCAGGGTTGCAGGTTCAAGCTCACCAGCCACTCCTTGGAAACCCTATACAGGTTCGCTCTGAGTTGGAACCAACTCGACGGCACTAAACAACTTAACAGCAACAACAGTGGGTCTGAACTAACTCGATGGCACACAACAACAGTATATGTATATAAAATATATTTTTTGTGTGTGGCACTGTTGTATAAACACTACACTGCTAAACACAAGGTTGGTGGTTCAAACTCACCAGCCACACTCTTTGGAAACCATATACCTGATGGTACTTAACAAGAACGTATTATTTTTTATTGAACTAGAATTCACATGTCATTAAATTCACTGTTTATATTGTGCAACCATCACTAGTATCTAATTCCAGAACTTTTTCATACTCCTCAAAGAAGCCCCCTCATATATTAGCTAGATTAGCAGCCAGTAGCTCGTTCTGGATCAATGACTTCTGGCTTGACTGCCCAGCAGGGGACATGAGGTGGACTATATTTCTGGATGAGAGCCCCCACCACAAGCTGTCAGGCTCTTCCTGTAGCTCAGAGTAGATACGTGGAGAGGGGGGAAAGCACTGCTTCTCCCTGATCTCTAAGGCCCAAAGCACTGCTTCTCCCTGATCTCTAAGGCCCTTCCAGTCCCTCCTCTCGCATCTCACAGGAGCTCAAGCTTGACTGGAAAGGGGTGGAAGAGGGGGTGGTAATGGGGGGGGGGGGCTCATTTGGTTAGACTCTGCTGTGTAGTAAGTGAGTGTGCGACTGACAAGAGATAATGAGCGCTTTCACCAGCTGCAAGCAGATATTTCAGTCCGGCGGGCTGTGGTGGCTGCAATTTCCTAATGGTTTCCTGATGAGGTAGAGCCATTTATTAGCAGTGGATGAGGACTCTATTCCCCAGTCTTTCCTATCCCACCCTTTCCCAGGCAGATGGAGAGTAGTAGCTTCTGTTACCTCCCCTTTGAATTGGTCACCTTTTCCTTGCTCTCCAACCATTAGTCCATCATTCCTATTGATCTGAACATTGGTGTTCTGCCTGGTGACTGACTCTTTCAACCTCTTGTGTTTGCTACTAGGAGAGACAGCTCATGCTGTCTGCTTCTAGGCCAGCGTGGGCAAGATTCTGGGACAGTAGTGAGAGTGTCAGAAAGCTAAAGTCTGGGTTATTATGAGCCATAGGAGAGGCCGGGTCTGAAGTAGTTACTGTTCTTAAGTGTTCTCAAGTGGTTTTAACTTACAGCCACCGTCTATAGGGTTGCTGAGGAACAGCTAGTGGGTTTGAACTACTGACCTTGTGGCTAGCTAGCAGTCCATTGCTTATCAAATAGCACTACATGAAGTGGGAGACCTCTGGAAACTAAAAGAGATCATAGCTTGGTGTTTGTCCTTGAAGTATGTATCAACTATGCTTGCACTTAGAACGGGAGCTGCTTGTCATGCTTTCTGACATAACCTTTTGTTAAGCATGTTGTTAAATGCCTTTGAGTCTGTTGGACTCATAGTGACTCTCTATAGGGTTTCTGAGGAGCGGTTGTGTTTGAACTGCCGACCTTGTCACATTAGGACATATGCCTCATTAGATGGATCAAATTCTATATATAGGCAAATGCCCCTGATTTTATGTCCTGGCTTTGTAAGTGGGGTTTGTTGTATCCCCTCAACCCTCTTCTTGTGCCTCAGTTGCCCTATTTGTAATAACAGCAAAACTGGAATGGTAATATTATGTGCCGTCGAGTCGGTTCCGACCCATAGCAACCCTGTACAGGGTTTCCGAGGGTGTAAATCTTTACGGGAGTAGAAGGCCTCATCTTTCGCCCGCGGAGCAGCTGGTAGTTTCGAACCACTGACCTTAAGGTTCGCAGCCCGATTCGTAACCACTGCACTACGGACCATCAAATGACAAAGACTTCTTTTTTCCCTGGTTTTTTTTTTTTTTTTTTAAGTACATTTTAGAAAAAGACTAACCGGTCCCTGCACTTAATCATGGCCTTTATTTTACTCTGTCTGGATTGATAAGAAACACAGCCTCAAATTTTATAGCCATTGTTCATAGTGGGTCCATGTATTTGAAGAGTATTGACGATTGCGTTATGATCCCTGGTATTTGACTGGTCTCTCTGCTGGAAGGAAACTCCTCTACAGTAGAATTGGACCATTGTTACTGAACACTTACCCAGAGAAGGAATAGATTGCACCATGGGCCCACAGTATCTTTGGGTGGTTTTTTAAGAGCTTGGTGAAGAGTAGTTTGTGTTTAGAACAGTGGACCAGGGCTTTATGGAAGGGAATACCTGCACAAGACCCTCTTCCTTCCAATCCGCTGCTGTAAGTAAAACACCAGTGTTGTTGTTGTTAAGTGCTGTTAAGTCAGTTCCGACCCATAGCGACCCTGTATAGGGTTTCCAAGGAGCGACTGGTGAGCTTGAACCACTGACCTTGTATTGTAGTTCAGATGGCTTTGCAGTCTGGCGCATTAGTCCTCAGCGCCACACCAGGACTCTAGTGTAAGCAAAAATAATATGGGACAGGGAGTCAAGTGACCTAAGATACGTGATCTCTTTTCTCTTTTCTTTGACCTTTATTATTTTTTCTGTCAGTAAATCAAGGGCTTGAACGTAATAATATTCCAGGAATAGTGTAGGACCCCTGATTAGTCGACAGCACATCTCCCTCTTCCTCCTGCCCACCAGCAGTTTACTTTTTATTCATCTTTATATTTATCTTATACTTTATGTCAGGTTGCCAGGGAAGAGACCTTCCCTTCAAGGAGATATTAAAGTTTTATAGCAAATTCTATAAATTCCTCTCTTTTTCTCTTTTGCCTCTGAGTGAGGTTTTGTGAATTCTATAGCCTTAGTGAGGGCAGGATAAAGTAGCAGAGACAGGGAAAAGTATGAACAGAAAAGTAAAGGACCCCGGATATTTATTGACGTAGAGTATAAAAAAGGCCCAAACTGATAAGTTATAAAGGCCAAAATTTACAGATGTTGTTAAGTGCCACTGAGTCTGTTCCAATCCATAGCGACCCTGTCTAAACAAGCCTTGGAGTGGCCTCAGATGATACTTTTAGCAGTGAAACTAAAGGTTAAGGGAGAGTACTCCTAATCCCTTTGAAGCTTATCTCTCTGGGTCCTAAATGCCTCCTTGGCAGCTAAGGAAATGTGAGCTGGGATTCTGAAATTATTACCTAAATCTCCACAGAGTAGCAGGAGGATTTTTGACCTTTCATGAAGGATGCACATTTAGATTTTTCTGAACTGTTGCTATTAAGTGCCATTGAGTCAGTTCTGACACATAACAACCCTGTTTAGGATTTTTAAGGAGCAACTGGTAGGTTTGAACCACCAACCTTGTGGTTAGCAGTGAAGTACTGATCCTGCAGTGTTACACCAGGACTGAACTGAATCTGGATAGGACCTTTATTTTGTGAGAACCCTGGTACTATAAACCAAGAGGTTAGAGGTTCAGACCCACCCAGTGGCTCCATGGAGGGATGCTCTCATGATCTGTTTTTGTAAAGATTGTTATTGTTGATAAGTACTGTCGAGTTGGTTCCGACTTATAGCGACCCTGTATAGGACTTCCGAGGAGCATCTGGTGAGTTTGAACTGCCATACTTGCCATTCAAACCTGCCTTGCAGCCAAGTGCTTATCCTACAGTGCAACACCAGGATTCCCAGTAAAGATTACAACCAAGATTTTGCTGTTGTTGTTTAGTGCCATTGAATCAGTTCCAACTCATAGCGACCCTGTATAGGGTTTCTGAGGAGCAGCTGGTGGGTTTGAACTGCTGACTTTGTGGTTCACAGTCCAGTGCTGATCCTACAGCACCACACCAAGACTCCCAGTAAAGATTACAACCAGGAAACCCCTACAAAGCTCAGTTCTACTCTGACAGGCTACCATGAGTCAAAATTGACTCAAAGGCAGTGCTTAAAAAAAAGAAAATTCTACATGAAAAGATGGAAAGTAGTTTCTTAAACCCACCATCTGGTTGATGGGAACAAGAGGAGGCTTTCTGCTCTTGTAAAGATTTATAGCCTTGCTGTGAGTTGGAGCTTATTGGCAGTAGATGGTGGTGGTAGTGGATGGTGCCAAGAAATAAATACTTTGCTCTTAATCTAAACATTGGTGGTTGGAGTCTCTGGAGACTTCCCAGGAGAAAGACCTGATGAGTTACTTCTGAAAAAGCAACCTGCTCTTTTCAGTTGAAAACCCTGCTCTACTCTGGCACACATGGAGTGCATTCATTGGCAACTACCTTGAGGTTTTTGTTTTGTTTTGTTTTGGGTTTCTACCTACTTGAGTGGAGTCCTGGTGTGGCGCTGTAGAATGAGTACTGGACTGCTAACTGCAAGATCAGCGGTTCAAACTCACCAGCTGTTTCTTGGAAACTCTTCAAGTGTTGCTGTGAGTCAGAACCAACTGATTCAGCAGCATTCACCACCACCACCACCACCACCACCACTTACTTTAGAAGGACCCCTAGTGGCTCTGTGGTTTAAACATTAGGCTGCTAACCACAAGGTCGGTGGGAGAAAGATAAAGATTTACAGTATCAAAAATCCTATGGAACAGTTCTTTCCTGTTCTATAGGGTCACTGTGAGTCAGAATTGACTTGGTGGCAGTGAGTTTGATGCTGATTTAACTACTTAAGAATCCTGGAGCAAGAATAGAAGTTAATGAAAGGAAGTAGAAGCCTAATGAAATAGAAGCCTAAGTAGAAAGTTGAAGTTATTCTTCAGGCTCTCCTGAGTAGTAAACCCTGAATTTCTTGGGCAGTTTCAGCTTAGTATTTATGAATCTTAATTCTGAAATTGGACTGGACCCTTTAGAGTGCAGTTTTTGTTACTGTTGCTTGCTTCTGCTACAGAATTGTGAGTGGAAGGTCTCAGTGAAGGAGGGTGCAGAGGACTGACTGGGGGCTCACTCCTATGGTCCTTTGCCCAGACTTTCCTTCCTGGCCTGGGCTCAGTTCATTTTTAGTTTAGTGTTTATCACAGGCTGATCTGACCACTGTGTTACCCTTCTCAGTCAGCTTCTATGAAGATTAAGAATATGAGTAACACAGTTAGGAGGGATTAGTATTGATTATCACTTTCAAGTCATGTTAGAGCACAAGATGACATTTCCAGAAAACAGAGAAGCTGTCAAAAGTGGCTGAAATCAACAGAAAGCAGAGTTCTTTATTGAAACATGAAGGCACATATTTAAGCTCTCAACCTCTTTAGTTTACATCCAAAGAAGCAAAAAGAAGGGAATTTTCCATGAAAGAAAACTGTTTTATTTATGTCATCTAATCATATGAAGTCCTGGTGTGGTGCTGTGCGTTAATGTGTCAGACTGCAAAGTCATTTGAACTGCAAGGTCGGTGGTTCAGGCTTACCAGCTGCTCCTTGGAAACCCTGTACAGAGTCACTATGGGTCAAAATCGACTCAACAGCATTTAACAACAACAATCATATGGAGGAGTCCTGGTGTGGAACCGTAGGATAAGCACTTGACTGTGAGGCTGGTTTGAACTGCAAGGTCGGTGGTTTAAACTCATCAGTCACTCCTTGGAATCCCTATACAGGATTTCTGTGAGTTGGAACCGTCTCTACTGCACTTAACAACAGCAATCATATATAGGAACTCCTGGTGTGACCCTGTAGGATCAGCTCTGCACTGGAATCACAAGGTTGGCAGTTCAAACCTACCAGCTGCTCCCTGGAAATCCTATATAAAGTTGCTATGAGTTGGAACCGACTCGATGGCACTTAACAATAGCAACAACCTAAAGGTTAGTGGTTCCACTCAACCTAATGATGCTGCCAATGAAACGTCTGGTGACTTATTTCCATGAAGAGTATAATCAAGACAACCCTATGGAACTTTGTAACACATGGGGTTATCATGAGTGAAAACGAACTGAACAGCAACAGGTTTGTTTTGTTGTTGTTTAAGTGTGTAATTAATAGACATCATAGGACTATTATTTCAGAAACTGCTGAGTTGATCTCCATCTATTGGCCTAGTTGTTTTTCTTTGGCATTCTCACCTTCCTGGGACCTCTGTAGAGTGAGGTCATAATTGGTTGGGATTTTGCCTACCTAGGGTTATATTTTTGATCTACCCCTTCTGAGCATGGCTGCGTTTTAATAGTAGGCAAGCAAATTTCTTCACTTGGCTAAAGAGATCTTTAGGCCAACAAAGAACTTTGTGAACAAAAAAGAAGCTTGAGGATGGTGACCTCATCTTCCTCACAGATGGGTCCATTTGGAGCTGTGCATAGAGGGCAGACTTCCAGTTCCTTCTGTCTGGGACTGACAGTGGCGGATATAAATAGACCAAGACTTTGTCTGTGGAGCCATTGTTCTCTAACTGCCCATTGTTTCTGGAAGCAGTGAATTGCTATGACTCTCTCTCTGTTATTCTCTCATTTTGCAGAGATCTGAATTCCAGCCTATCCATTTCTATCAGCCGCCTTTGTACTTGTCTAGCACTTGGGGTAAGCTGGAGGGGAGAACTGGCTGCACAACAAGTTGATCAACTGAATCTGGTAGCTTCATAGTTTCATTCCAGTAAAGCTTTTGCCTGTGTCTTTCCATGATACAGATGGTCAAGACGAAGATATGTAGATTCAGTGATAGTAAAGTCAGGAGGATTTGTATCTGGATGAACAATTTATATCCAAGGAGTTTGCATTTATGTGTTACTGTCGGAAGATTGCATGTTTTCTGGAATTATGCTGTGTAGGGCTCAGTACTTGGTCACTGTCTTTTCAACATTTTTATCAGGATTGTAGATGCATCTCTAGTAAATTGAGCTGGTACAACACACTGTGAGGAATGGCTAATAGACTGAGGACAGATTCATAGGAAATAGATCTCTACACAAGGAAACATGGATCCAAACAAACAAGGTGAAGTTTAATATAGATAAATGAAAAACACTACACTGGGTTTAATAAGAGTCAGTAGATACAAAAAAGGGAAGAAGTGACTTACATGTAAAGAAGGCCTGGCAGTGCACTTTGAGTGACTTTTTCAGAGCAACTGCTAGAACAATCATTGTTGTCCAAGTCTGCAGCCATAGAAGTGTATGGAATAGGATGATATTCTCATTGCTTTTCTTTTACTCTTGAGAACGCAGTGTTCACTAGTGCTTGGTTGTGTTGGTCTTTAGGAACAATGGCGTACTGAAATTCTTCTGAGTAGGGAATGGCCTGATTCAGGCAATAATGAATGACTGTAGCGTATAATGACCTGAACCTAAAGATCTGGGCAGAGGTGATGACACAGAGGAAGTGCAAAGCAGTGGAAAAGCTGACATAGGAAAATTAAATTTATACTATGTGGCTTCAACCAGCAAAACGAGGGCCAATGGATAGAACTCTCATAAGACAGATTTTATTTGAATGTGAGGGATCATTTTCTAATAAGTATTACAGTTTATTTGTAAACATGAATGACTTAAAAAGTAGGCAGCCACTGGATGCAGTAAGTGAGGGTTGTACGAAAGGACTTTTTTTGGGGACGTATGGGAAGCTGGTCCTCGTCTAACTGATTACTGTTATTCAGGAGCAAATATTTGTCACTTTGGAAAAGTTATGGTTATATATGTAGTGGATTGCTTCAGTGTCTGTGGTTAGCATGTTAAGAATATTCATCTTCTGCACTGGGAAAGTGGACATGAATTTTTTCGTTTTCATGGTGGTTTCCCAGGGTTGAAAGCAGACAGTTGCACTGTGTGAATGTGTATGAGTATGCTTTTTTCTTCTCAGTCCTTATTTATTTATTAAAAGAAAAACACATCTGCATAAAAAAGCTTTAGAACGCAGGAAGAATGTCCACTTTGTTTTTCTTTCTGCAGTACTAAGACATGTGGGGTTTCAGCTTCCTCTAAGGGGTTTTTGAAGACTGGCTTTCATCTCAAATAAGGCTTTTTCCCATTGGAAAAAATGGCCCTTTTTGGTTTAAAAATGTATTTGTATAATGTATAAATAAATAAGAAAGTGGAGAAAAAATTTCCTTTCAAAACTTAAGGAAAATTGTTGCGTTCTGAGCATTATTAATAGGGAGCCTGTCACTGCCTTTTCCCAGCCCACTTCCACTCTGCCTCTGTTCCTTTACTATGGTTTTTAAATGTCCAATATTCACTTCCTCTACTTTCTCCTTATTTGTTCTCATTTTGCTTCACTGCTCTCCTTCCTCCCTCATCATCTCTACTTTGTCTTCCTGTTTCTTTCTTGGTGCCCACCTTACTCCTTGTCAGCTACTCTAGTGGTCACCACCTGCTTCTGGCCTTCTTTCTCTTCTCTCTCAAGCTCCCCTTTCTGCCCTTCTCAGGCTCTGTTTGAGCTACTGGATCACTCACTAGAAGAGGCCTGTCTCTCTGCTTGTTTCCTGCGTGGGAGGAAGAGGCAGGCCTTGAGAAAACAGTTCAAAAGTGCAGAAAAACGCTACCTCTTCCAGCTTAAATAAACGAACGCCACTTCACTTGTTTGCCTAGATTCATCCTTTGCCCATGGAGAAAACTTCTTATTCCCCACCTTGGTGATCATCAGGAACCCCTTGCCCCAAATGCTTGTCTGGCCCCAGACCAGGTGCCAAATAGACAGGAGGCAAGCTTTTGGCATACTGTGGGCCTCTGAGGTCTCAGGACTGTGGAGGGTGTCTGCATGAAGTCCCTTTTCTTCTCGAGAAAGAACTTTTGAGACAGGAAAAATGATGGAGAAATGATAAGTAGTATTCTTGCACCCCATCATGTTTGCCTCCTTTTTATCTCTGCAAATAGGTTTGGTGGGAAACACTTGGTGTCTGGAGAGCTGGATCTGAGTCCTGGCTATATCATTGTACTGGCTTGAGTTAAACCACTTAACTAACTTACTTGATGGAGATTGAGTGCCAGGATAGCATAAATGTTTAAGCACTCAGCTACTAACTGAATGAAAGTTAGTGGACAAACCCACTCCCAAGGTACCTCCAAAGAAAGGCCTGGGGATCTGTTTCCAAAAGGTCAGAGCAATTGAAAACCCCACGGAATGCAGCTCGACTTTGAAACCCATGGGGTCATTTGAGTCAGAATGAACTAAATGGCAACTGGTTGCTTTGTTGTTTAAGATGGAGATAATACTGAATTAGGTATTCAGATATGTGAGAAATCACTTTCTAAAATGTAAATTTCTATTCAGATGTAAATAATGATAATTATAGGTAGAAGCAAAATGAAAATAAATAGGTTAGCCCCATTTATCAATATCTCCAGGACCTTAGATGATGAGGTATGAAACACTGATGTGTAAACTAGAAGACATGAAAGCTGGGATAACAGCAAGATGCAGGATGCCGGATCATTTCCGTTTTCCTCTTAAGTGGGCTTATCCTATGCCATGTTGGTAACAAAAAGACCTAAAGATCCTGTGTTTAGTTGAAAGTTTGTCCTCCCTTAGAAGTATTACGGTAGAAGAAGAACTAGTAGGATCTAATGTGGCTGGGTGTAAAGCCTTGGGGTTGCAAGAGCCCCATTGCTTTCCTTCTAAGTAATAAGTGTTTTCCGTGACAAAGAAATCATACTTGTTCTGGGACATTTGCTATTGTTGTTAGAGGTGCTTTAAAGTCAGTTGCAATTAATAGTGACCCTACGTACAACAGACTGAAACATTGCAGGTCCTCACAATTGTTGTTATGTTTGAACCCTTTGTTGCTGCCCGTGTGTCAGTCCAGCTCATTGGGGGATCTTCCTCTTTTCCACTAACTTTTACCAAGCCTGATGTTCTTTCCAAAGTGTGAGAGACTAAGTCTTCACCGTGCTGGCTTCTGTGGAGCACTCTGATTGTTCTTTCAACACAGACCTGTTTGTTCTTCTGGCAGTCCATGTTACCTTCAATATTCTTCTCCAACACCATAACTCAGATGTTCTTCTGCAGTCTTCCTTAGTTATTGTCCAACTTTCACATGTGTATGAGGCTATTGAAAGTACCATGGCTTGGGTTAGGCGCACCTTAGTCCTCAAACTGATATCTTGGTTCTAGAATATTTTAAAGAAGTTTTCTACACCAGATTTGTGTATGTACAGGTTCCTCAAGAACACAATTGCCACGTATATGCCATATTCTTCATATAATCCAGATTTGCAGATTATTCAGCATGCAAATTGAATAAGTGTGGTGAAAGGATACAATCTTGGTACACACCTTTCCTGATATCAAACCATTCAGTGTCCCATTGTTCTGTTTGAACAATTGCATCTTGATCTGTGTACAAGTTCCTCAAGAGCACAGTTAAGTGTTCTGGAAATGTTATCCATAGTTTATTATAATCTACACAGTCAAATGCCTTTCTTTCTGGTGTTTTCTGCTTTTAGCCAAGATCCTTGGACACCAGTAAAGATATCCCTTGTTTCATATCCTCTTCTGAATCCTACTGGAATTTCTCAAAGCTCCCTGTGGCTGTGCTGCTGTTACCATTTTGAATTACTTTCAACAAAATTTTACTTTTATATGATATTCATGATATTATTGTTTGATTTCCACATTCCATTGGGTCACCTTTCTTTGGAATAGGCATACATATGGATGTCTTCCAAAGGTTGGCTAGGTAGCTATCTTCCAGATGTCTTGGCATAGACGAGTGACTGCTTCCAGTGTACTATCAGTTTGTTGAAACATTTCAAGTTCAGTGCAGCTTGGACTTCTTCCTTCAGTACCATCCATTCTTGATTATATGCTTCCTCTTGAAATGGTTGACTATCGTCCAGTTCCTTTTGGTACAGTTACCCTGTGTATTTCTTCCTTCTATCTTATTTTGGTGCTTCATGCATTATTCAATATTTTGCTCATACAATCCTTCAATATTGCAAGTCAAGGCTTGAATTTTTTCTTTATTTCTTTTAAGTTGAGGAATGCTGAGTATTTTGTTTCCTTTTGACTTTCTAATTCCAAGTCTTTACACATTTCATTATAATTCTTGACTTTGTCTTCTTGAGCTGCCCTTTGGAATTTTCAGTTCAGCCTTTTACTTCATTTCTTCGAGTTGCTTAAGCTTCTCTATGTTCAAGAGCAAGTTTCAGAGTCTCTCCTGACATCCATTTTGGTCTTTTCTTTCTTTCCTGCCTTTTCAATGACCTTTTGCTTTCTTGATGTTCTTGATGTCATTCCACATCTCTTCTAGTCTTGGTTATTAGTTGATATCGAATGTATCAAATCTGCTTTTGAGACGGTCTCTAAATTCCTACAGAATATATTCAAGGTCATACTTTGTCTCTTGTGGACTTGTTTTAATTTTCTTCAGCTTTAGCCTGAACTTGCATATCAGCAGTTGATCAGTCCCTGGCCTTAATGGTATTGACCTTCTCTGTTATCTAGTCCTATAGATATTTAGTCATTTTGATTTCTGTGTATTGCATCTGGTGAGGTCCAAGCCTTTTGTGTTGTTGAAAAAAGGTATTGAATAAGTTGTTAACATTGCGAAATCTATCATGCAATCTACAGCATGATTTCTATCACCAAGGCCGTATTTTCCAATGATTGATTTTTCCTCTCTGTTCCCAACTTTTGCATTTTAATCACCAGTAATAAAGCATCTTGATTATATGTCTGATAATTTCAGATTGATGGAGTTGGGACATTTATGACTTGCAAAACATGTTCTGTTGTGGGAGTCAAATGTAATAATCTTTGTAGAATATAATTTAAACATGTGGCCAAACCAGTTGCTCTCTAGTGATTCCTTGCAGACCTGTAGGATAGAGTAGAACTGCCTCAGAGGATTTCCAAGGCTGTAATCTTTAGGGAAGTAAATGATCCCATCTTTTCCCCATGTGACTGGTGGGTTTGAACTGGTGACCTTTTGGTTAGCCCCAAGTGCCTTAGCCAGTGTATCCTCTGAAACATGTGGACCACTCTAAATATGGCTTGAAGTGATCCTTGAGGTTTTCAAGAACTTTGAATTATTTCTAAAAACACTTATTTGAGGTGGTCTTTTTTTGCAGAAATCCTAGTCTAATTTGATAAAGTATTCTTACTAATTGTGAGAGTCATTAATTTAATGGCACACAAATGACAAAGGTAAAATGCAGTTTGGATTTTGGCAATTTCCAAATGTAAAGAAGTTACTTTTTAGCACACAATTGCATTTTCAGTTTGTGCCGCATTGACTCTTAAGGTCGCACTCTCAGGAGATTTTAAAACTAAAAGCATCTTGTTGTTGCTAAGTTCTATTGAGTAGATTCTGACTTATAGTGAACCTGTATAGGGTTTTCCAAGCAGTGACTGATAGTTTGAACCACCGACCTTATGGTTAGCAGTCCAGTATCATCTCACAGTGCCACACCAGGATTCCAACAGCATCTTTGTTGTTGTTGTTGTTGTTAAGTGCCGTTGAGTCAGTTCTGATTCATAGAGATCCTGTATAGGGTTTCCAAAGAGTCGCTGTTGAGTTTGAACTGTTGACCTTGTGGTTCAAACCAATTTGTGGTCCCACACATCCTACAGTGCCACACCAGGACTCCAAAGCATCTTAGGTTCACTGAATTCATGCCGTAAATACTCTGAGTACTGTGTTGTCATAAAAGCTCTGAGTGCTGTATTGTCATAGTAAGAGATATTTTCAATGATTATTGCTACTAAAAAGATTTTCCCCTTAGCAGACTGGAGAATGCAACATAGTTAAGTCATTAGTCAGTCTATTCTTTTAAATCCAAGAACCAGTTCCAAGATATGTCAATTTCCATTTGTATGTTGGAGTCTGATTTTGCATTTAAATAAAATTTCATTTTTTCAGTTTCTTATTTTTACCTGGGAAGATAGCCAGATTCCTTTTACTTGTTTGGGAAATAACAAAAATGTTCTATTTTTGTTTCTTTTCACTTCAAAATTCAAGTTATCAGTAATTTATTGAACATCCATCCCCAATGAATTAGTAGGTGGGATTTTCACACATAGTTCACATTTCTCTCATTCTATAGGATGCTTTAGCTGTCCCACACATAATCCATGAGACAGGTAGAGCATCCTATAGAACAAGAGAAAGCTTTGCTCCTAGGTTGTTGAGACCTGCTTTATGACCCCCATTTGCAGAGCTCCTGGAGAAAACTCGTATTTATAAGTCAATGTAGCAGGACACATTCAGTCAAATAAATACTTCCTCTGCTAAGCCATTTGCCCAGTGTTTAAAGTGGGAGATTTGAACTAGTCTAAAGAAAGAGCAAGAAAGTACAGCTTCAAGACCCAGGGGGGAATTCTGCTTGCTGGCTTGGATCCTGAAACGGAAGAGTCTCTCTTCTGGGCTTCCCTGAACACCTGGGATTGATTTGGATTTTGCTCTGACTTCGAAACATTTGCTGAAGTGGGAGATGGTGGTGGTGGTGGGGGGAGGGTAGGAAAGAAATAAATCCAGTGATTAAAAATAGATTTTGCATGTCAGGTGCCTGAATGGATTTGGGAACATGCCTGCAATCCCTTTTGTCTGGCAGGTCTGAACTCAGCACTGCCGAATTACAACTGCTTTCATTTGTGTTTCCTGCTCCCATAGCATGTAATGGTCAAGGGCTCATTGGAACCATGTGTGAGCCTTGTGAGTCACCAAATCCTCAGGACTCAGTGGTAATAATGTGTTAAAACTCCTTTTGGTGGATGGGGCGGGGGTTGGAGGAGGGAAAACGGGAGAAGACTGAGGTCACTTCCTACAGATGTTGAATGTGGTCAGCTGCCCTGCAGACAGTTTTCTCAGGCCAGTCTGCAGGCTCTGTGTGCAGCTTGGAGAATGCTTTGTGCTTGGAGGATCATCTCTTTTTTCCCTAGGGCAGCCTTCCTCTGAGACGAGGCATCACCCTCAGAGTTGGCATGCTGTACCCAAACAATGTGTGTTCCCTCCCTGGCTGTGTGCTTTGGTAGCCTGGCCGGCTTGCAGAAATTTGAGATTGGCTTGCATTTTTGGTCAGTCAGGTCGTTGGAAGGTGAATTGGGGACTTTCTGTATAACTTCTTTTTCCCAGAGCTCAGGTGGCACAGTGGTTAAGTGCTAACTGAAAGGTTGATGATTTGTAACCCAATAGCCACTCCAAGGGTTTGCTTCTATAAAGGTTACATTGTTGTTGTTGTTGTTAAGTACCATGGAGTCGTTCAGACTTTTAGTGACCCTGTACAGGGTTTTCGAGGCTGTAAAATCTTCATGGGAGTGGAAAGCCTCATCTTTCTCCTGTGGAACAGCTGGTAGTTTCAAACTGCTAACCTTGGGGTTAGCAGTCCGAATGGTACTCACTACATAAAGGTTACAAACAGCCCTGGAAACCCTATGGGGCAGTTCTACTCAGGCCTATAGGGATCCTGTGAGTCAGAATCCATTCAGCAGCAACACTACTTGGCAGTGATTTTTGTAAAAGAAAGGCAGACACCCTCTCTTTTGTTTCTCTACCTGATAGGATTTTGTTTGAAGGCTTGTGGGCTCTTTGGGACAAGTGTGAACTGGTTGGTTGGCATGAGTGGCCCAGCATGGACGCAGGAACCATTTGTCTCATAGCTCTTGCTGGAATCATGAGTCCTACTTGCCTTCCATTGCTGTCACACCACCAGATTCATGAAGACTGAGTTCAGGGTTGAGGAGAAGAGACATCAACCTCAGCAAGAATCTTTGTGGATTCTGTTGAGTCCTTCTGTTGGGAGTTCTGCTTGCCAGGTTTCTAGTAACTATTATGGAATAGTTCATGGAATTCTGTACGCTGGTTCAGAATCAAGGACTGTAAGACATCCCAGGGTGGTACAAACAGTTGCTAGCCAAAGGTTGCAGTTCGAACCCACCCAGAGGTACCTCTGAAAATATGCTTCTGAAAGGTCAACAGCTGTGAAAACCCCGTAGAGCACATTCTGCACGTATGGTGTCACCATGAGTTGGATCAATTCAGAGCATCTAACAATAACAAGAGAACGTGAAGTACCTTAAAAAGCATTTACCTCTTCTTCCCTCCCCACTTAATGAGTGAGAAAGGGCAATAGAGATTGTTCCTAAGGGCTCCTTTCACATTTTTCTGAGCCATTTAGGATCTTTATTGTGTAAATCCTCCTAAAGGCCAATAATGATCTTCCAGAGACAATCAATTCTGGATTCCAAGAAGTCACTCACCTTGGCCAACAGCATTTTTCCATCTATCTGTAATAGTCTGAAAGAGTAAAAGCACATTATCTCCCACAAGGGAACTTGCTTTAGGTGGTTCATAGAGTCCTTTTCTTTCAATATCTTTCAATCTTCCCGCTGGAGAATTCCTAGTCTTTTAAAAAAAATAATAAATAAATGCTCTCCTACTTAAAGTCTATAAGGAGCTCTGGTAGCAGCGTAGTGCTTATAAATTGGGCTGCTAACCTCAAGGTCAGCAGTTCGAAACTACCAGCTGTTCTGCGGGAGAAAGATGAGGCTTTCTGCTCCCGTAAAGATTTACAACCTTGGAAACCCTGTGCAGGGTCACTATGAGTTGGAATCAATTTCATGTTACTTAACAACAACAACTTAAAGTCTCTGGGTCGTGCCAGTGGTTTACCCTCATCTATAAAGTCCTGGTGTGGTGCTGTAGGATAAGCACTAGACTGCAAGGTTGATTTGAACCTCATGGAGGTGGTTCAAACCCACCAGATGCCACCAGCCGCTTCTTGGAAACCCTATCCAGACTTGCTATGAGTCAAAACCGACTGGATGGCACTTAACAATGGAGTCCTGGTGTGGCACTGAAGCACAAGGTCAGTAGTTCAAACCTCCCAATTGCTCCTTGGAAACCCTATACAGGGTTGCTGTGAGTTGGAACTGACTCAACAACTCCACTCATTGACGCCATGCAAGAAAGGCCTGGCAATATGCTTTTGTAAAGATTGTTGTTGTTGAGTACTGTAGAGTCGGTTCTGACTTATAGTGACCCTGTACAGGGTTTCTGAGGCTGTAAATCTTTGCAGGAGTAGAAAGCCTCATCTTTCTCCTGTGGAACAGCTGGTAGTTTTGAACTGCCGACCTTGAGGTTAACAGCCCGATTTGTAACCACTACACTACCAGAGCTCCTTGTAAAGCTTACAGCCAAGAAAACCCTTTGTTGTATTGTTGTTAAGTGCCATCAAGTGGGTGCTGACGCATAGCAATCCTGAAATGGTTTCCAAGGAGTGATGGCTGGATTTGAACTGCCTATCTTGTGGTAAGCAATCTACTGCTTATTCACAGTGCCACACCAGGAAGACCCTATAGAGCAGTTATCTGTACTACTTGAGGTTGCAATGAGTTGGAATTGGTTGGATAACAGTTGATATGGTGTGGCGCTGTAGGTTAAGCACTTGACCATAAAGTTGGTTTGAACCGCAGGGTCAGTGGTTCAGCAATACCACAGTTTCAACACATCACTTCTTCTGTGTTCCTTTAGGTACTATATACTATCATAGCTCTTTTGGAAATTCATTTATTGATGTACTCGATGTGGTTGCATTAATGGTAGAACTGATGTCAGAGCCCATATATGTTGAACAGCAAGTCTAGCCAAGTCCAGTATGTTTTCTACTTTTTATTTAGGACAGTTGTCTGGTGGATCCCTCCTCCCTACTACCCTTACCCTCCCAGTGCCCACTGCCCACTCCCCCCCCCGCCCCCCCCCCCCCCCAAATAAAAACAAACAAACACATGCACATGAACTAGGCCTTGGTTTTCTTTTGCTTTAAGAACTACGGTTTCAGGGAACCTTTATGTAATTAATTAACCTTCTTTTATTTGCACAATTGCCCATCAGGATGACTCAGGTGAACACCTGTCTAGACAAGGAAGCCAGGTTGTCCTTTAATCTGTGTTGCTGTGCGTGGAAGGAGAAAGGGCTCACTACCTTTAGAGTAGTGGCAAGTGGTTATAGAAGATTCTGTAAAATGGCTTTTAGTTAAGGACTTTACTGGATTCATCATAAGAAACTGGGTTCTTGGATCCAGGGTTTTGTTTAAGTTTTAATTTATTTAATTCTGAAGCAGACTAAAATAGAAGCCCTGTTTCCTTTCCTTTCCTTTCTCTCTGCTCTGAAAATTTTAGTTTCTAATTTTTAATTTTGATTTGTGATTGTTCCTGTTTACAGAAGCAGTGGAATAGAACAGAAAGAAACTGGGTTAAGAGTTGGAAGACCTAAAGTTGGAAGATTAAGAGTTGGAGAGCTTTGTCTGGGCCTTTCCTAGCATTGATTAGGCTAACCTCTATATCTCTGAGTCTTAGTTTCTTCTGTAAAATGGGGCGCATACACTATTTTCCCAGGCGCATTTACTATTTTCCCAATTTCCCTCAGAAGTTGCATGTTGTGAGAGTTATATGGAATAGTATATGTGAAAGGCCTTGGAAAACTGTTAAGATATAAAGCATAGGTGTTTCTTTCCTGGTGCTAATGTTTGCAACAATATAATCATAATGATTAGTATTGCTATCATCACTCACTAAGTTAAGAAGAGGTTCAGACCCAGCAAAAACGGAGTCTACACTGGATTTCTTGTTTTTGGCTATATCTCTCAGCACCTATTGCTAGAACCCCAGGGTTTTCCAAATCTTTATTTGATAACAGTGAGAAGAGAAGCTTGTCAGATCACTAAGGCCATATGTCTTCAACTTCTTGACAAACACAGGCCACCTCAGGCCTAGATTCCAAGTAGCATTATTGGTAATAATTTGAAAGTTTCAAAGAACTGAAAAGGAAGGTGCAAAAAGACACATAAAACGTCCATGAATGGTTCTTGGAAACTGAACAACTCTTAACTTTTAGTTTTATGTAAGTGAATTGACACTGTTGCTTTACAGTTCACTTGAAACATCCATGAGGTAGTAAAAGATTATGTACAGGGTTAGACCCAATGAACAAAGATCAGTTGTTTCCATGCATTCAAAATGCCACTGACTCACTATGCATCTGCTGCTTCCAGGAAAGTGACCTGCTCACTTCTGCTGAGATACTGTGCAATCATTGGTAAGGTGGAGTTGGGATGATTATTAATTCACTGGCTTCTGCGTAGCTTGCCTCTCAGAAACCAAGGATAATTTTTATATCCATAACTCACATTCAGGGTCCTGAAGGAATAAATTGTTGTTATGTGCTATTGAGTAAGTTTCCACTCATAGTGACCCTTTATAGAGTTTCCAAGGAGCAGTTGGTGGATTTGAACCACTGACATGGTATGGGTAAGAAATGTTTTCATGCATTCATGTTTTTAATTTACAGTGATCGTGTTCAGAGTCTCTACCATGTTAACATAATGTTTCTTCAGGTCTGATCCTCAATATCTCAAGACAAATATGTTTAAGATATTGCAAATATTATCACAACAACAATTTCAGTATTGTTCCATAAAAGACTTACAACTAGTTAATTTCTGTGGCAGTATTGATTAATATCTAGATCCTGTTTCTGAAATTAGAAATATTTAGTTCCTAATGCAAAAGTCCTGGTATGGCGCTGTGGGCTAATGCGTCAGACTCCAGTGTCATTTGAACTGCAAGGTCGGTGGTTCAAGCTCACCAGCTGCTCCTTGGAAACCATATACAGGGTCGCTATGGGTCGGAATCGACTTGACAGCACTTAACAACAACAACGCAAAAGTCCTGATGTGGCTTTGTGGGGTATAAGCACTGGACTGCTAATTGCAAGTTTGCCAGTTCAAAACCACCAGCTGCTCTTTGGAAACCCGTATCTACCGGGTCTTTATGAGTCAGAACTGACTTGCTGGCACATGACAACAATGCAAAAGTACTATAGTAGATAATAAGGTAAATGTGGTAAGGATAGTTGGGCTTTGTATGCTTTGGCTAAGCCGTCTCAGATTCTCCACCCATAGAATAGTTTCATTATTGTTACTGATTAATATAATGACCAGAACTGCTATAGTCATAAGAAAGAAACATAGAGGACATGTTTGCATTAGTGTTTTATATGATTGTTGTTTGTTGTTGTTATGTGCCATCGAGTCGGTTCCGACCCATAGCGACCCTGTACAGGGTTTCCGAGGGTGTAAATCTTTACGGGAGTAGAAAGCCTCATCTTTCTCCCGCGGTGCAGCTGGTAGTTTCGAACCGTTGACCTTAAGGTTCGCAGCCCAATTCGTAACCACTACGCTACCAGAGCTCCTTTATATGATTAGAGTTTAATATTTTAGATTGCTATTCACTTTTAAAAGTTACCATCCATCATCATTAAAGTATATGTGCACACTAAACAAGCAAACAATCCTGGCCATGTTCAGTCACTTATAGAAGAAATTTTATTTCATTTTAATCCCAAATTTCACACTTTTAAAAACATAAGTAAAGCTCTGATTTTTCTATCTGAATTATTTGGGCCCAAGGACAATGCAGTATCTTCTTCTGAGTTCATCAAGTCCAAATCCAGGTGTCCCAGGTATACCTGGATGACTTTGGTCAGAGATTCAACACTTCAGAGTCTCACAGCCAGAGAGGCATAGGTGTATCTGAGAGGGCCTCTGTGCAGCTGATAGTACGTGGAGCAGGGTTTGGAGATGGCATTGAGGTAGGGCAGGCTGCTTTTCTTGGTGAGGACTGAAAATGGTGAGTTCCCAGTAGAAAGCAGAACCCATGTGGAGAGTTGTCAGCTCAGCAGAACTGTCCAGATCATCAGAGCATGTGGTGTTAAAAGAAACAGAATCAGGGAATCTTCTCAGAGCTTTCTGCCCACTGCCCATGTTGCCCTGACTTCAAACTACCCAAACTTTCATGTTTAGAAGATACCTGGGGCCTCCCAGCTCATCTGACCCTTTAGCTACAGATAGCTGCAAAACTACTCCATGTCCATCTGGCCTGGTTTATATTTTCCACGTGTTGCCCTGGCCAATTTCCTCCATCAGTCCTAGATTTAAAGTCATAAATCTAATTGGGGGAGCAAGCACAAAAAAACAAAACCCACATAGTTCAAGTTCATGAATTTGTGTTGGATGCAAGTGAAGGGAGGAAAGTTGATTCAAATCTGGAAAAATTTGATTCACTAAACATTTGATGGACTTACTCAACTAGCACACGGCAAAACACGTGCATTAATCAACAGATGTTCAGTGACTTGAATATCTGCTGTTCACCAAAGAATACTGTTGGTTACAGTAAAATTGAGTTCTACTTTAAGGGGAGAGATTTTGGGACCTGACACTTTTTTGACGTACAGAGTGGGGATATAATAGGCTAACACTGAGGTGTTTTTCAGTGACTCACTTGATGATTACTCCATTCTTGGAAGGGCTGGGTATTATGCAATCAATATACCCTACTCCTCAAATCCCCAGTTTTTTAAAAATTTTTTCCCTCACTTAACAATCTGGGATTTTCTAACATTTTGTCAACCTTCCTAAAGGCATGTTGATTTTTCCACTAGGTTTTCTGGGCATGTCCCAGGGCAACCCATGTTCACCACTCCCAAGAACTTCAGATTCCCCATTGGTGGCAGCTTCAGGAACTCTCTTGGTTTTCCAGGGTAGAATCTGGACTCAGAGCAATTTCCTGACGGCTCCACTGAAAGCAGGCTAGAGGGATTGTGATGCCTGCCTTTCATTCTTACCTTCCTTCATTTTGACGCTCAGAAACAATATGTATGTTTCTTCTTTCAGAGGATACCAATTGTCATCTTTCCCTTGTAGGTTCATATTTTTGTTCATCCAGTAACACATTAAATATGGCCTGGGATTTTGTTTTGTTTTGTTTTGAATTAGCCAGGGTTTAGAAATGGCTCATTGAGGAACTTCTGCAGTAGCCTGTCCTGGAACTCAGCCATCTCATAGCCCAGTTTCCTATGATGCACTGAGGAATCAGGGTGAGGAAGGTGATTTCTGGAAATCACTGTAGTAATGTGAATTGCTGCCAAGGTATCACAGAAAGGCCAACAGGAATTCGCAGGTCATTTATTTCTTTGCATGTTAGCATTTTGTTGGAATTTGTGCTCCAGGAGAATTCAGGTTATGTAACTTCAGCTCTGATTATGTACTATCACTTGAACATGGTATACATGTACAGGAGGAACTCAACAGAACAGAGACGAGGACACAAATGAGAGTGGCAGTTGATGGAATATTTGTGCATCTGCAGATTTTGAAAACTCACTCCTTTTCACCAACTACATAGCCAGCCTGTCAGGTCTTATAGATTTGAGTTCCTGTGTACACCTCAAATATATCCTCTTCAACTATCTCCACTGTCACTTTTTCAGTCCAAGCCACCATCATGTCTCATGTTTTAATGCAGCATCTCACATCCATTCATACTCCCTAAACCATTCTTTACAGAACAGCTAAGGCAACCTTCTTCAAACAAAATGCAGTGCTGTCATTCTGTAAAACTCTGCAACAGTTTCTGACTTCAGTTAGAATGTAAATTATACAATCCTTAGTGTGCATACTTCTTAAACCTTACCTCAAGCAGCTGTCCTCTTTGATCACACTGCGCTAGCCACAATGATCTTTTGGCACTAAAATTGATCAGATCTCCCTCCCAACCCACCCCAACTTAGGACTTTCATTTATGCCTCTCTCATTGTCTAGGATATTGATTCTAAGCAAAGAATTACCCAAATCATCTGGATTCTGTGTTTAAGCATAGATTGTTAGGCCCCATCCCCAGTTTCTGATTCAGGAGACCTGAGGTGGGGCCTGAGGATTAACATTGCTAACCATTTCCAGAAAATGTCTGATGCAACTGATCTGGCGACCCCACTTGGAGAACTGCTAGCTTAGAATATTCTTTGCTTTGTCCTAAAACACCTCTTCTAATTCCTCCAGACTTGCTGGAACTCCTGTGTTAAACATTCACATTGCATGTTATACTTCCCCTCTGAAACCCTTACTGAAATTGTATGACTGGTTAAGTATAAAGATAGTTGTTTAATGACTAGAATCCCCTGCAAGAATAAGATACCCAGCTCTATGATGTAGGGATCATTTCTGTCTTGTTCACACTGTTCCGCTCATTTCTTGTATATAACAAGTACTAAATATTTATTTGTTGAATTCATGTACATTGACATTTCCTTTTTATAGATAATTGGAAGTACCTAGTAACACGGACACTCTGAGTGTGAAAAATAAGCAGGGGCTGTGGGTAAACAAGCCAAGCTATAAAAAAAAGAAAGTATATTTCATTTGGCGTTGATGTTGGGCATTGTAGGAAAGAGGCAGGGCTTTTTTCAGGGCCCTAGTACATTGTGGAAATCCTGTTCTTCAAAATTTATCTGCTTTGGTGAGGTGGTTAGCATGGTTGTTTCTCAGTTTGCCTTCTTCAACCCTTCCATTACCTATTGTGTTTGATGAGTAGTTAATTACTTACTTACTCTTTGTTATTCATTTTCTGTTTTTCTTATAGATATGGAATGTGCAGATGTCCCACTGTTAACTCCAAGCAGCAAAGAAATGATGTCTCAAGCATTGAAAGCTACTTTTAATGGTTTCACTAAAGAGCAACAAAGACTGGGAATTCCAAAAGGTATGCTTTCGTAGTTGGAAACAGAGAGGCTGCAGTCAGACCCTAGGGGAAAGTCTGTCTTCTCACCCAGAGTTTAGGTAGTCATCATTAGCTGTCACACTTCAGTCAGTAGTTACAGATTGTTGTAGGCATCTGTGAGAACAGTCATAGAAATACATGCCAATTCTCCTCCATGTCCTTTGCTGATCAGTGCCATCTTGGTTCCCAACTTGTCTGCACATTCGAATCACATCGTGGTCTTTAAAAATTTCATAACCTAACCCAATCCCTAATCCATTAAAACACAACTCCGGTGGCCTGTGGGTAGCTTTCTTTTCAAGCTCCTTAAGTAATTCCAAGTTTGAGAAATAAGTTTAGGGGACACTGCCTAAGCATCAATTTGGGCTCCCAGAACTTGAATTTATTCCAGTGACTTAACATTTCATGAAATGTATTGATGTTTCTTTTCTAGTCCATATTCTCTGGTTTTTGTTTGTGTGTTTGTATCTGCAAGACTTTACTCAGGAATGTAAGGAAACTAGAATTGTCAGAAAGGAGAAATGACTAGCAGATACTTTACCACCAAGGAACACTTTCGGAACGAAAAAGAGCAGTTATCTATTAAGTGGGAGTAATACTGCCTTCAGATCTGGCCAGTTCTACAGCTAGATGGGGAGTTTACAGCCTGGTCGGAACAAAACCTTAGTGAGATACTGTGAGTGTGTCTGTACATATTTTTCCATGTATACTACTTGACCGCAAACCTCAGCTGACAGCAATAGCAAATATCCTTTGAGGATCACAAGAAATAATAGAGTGAATTTTGACCACTGGAATCTGTCATATCTCCTACAGCAGTCTGCCAGATTGAAGGGGATAACTTGGGGGGCAGGTGTGATGTGGGTATCACAACCTGCTACCATGCCAAACTCTTTATGTGTCATGGGTTGTTGAAGCCATGTGAAATCTGTGACTATGCATGCAGACTGTCCATTATTCCACAGTGCTACTCCAATCAGGACCTGCAGTTTTTATATACATTGCAGGGTGTCTGGAATAATACAGGCATCTAATAACATTATTATTACATTATTTGAATGACTTAAGATTACTAATTGCTAGGGTTATTACTAAACACGAGTGGCTAAAATAAGAGTAATTAAGAATAATTGTCTTAAGTATAATAGTTAAGAGCAGGGAATGCAGGGTGAAATCTCTCGAACACACTTTCCTTTGTTATTAGAGCTATTAGAAAAATCATTTGTTTCCCTGTCCAAGGCTTTAAAAGTCTATGTAAGCCTAATGGGAATAAATCTGAGAGAGAGACTATTCATGGGAATCTGAATGGAGGAGGATACAGAGTACTTGTGTGTTACTTTTTTGGTTCGAAATAGTGCGCTCTTAGCTGGCAAAATAGGGTAAGCAGGTTATGGAAAGTGTCCAGTGGCATTTATGGCCACACTGGTGTTTCCTAATTTCTATGAGCAGGATCCCATCCTCGGCTATGCTCAGGCTTCATTGGGTCTGCTTACACAAGAGTTCAGAACTGACTGCTGAATCTTCATTTGATCTCTCCCCACAGACCCCCGGCAGTGGACAGAAACCCATGTTGGAGACTGGGTAATGTGGGCTGTGAATGAGTTCAGCCTGAAGGGTGTGGACTTTCAGAAGTTCTGTATGAATGGAGCAGCTCTCTGTGCCCTGGGGAAAGACTGCTTTCTTGAGCTGGCCCCAGACTTTGTTGGGGACATCTTATGGGAACATCTAGAAATCCTCCAGAAAGGTAAATGTGTGCGAACAAGGTGAGGTGGGGGTGGGTAAGTTGGATGACTGTTAAAGTAGGTTGGTGAACGTACCAGTAGTGGGACATTGATGTCATAATCTGGGTTGTCCTTTCCCACCGTACGGAAAAGTACTTAATACAGTGCCTGGCATATAGTATGTGCTCAAGAAATGTTAGTTTCGTTTTCTGCTTTGTGCTGGTGGTTCAGGGTTTTAAAACTGTGGCATCAACCATCGTTCCCACAGCACTGTCTACTTTTCATCTGGGTTTAATAATCCATTGCACCGGCCACACAGAACTCAGAGACAATATTCACAGTTATGGGGTTTGTTAGGGAAATTAACAGGTTGTAGTACAGGATCACAAAATACTCATGATAAATGCCTACAGGACACAGCACTCTATCATAAGCCTCAATCGGAAGCCACTCAGCTTCCCCCGCTGTAGGCATCCCACTCTAAAATCAAGCTTCCCAAAGTCACTCAGCTTTATTTGCTCCATGAGCTGGGAGGCCCACTTCTCTGTCTCGTGCTCTGGTTCTTGGTTCTGCTGCTGCTGCTCCTCTGACACTCCTCCAGTGTCACAGCTCTCTGTCCCTGGGCCAAGGAGGTTTAGTGCACAGATGGCTTAGGGTCCAAAGGATGTGCTCCACTCTTGACTCTTCTTTGAAGGTAGAGAGTTTCCTCCTGAAATGATTCATTTAATGCCCCTTCTAGAGTTTCAGGTTTTTACAATTGCAGTTAACTCTGCTAATATCATACTTGAAGCATGTCATCGACTCCCACCTTCTCTTGTCCAGACACAACAGGGCAGAAATGTTATTTAGTGGGGGTTACAGACAGTGGCTGTAAGAGACATTAGATAATTGACTACACCACAAGGACCATACTGTGATTTTAAATCTTTAGCAAGATTGGACTCCTGAACCTTCTTGGTACACAAAGTGTTATGGTCCCAGTCCTTATTTCAGACCCATGCACTGCTTGAACAGCGGTACCCATAACCAAACCCCTAAGATGACTTGCTTCTCTGACAGTCTTAGTACATACACTGTATTTAATCTGTAGTATCACATCTGGCCATATCTACAAGAAGGCTCAGCCTCTCCAAGCTTACAGATAAGACAGGCTTCATAACCCACTCACTGGTTTGGAAGTGCAGGAATCCAGTGCCCCATTTACATCTGTAGCAGAAATGATGGGGTTATGTCAGGACACCGTGTTGCAACCTTGCAATGACATGGACTCCTCTACCAGCCTCTTCCAACCTTTTTGAACCAAGTGACTCATGTACCACAACCCTGGCTGAAGACAGAAACAGCAGCAGGCGGCAAACTTGGGTGTTTTTGCTCTTATTTTTTCTGAATTTCTTCTTAAAATAAATTGTAGTTACCAGCAGTCAGCAGTGCCCTCCAGCTGACTGTAAGCCTAGAAGCCTGCTGCCCTCTCTCACCCAGGCCCACCCCTTCCCTGTGGTCACCAGCTCCAGCCCTTGGCCCAGACACTGGGGGAAGGGAGCAAAGCTCAGGATTAGCACTTTTATTCCATATAATACCTTCTTTTGTTTAAGATATTTTCCACTCTGCAGTGCTCAAGAGGGACCCAAATTAGATTCGTCTGGGCACTGGAGTGTTATCTGTGTTCCTTCTCTTCTGCTTCTGTGCAAAAATAAGCAAATAAACACAAAGAAGGCCTAGGTAAAGCTGTTTGTGATTATGGTTGTAAAGAACTGGTGGATGAGCTGCTGTGTAGACTCCCCAAAGCCCTGACATGTTCTCTATGGAACTGCACCTACATCCATTCACTAATGTTGACACCAGCGCCTGTTTCTAGAGGGAAGAGACACAGCACACTTATAAGCTCTCTGATCTAACAGTTGATTTATAAACACAGCAGCAGATTCCACTAGGCTACGTAATTCAAATATATTCTGCTAATGTCCTGTTTGCCCCTCTGTCAAAATGGAGCTCCCATGTATTCTGGAGTGCTGAAGTCTGTCTCTAATCATATTGCTATTGTTAGGTGCCTTTGAGTCAGTTCCAACACATAGCAGCAACCCTGTATACAACAGAGCAAAATACTACCCAGTCCTGCACCATCCTGATTGTTGTTATGTTTGAGCCCATTGTTGCTGCCACTGTGTCAATCCATTGAATTGAGGGTCTTCCTCAATATCCTTCTGGAGGGACCGGGCCTTTCTGACAAAATGTCCAAAGTACAAGAGATGAAGTTTCACCATTTTTGCTTCTCAGGAGCATTCTGTCTGTACTTCTAAGATAGATTTGCTCTTCTAGCAGTCATGATGCTTTTAATTTTCTTTGCCAACACCGTAATTCAATACATTGATTATTCTATGATCTTGCTCTTCCTTTATTCATTGTCCAACTTTCATATGCATATGAGACAATTAAAAATATTATGGATTGGGTTAGACACACCTTAGTTCTTAAAGTGACATCTTTGCTCTTTAACCCTTTAATAGTAGGTCTTTTGCTGCAGATTTGCCTAATACATCTTTTGATATCTTGACTGCTGCTTCTAAGAGTGCTGATTGTGGAGCCAAGAAAAATTAAATCTCTAATCAGTACCTCCTTAACATGTCCTTATTTCCCAAGTGTTTGAAAATACATTTTCTCTTTTAATTCTCAAAACAACCTTTGTGTTAGGAAGGGCAAGTTCTCTAATTGTCCTCATCTGTAAAATGAGGCTCAGGTTAGGTGATTTCCTCAAGATCACTCATTTCCTTAAACTTTGGGCTTCTTTTTTACTGCTTCCTGCCCTGTGTTCCTTGTAAAATAGTATGGACCCCTAGGATGCCTTTGGATCCGTAAGTGCAGCTTAGCCTACCTGACTACAAAGGAATAATTTTGAGGTGAACTGAGGTTTGACAGCAAAAGTCCTATTCTTCCCCCCACCCTAGTCTTCTATTAAGCGAGAAAGAGAAAGAATCAACCCTGTCTCTTCAGATCTTTCAAAGACTGAGCAATGTGTTTGCACTTAGGTTATGGCTTTTGTTCTGAAACTGAGCTAGAACAGCGAGCACTAAAAGAACATAGCTGCTTGGGGTGGGGTGGAAGGCCAAAGGTACAGGGGATGTTTCAATCTGATAAGCTGTTAAAGCAAAATTTAATCATTTTATCTCAACTGGAAACTGTTTTTCTGTACAAGCATCAACTTGTTTTCTTTGCAGTCTGTGCTCCCAACAAGCTATCAAATACCTGGGGGAAAAAGCCCAAACCAACATTATTTTTTTATGTATGATTCATATAATAAAATACAATCAGGCTACTCCATACGGGAATCAGAGGGCACACCATTTGATTACAGACTAATCAGAGCATACTGAAAGGTTTCTATAGCTCAGTGAAGAGTCTTTCCATCCTAGTGAGCCAGCACGGACATTTAATTTCCAGGGAAGCTGGTACCTGGGCAGCAATTTAGTTACATTGCTTTTCCTCCCTGTACCTGGCAGTCATATTTCATCAAATGGAGTCACCTACCCAGTGTCCTGCTTCTTGTCTGAGCCTGAACTTGAAATCTGAGTGCAATTTAAAAAACACAATAAACCAACATTTGTTAGAAGAAAAGGATGTCTAAAGACATCTGTCTAAAGACTACAATATATTTCTGAAAAGTTTTTGGAATTGATGAGTTGAAGATTGGGGAGTGATCTTGGTTATACTCAAGATACCGTCCAACCTTTGATTGTGATGTGGTTCACATACTTGCAGCACAGATTCACCTAGAAGGAGGAGTTGAATGCCTTCCCAGGGCTTAGAAATCACTCACTGATCCTCTTCTCCAAGACACGAAATCCCATTTTGTATCTACTAAGACCATGGAGTCCTGGTGTGGCGCTGTAGGATAAGCATTGACCTGCAAGGTCAGTTTAAACTGCAAGGTCAGTGGTTCAAACTCACTAGCTATTCCTCAGAAACCCTTTACAGGGACACTGCGAGTTGGAACTGACTCAATGGCACTTAACAGCAACAATAACAAGACCATATGCTTAGCCATACTTTTTGTGATCTCACCCTTAGACAAGGTGTCAGTCAGGACAGACTCACCAAGAGCATGTAGCCTTCTTTCTTAGAAGAGAAGCTGAGATCGCTGCACTCCTCACATCTGAGATTCTTGTAAGCCAAGTATTACTTGTGTGTTGACTTTTTTTGTTTCATTCCCTGCCCTGTCTGTTGCAGAGGATGTGAAGCCATATCAGGTTAATGGAGTGAACCCCACATATCCAGAGTCCCGCTATACCTCGGATTACTTTATTAGTAAGTTCATCTTCCACTCCTCTTTCCTGACCTTACTCATGATAATGGGGACCTGTGGACCTGTGAAGGGGGCCCTGTTCCAACTGATCTCAGACTCCTTCATGATAATTCCATAGAAAATAATAATCGCTCAAATAGAGAATCCTCTTTGTTATAGATTCTGTTACTTACTACAAAGGCACAAGGTTTCAACCATGTACATGTTGTATTAACCTGCAAGTTTCTACATGCTAGCTCTTGGTTAAGGAGCTCTGGTGGCACAATGGGTAAGCCCTTTGCTACTAACCACAAACTCATGCAGTTGTTCCAAAGGAGAAAGACCTGGCAATCTGCCTCTATAAAGAGTACAGTTCAGCCAAGAAAACTCTGTGGATCAGTTCTGTTCTGTCACATGGTGTTGCTCTGAGTTGGAATTGACTCAACAGCACACCACAACAATAAAGCTCTAAGATATCTTCCATATGTCATACATAGTACATCTGCTACAGAGAACATAGCATTTTGCTACTAAACTTTTCATCTTACTTGATCCTGTGCATGAAGGTGGCCATTAGAGGATTGGGTTAGGGATTTGATCTTGACCCTTGGTCTTTCCTTTTTTTTGTAAATTGTGTGGATGATAGTACCTGTTGCTGTCGTGTCTGTTAGGATCCATATCTAACCCAGGTGACAGAGTAGAATTGCCCCATAGGGTTTTCTTGACAATAGCTCCTTTGAAAAGCCATCAAGAGTGTGCCAGACAACTTCCAATTTTGTTAAAGAAAGTGAGCCTTTGACTTTGTAGTGTGAGATACCCAAGGCACATTGGAAAGAGAAACACCTGTAGATGTGTTTCCACCAGTGGAAGTCTTATAGTTCCTTTGTGTATGAACAAACCATGATTTGGAGGTCAACTCAACACTAGCTAACAACAATAACAACAACAAATGCATTTTGGAGATGTGGTCAGAGGAAGAGATTAAGTGTAGAAAAGTTTTTATCTGATGGCTTAGAAAGGGGACTTAAAAAATTGTTTTATTTTATTATTTTATTGTGATTTTTAACTCTACAGCAATATTGGCTACTATGTAGTAGTAGAGCAAGGTTAGCAACCTATCCCCTTCTCACGTAAATATTTTCCTGTTATTCTTTAAGGTAGCCCGTTTGTTCCACATGTTCCACTGCTGGTTTTAGGTAGAAATCGCTCTCTCCAGCTGCAAACCCTCTCTTTTTGCAGGTTATGGTATCGAGCATGCCCAATGCGTTCCTCCATCAGAATTCTCTGAGCCTAGCTTCATCACAGAATCCTATCAGACACTTCATCCCATCAGTTCTGAGGAGCTCCTCTCTCTCAAGTATGAAAATGACTACCCCTCAGTCATTCTCCGGGACCCTCTCCAGACAGACACCTTGCAGACTGATTATTTCGCCATCAAACAAGAAGTTGTAACCCCAGACAACATGTGCATGGGGAGAACCAGTCGTGGTAAGTCAGATTTAATCTCTAAAAACTCTTTTGAGTTTCCAAGAATTGCCTAACTTTGTGAATTTTCTCACTTACTGATTATGTATGTGACTCAGTTTCAGCATTTTCATCTTAGAGACATGTGCATATTAAGAACTTTCCATCATGGAATTGTAGCCAAGACCATAATAATGGACAAAAACCATGGGCTCATGTGAAATGAAATTTGGCAGGGATAAAACAGCAGGTTTCTTTACTCTGTAGTAACTGTAGTTGAATATAGTGGGCTATAAGGTATGTTTTATTTTCTTTGAGAGAGTTTTGCTCGATGAAGACATAATTAAATAAAAATGGTATGGGTGGTCTCTGGGAGCATCATTAAACTTTGCCTATCTTCAGTGTTCTTCCCAGAGCATCTGCAGGTTCTGCTTTGGTGCCTGGCAGTACCTCTGCTGCTCATCCTGGGAGCTATAGACTTCTGTGACTTCTTTAGTTTGGGAAGATGCAAGATGGTTAGCCAATAGTAATTTATTTGGAACCAGTCACGTGCACTGTGGTCCAAGTATTTAGCCAAAGAACCAGGGAGCAGAAATTCTAAAAGAAGGTTCTCTTTTTGACATAACTGATGATAATGATAGAATGTTTGCTGATGGCAAATGAAATGTTGCAAAATACATCTGGCTGATGTAAAGCAAAAAAGGTAAACAAAATACACCCAATTTTAAAATTAGACCATAAGCACTGAGGCATGCAGTACACTTAGGAAAGCGGTCATATCGTTTTTTGTTTTGTTTTTTTTTTGAGAAAACTGTAGTTCATCACAGGAGGGATTTATCCATTCAGGAAGTACTAGCTGGTTTCTAGAAAGTTGAGGAAGATGACTTTTCCATGGACTAACTGGGAACAGAAACAGAAGAAAGCTGATTAAAGTGTCACTAGGAAGTTCTTAGTAATAGAACACCAGGCAGGCATAGGTTGACCTGTTAATGACTTCTACTACTCCAAGACTGACCATGATCTCTCTTCTGAGGCTTTTAGAGAAGTACCAAAAGGCATCTTTACTTGGAACAATTATCGCTACACCTTCCCAGCCTCAAGTATTATGGGCCATACACTTGTTCACCTTTTGAAGTGTTCAGGCTCACACTTCCTCCCAGTAGTCCCTTGCCTAGGGAAAGTCCCCAGCAAAATCAGAACTTGTTATCTTCCCTCTCAGAGCCCCAGAGTGTTTAGGTCTCAGACAGAAGGGCATGGGTGGTACCAGTTTTACCTTCCCCTTTCTGTCACTCTTTTAAAAATATTTGGGTATATATATATTTAAATGGATACCTGTGTATTCTTATTTTTCAGGAAGGTCATAGCATTAAAAAGACTTTCTTGTGGTGCTGTAGGATAAACACTGGACTGCAAATTTTGTTCGAATTGCAAGGTGTTCAGCAGCTCCTTGGAAAACCTATATAGGGTCTTTATGAGTCAGCACTGACTCCAGGGCACTTAACAACAACATATCCCAAACCCACTGCCATGAATTAGATTCTAACTTTCATAGCAAACCTACGTAGATTTTACAAGATTGTAATTTTTTTTTTTTGACTTTAGAAAGCAGAGATTTATTCTCTCACAGTTTATTGTTGTCGTCGTCAAGTGCCATCGAGTCAGTTCCAACTCATAGCGACACTGTAGCGTTTCCGAGGAGTGGCTGGTGAGCTTGAACCGCAAACTTTGTTGAGTGGTTAAGGTTACGCACTTATTCTACAGTGCCTCATCAGGCCTCTTTTCACGGTTTATGAAGCTAGAAGTCTGATTTCAGGGTTCCAGTTCTAGAGAAAAGTCTTTGTCGTCTTTCAGCAGCTTTCCTTAGAGATCTCCATGTGTCTCGGGATCAGTCTTTCCCCGGATCTAGGACCTTCACAGAATCCTAGGGTGGCTCTGCAGGATAATACACTGCACTCCAAGGTCAATTTGAACTGCAAGGTCGGCAGTTCAAACCCACAGCTGCTCCTCATGACCCTGTCATAGGAAACTCTAGACAGGGTCACTATGAGTTGGAACCGACTGGATGGCGCTTAACACCAATAACAAGAGCTTTGTAGTGCAGGGGACTCCCGGGCTCAAAGGATTCACTTTACTCCTGGATCTTCTTTATTGGTGGTAGGTAGTTGGTCCCTCTCTCTCTCCACTGTAAATCGTTATAGGAATAGATCACCTCATCTTTTTCGTGTGGAATAGCTGATGGGTTTGAACTGCTGACTTTGTGGTTAGCAGCTCAGTGCCTACCATACAGCGCCACCAGGTCTCCATATACAGATAGATGTTGTTGTTGTTAAGTGCCATTGGGTCAGTTCTGACATAGTGACCCTGTATAGAGTTTTCAAGGAATGGCTGGTGAGTTTGAACCACTGACCTCGAGGTTCAAATGGACCTTACGATCCAGTGTGTATCCTATAGTGCCACATCAAGACTCCATACAGGTAGATAGCTGCAGATATATTTGTTATTGGGTGCTGTCGAGTTGGGTTTTTTATTCATAGGGAGTTCATGTGACAAAGTAAAATTGCCCCATAGGGTTTTCTAGGCTATAATCTTCATGGGAACAAATTGACAGGTTTCTGCTCTTACCCCATGGTTGCTGGGTGAGTTTGAACCTCCAGTCTTTGGTTCAGAGCTGAATGCATAATTTCTGTGCCACTAGGGCTGCTGAGGTTGGGCTCAGCCCTCTTGTAGCTGGGTAAATCCACTCTCATATTGTTCTTTCAATTGTACATGGCTTTGCAGTTGTGCAAAAGAAAGTCTCCCTGACTTTCCCTTGCTTCTTCTTTTTGGTCCTTATCATGCTGTCAACCCCAATGAATGATCATAGACCAAACAGTGACCCTTCTAAAGGGACATTGAGGTAATTCTCTCTGGCTCTCTTCCTCATTCCAAGTTTCAGGCCACACAAGGAAAAACTGTTTTGTGCAGGGCTACTTTTTGAACGTCTGCAAACAGGCTGTATTCCACAGGCTGATTAAGTCTGTGTTATTATGATTTGTTTAGATTGAAAGCTTTATCATTTTCTTTTTTAAAAAAACTCTTTATTGTAAATTGAGTGAAGGTTTGCAGACAAGATCATCAGCTTTACATTCAACAAATTATACACTTTGTTTCATCTCAGTGATTTCAATCTCCTCCTACCTGCAATGACTTCCTCACTATGGTTCCCCATTTATACTTTATATTTCACAAAATGAACAAAGCAAGAATATTTGATGTACATTTATAAAACAAAAAATCTGAATTCATTTAAATGTCCAAAGAGTGAAAGCCAGCCTCCTACCCACACACAGCCTTTCTCAGTCCATGGGCCTAGAGCCCGCAGCTGCTGTCTCTCCATGTCACCGCCTCTTCACCATTTCTGCTGTCGCTGCTTTTCTAGGTAGGGATCTCATATTCCACGCTTGAAAATATTACTGTTGACTGATTATTACAATAGTAACCTTAGTATTCATATAGTGTATTATAGTACACAACATATGTCTGTGTCCCACTTATTTGAACTCTAAGTATTATCTTTCTGCTGATCCTGCTCAGTGAGTGGATGTAGGACTATCTCATCTATTGCTTTTAAGTGCTGAAGTTCTGCTCAGAAGAGCCAGATGGCTTTGGAAAGATCTTGCTAAGGCATTTCTCAGAAAAGTCGGCTATTGGACATCTTTGAGGCTATATGCTGCCCTACATGGACACAGTAGCATAATTAGGTCTCTAGTCCAGTTTGTTTCAGCCAAGTCTTGGGTAAAATACCCATGAAAGTTCAGCATCAGGCTTATGACACAGAGCTAAAAGAAAAGCAGCCTACTGCTCTAAACTGACAACTCTCACCAGAGTTGCATTTGGCTTACGTTTAAGAAATTGCCAAAGAGAAGTTATAGCCAAGCTTAGTGTCCTTGCTTATAGAAAGTCCTTGGAAGCTCAATAATCTTGTTTGTGAAAATTCTGATCTTCAATATTTCTGAATATAAAAACAACTCATAAAGATAGAGTCTTTCCAGAGAGACTCAAGTATAACAACTGCCTAAATACCAATGACCTGGGATGATGTTCTTCTTGAAAATAAATCCTCTCTCTTAGGCTTTTGGAGTATGGACTTCGGAGAGAAATTGAATGCCTGTTAAGATTAATAGCTAGTATGATCAAACACCTTTTTATGAGATGTCGTGACATTTTCCATTCTTTTAAAAAGAGGCTGTGACGTTCATGTGAGCTGCTTTCTGAGTCATTGAATGTGAGTTTCTAGAAAGGACAATCTCTCCATTTCTAATAACAAGAAAGAGTAACAAGACTATGCACTGGATAGGCCAGGGTGATAAGTCTGTGAAGCTCTTGCTTCTGGAGATTACCTTTATTCAGAGGGATGACTGGTAATGAAAGGAAGCTTTTAAACAACCACCTTTATTCCATAATCAGTGATGGAAGAGGTCAAGAGAACACAAGAATCTAAAACTATGGATTAAAAAAATTAAAGGACTACATTTTATTTAGAATTATTAAGGGGCCATTGTCTAATTACTAAATACTTAGTTTTGGTTTGGACCCCTGTTCATGTTTGACTTGCATTGTTTTAACCCATCTTCATCACTATGTAGGAAAAAATCCATAGATGCACACCAGTATAGGTTGGCCAGGCCAGCCTTATTCTGGAATTTCAAATTTATGGTACATTAACTACCTATGAACCATTGAGAAGTTGGCTTACAGATATTTCTATATAAACTTGGCCACTTCATTTGGCCTGTTGACTTGTGTGACAGATTGAGGTTTCCATCAATTCACATGATTTAACTTAGGTTGCCTTAAAGGTGTCTAAAAGTAGCACATGGAAAACATTCTTGTGAACCTTTTCAGACCATGGATGCATTTATTTTCCTCAAGAATTTTGTGTTAGCCCACTTTGTTAATGGGCAGTTTTGCCAATGGAAATTTCTCCAGGAGCTATTGTGCAATCACAGCAGCTGTTTTTAACCTGGTTTGGAAAATTAATGAACTTTCGTGATACTGTGGTCAGCTAAGAATGCCTTAAAGCAAACTCTTAAAGTTAAGGGTGTCTGACATTACTGTGTACATTAACCCTTTATTCAACTTGTTTGCTTTTTATCACCCACCTTTCCTCAAAAGAAGTCTATTTTCAAGTGCAGCATTATACTTGGACAGGGTGAAGAATAAGGATGACTATTTAAAAGGCCACTAGTATTTCTCCCGGAAAACACATCTCATAACTTCTTTCTCTTCTTGAGAAGGCATAGAAGCAGGGCATGGATCTCAGTATTTGGGAAAAATGCTGAAAAATAACACTTTAGTTCTAAGGTTAAGGAAGGTCAATCTGCTCTTAGTCTAATGGAATTTTTTTCGTATGACCAAAACATTTTGCCAAATTGGGCCTTTTGAAGCCATCTCATTGGCTAGAGTTGGAAGAGGAAATTCAGCCTGACACTGCTCTGATTTCTTCAGCTATTCACTGGGTGTAAAACATTGTCCAGAAATGCTATATTAACGTGTGTTTCTCAGCTTACAGATTCTTGACATTGCTGTCTGTCTCTGACAGATACAAGCAGCATTCAACTCCAAATCTCTGTACTCAGAAAGAACTATAAAACCAGGCACATAGTGACACAGATTGTCACCCAGGGCAGCCATTGTCCATAGAGCAAATACTTGGCAGTTCATTTCCATTGGCTCCCTCCCTTCTTCTTTTCCTTACTGTGGATCTGATTACCAATCTGTCCTCGGATAAGAGGGTTTTTTACACTGTTGTTTCTCCCAACCCCTCCTCCCCTGTCCTCTTCCTACCTCCTCCTTTCCCTCTAGGTAAACTCGGGGGCCAGGACTCCTTTGAGAGCATAGAGAGCTACGATAGTTGTGACCATCTCACCCAGTCCTGGGGCAGCCAGTCATCTTTCAACAGCCTGCAGCGTGTTCCCTCCTATGACAGCTTCGACTCAGAGGACTATCCACCTGCCCTGCCCAACCACAAGCCCAAGGGCACCTTCAAGGACTATGTGCGTGACCGTGCAGACCTCAACAAGGACAAGCCTGTCATTCCTGCTGCTGCTCTGGCTGGCTACACAGGTAGGCGCCCTACCACTACCTAGGCTGCCCTGGTTGGTATATGTGCTTCTATGAACGGGGCAGCGAGGGCACTGTGTGCGTATATCCAGGAACTGAGAATCACTTTTTCCTTTTGGGGGAAGTGGGGAGGAGACTCAAAGAAGGGACAATTTCTGCAGCCATTGAATTTTTTGGAAGCAGATGGTATTATTCTGCTCCAAGGGGCCATTTTTCAGGAGAGGTAGGAAAAGCTATCTTTGTTTTTTTTGTTTTTTTTCTTTCACTTTTTCTCATATCTGGGGAAAGGGAACCATAAGGATTTGTTGTCCTTGGAAACTTCACCCAGTAGGCTAACTTCAGGGAACTTTTCCTGGATTGCCCTTGAGCAGTCCTTCTAAACATAAAACATAATAATAGCCCATCTTGAAGGCATAAGAATGTCCTAGACTCTAGATCGTTCTGTCATATAGTACTCATTAGACTAGTTGCTCAAATATCAGGAAAGTATCCTTAGTACCCTAAACTCTGTCTAGAGCCATCTTGCCCTATATAGGAAACCTTTTTATCCTACTGAGCTTTAATATCCTGTTAAGATTAAAGATCTGAAAGACTGAACGAGCAAAATTTATAGTAATGGTGCCTGAAGAAAGATCCTAGATAAAGGAAAGAGTAGCTTGAGAGCTTGGGTTTTGATTGAAAATTTAGAAACAGATCAAAACAGTTCATTCTCAAAATGGGTTATAGCATACAAGTATATGTTTCTTAAATTTGGGGATATAAGGAGCTCTGGTAGCGTAGTGGTTACGAATCGGGCTGCAAACCTTAAGGTCAGCGGTTCGAAACTACCAGTCGCTCCGCGGGAGAAAGATGAGGCTTTCTACTCCCGTAAAGATTTACACCCTCGGAAACCCTGTACAGGGTCGCTATGGGTCGGACCCGACTCGATGGCACTTAACAACAACAACAACAACAAAGAGTATATTAGAAATGTCCATGAAACTTTAATGTGTTAATTACCAGATTCTTTCTGTAAAATTGCAGTGTCGTCTAAAAACTAGAAAATGTGTTATGAGTGGAACTTATTTTAAGTTTTGATAACTCAGCTGTGGTTTTGGCCTCTGTTCTCTTGTATTTCCTCCACTCTGGACAGGTTACTATGTGGGGACTCAGTGTGGATTATGCTGAAACACAAATAGCAAAACATGTGCTTCCACTGAGAGGCCTGATCTTAAGAGTATGCTAGACCATTGTTCTTGCATTGAGGGCATCTAATTTTTTTTTACAAGGAGGATCAACTGACATATAAGAACAACTCAAATTCTTAGATTATTCTTCCTTTAAGGATAAGGAATGTGGCTTTTCTGTTGCATTCTACATAGCCTCTCTTGCAGCTCATTGCATGAAGTACTCAAGAAGTATGTCTATGTTTTGGGTGTCGTGACAAGCTCTGTATAAGAGCGGAGATCCTCATTTCATAGAATCAGAGTTGCTAGGCCAGAAAAAGACCTTAAGATCTCCTGCATTCTAATGACAATATGCCCATGGCCACTGCTTCAGTATCTCTAGTATGTGGGCATTCACTACTTTTCAAGGAAGTCCTTTCCCATCTGTGGACAGCGATTACTAGAAAATTTACTTATTTCTTTTGAAGACATCTGTAGTGAAGGAAAGCACATTAAGTCTCTCAGGAGATACAGTGCTAACTCTCTAGATAATTTAAGAACTAGATTTTAGTTGAATATACTGATGAAGGAAGAGAAGGGAAAGAGCAAGGTAGCTCTAAAATGTGGACTTGGGAGGTCTTTGGCAGAGTAGCTCTGAACTTTCTGTTCTTGTGGTGCAGGGTAAACAGTGCTCTGTCAGTTGCTCAAGTGTAAGCTCTTCCACCCTCATTTCCAGTAATAAATCTCAACTTAGTTTCTCTTTGTTTAATATAGTCCTTTCTTCTCCCTAATACAATTGCTATCCTTAACCACCATGGATGTTAACAATGATAATTCTCCAATGACAGCTTTCATGATTTTCTCTTAGCCATGTAGGCATGGGAAACTGAAAATGTAGCTAGTTAGGACAGTTCAGTGGATAATGAGGTTAAGTGAACTGACTTTGAGTTCTAAAGTGTGGCTTTTGTTCAAAGAAAGCCATAAAGTTTATGATCTAGGAGCAACTTTCATGGGTGAGATTCTAGTAATCCACGGGCACACTGAGAAAGGTCTTTCTAGAAATAGCTAAAGCCTGGTCTCCACCCCAAATGGAAACTCCCCTGGTGGTGGTGTTAATTGTGTTGTTGGTAAGTGTTGTCAAGTAGGTTCCACTCATAGCAAACCTGTACAGGGTTTCCAAGGAGCAGCTGGTGGGTTTGAACCACCTACCTTGTGGTTCTCAGTCCATTGCTGATCCTACAGTGCCACACCAGGAATCTGTTCATTGTTTTAGTTATTGGATTTTCTATATGAGAGAAGTAATAAAACCTGCAGAACTAATAGTCTGCAAGAGTAACGAAAATATTTTAGCTAAGAATCATAACATTTTGGCTTAGATACTCATAGTACCATGAGGAGGATTATCTGAGACTTGGAGAATCTTTCCCAGAATATACCAGTTTCTTGAAGCTCTTACTAAGGAAGAAGAAGGAAAAGGGATGTGTTGGAAATTCTAAGAACTGAGAATGAGCATGCTGTATAAATTAGGGATATGAATTGTCATTAAGATAACCAACACTAAAATGCTGCCTTGAAGGCTTCTTTGCAATTCAAATACAAAGCCAAATGCTCTTTTTAACACACACCCAGAATTGTCTGGAATGATGTTATGTGTGATATCATGTACTTTTTTGGAATAGATTGTTTAATAGGTGTTCTTTTTCCCTTCCTTTTTTCTTTATTCTTTTCTTTTTTTTCCTCCAAAGACCTGTTGCTGTTGAGTCAATTCCAACTCATGGTGACTTATATTAGAGTAGAGCTGTATTTCAGAGGGTTTGCAGTGATTGGAATCTTAGACGTTAACAGCTTTCTGTGTCACCACTGGGTAGAGTCTTAAGTGCTGCACATTGTTTGCACCACCTAGGCATTTTTTATTTCACTCTAAGCAGGGGAAAAGGAAATAAAATACTCAGTAAGTTGAAGAAATGGAAAAGTAACTATTAAATAAAGATCTCCAAGACAGGCATGTTGTTGTTGTTAAGTGCCATTGAGTCTGTTCCAAGCCACAGTGACCCTGTATATGGTTTCCAAAGAGCTGCTGATGAGCTTGAACCACTGTCCTTTTGGTTCAAACCAACTTTGCTGTCCAACGCGCTAACCCCCAGCAATAGACATAGTCATTTGAATTAAAAACCTCTTACCATATTTCATTTTCATATTAAGGATTTAGCTTTTCATACTATCTCAAATGGTGATGAGAAGAATAGCCCAGAAAACAGAAGTCCTCTGTGTGCACCCTCCCAACTCTTAACACACTATATGATTTTAGGCAAATTTACCTTGTGTTTTGTCTATAGTTAGTGAAGTACAAGTGTTCATCCTTATCTTTGTGAGAAGAACGCCATGAAAATGTAATAGAATTAAATGTATTTATTAAATAAATGAGTGCCAGACAGCATGTGAAACAGAAAAACCTGCAATTATGACAATTAATTCGGCAAATATTTGTAAGCACATACTAAGTACAGCTAAATGGGAGTAGCCCTTGAGGGTTTATTGTCTTGTTGAATTCCAGATATTATAAATGTTCTTAGACTTGAAGGATTCCCTTCTTGTCGTTAGGTCATTGAAGATTGGTTTTGTTAGGTAATTGAAGGACAGCCCAAATATTGGTGGCTTCTTTTCTCTGTACAGCTCCTGCCAGCAGTACACACTGAACTGATGTGGGATTCCCTGACTCTTGCACCGTAGTGTGGCCCCTTCTCATTGTAGATATAGTCCTAGGGCATGAGGAAGGGTATGGAATATACCCAATCAGCTCCTCTACTGCCTGAGAAGCAGACGGTGCCTGCAGAGCCCTAAATGGGCCTCCACTAATTATGTAGACATACTAAGACTAGTTCGAGTTGGTGGGACGCTGTGGGTTAATGCACCAGACTCCAAGGTTAGCATGAACCGTAAGGTTGGTGACTTGAGCTCACCAGCTGCTCCTCAGAAACCCTATACAGGGTCGCTATGAGACAGAACAGATTCAACAGCATTTAACAACAGCAGCATTAAGATTAGGTGAGGTTTAGAAAAGTTCTTGGCAAACTGGAAATCTTTGTACAGTGTTAGCAATACTTTTTTATTGTTTGTGAAGGTCATACTTACATTGTTTCTCAGGTTCTGCTCTCCTTTTCTGTCTGTTCATTTAATATCAGATTGCTCTAGGGCATGTATGGCCACACAGTAGGAGCACTAATGCCTTTACATCTCGGCTACTTGGCATGAACAAAAGGGTGCATGCTTGGATTTTCGTAGCTGAGAGGACAGTCCATCTTTTGGATATCATACTAATAGCCCATTTCTTCCTCCGTATCACCTTCAGAGGTTTATATTTTACTTCTTCATAGGTCTTAGTTACTGCACTGTAAGTGTGGAAATCAGTTAGAAACTGAATTTTCACATTCTCTTGCACAGTTACGTTCTTCCTTCAAAGATAAGAAAATTGCATCAACCTTCTTTGGGCTCCCATGGCAACTTGTTAAATTAGGTCAAGATGTGGGGGCAGATAACATGGCTTGAAAGCCTGCTTGTGAGCTGAGTTAAGAATACATCAAATGCAATGCTCGCTTCCGCCAAAATGTACCTTCTTACCTTACTGTGAACTGCTTACGGTTATCAAACTGATACAATCAGAAAATTCTATTTTCTCTTGTTCGAAGATGCATTATAAAGACCATTTAATTACAAAAGAAGTGCGAGAAGAGTGGCCCATTGTTTTCTATATATTTCATAAACCCAAGGAGAATGCTTTCTAGATCCTGATAAAACATAGACATCTCTGCTTTGTTTGTCTTGTGTAGTTTTAGTTGTTGTTAAGTACTGTGGAGTCGGTTCCGATGCATAGTGACCCTGCACAGGGTTTCCGAGGCTGCAAATCTTTATGGGATCATAAAGCTTCATCTTTCTCCCGTGGTACATATGGTAGTTTCGAACTGTCAGCCTTGAGGTTAGCAGCCTGATTTGTAACCATTACGCTACCAGAGCTCCTTAGGCATAGATTAATATACCAGATTATCAAATTGTATTCTTCCTTCCTCTGTTCCTCTTTCTCCATTTTATAGATGCTGAAATTGAAGCACACAAAAAGTGACTTATTTAAAGCTATATGATTGTAATTTGCAGACAAGGTCACTCTTGAATTGAACACTAAGTGTCAGCTGTTTCACCTGGACATGAATCTTTTCTCCACATTAAGGAATGAGACTACTCATTGGTTATCTCAGTTGCCCCTATTGAATGATAAGGGACCTTGTCTCCCACTTGTCACTAATTACCACTTTACATGTGTGGGTTTAGGAGGCATATGAGGGAGATCTTTGGCTTCAGTCCTGAGTTATTGGCTTGTAAATCACCTTTATTGAACTTCATTTTAGATCTCAAGACAAAGTCACAGGTATAGTCCAGTTTCTGTGACTTTTGCGGTTGTTATTGGGCCAGTAAATTACTAACAAAGTGGTGGTTGTTGCTGTTGTTCAGTGACGTCGAGTCAGTTCTGACTCAGCGACACTGTATAGGGTTTTCATGGCGTGGCTGGTGGGTTTAAACCACCGTCTTGTGGTTAGCAGTCCAGTGCTTATCCTACAGTGCCACACCAGGACTCCAATAAAGTGGTTAGGGACCCTCTTTTGAGAGACCTGAAAAAAGGCTAAGGCCCAAAGGCATTTATTAGCTGCAACAAAATTATGTTTTATAATGTGGTGCACATTTGTAAATAGATAGTCCCTCAGTTCCCTTTAAGCTAAATTTGGGACTATCTGGAATTCAACTTCCAAATCATTTTGTATGAGACATCACAAGAAAGTCACAAGTCTTGGAGCAAAAGAATCCCTGGCCCCTATGACCCATGCTGTCTAATTGTTTCCAACTTACACGGCAACTCTGTGCCCTTGTAGGACCTCTCCAATTGCTCCAGACCTGGAACAAGTCTTCTTCATAAGAAAATCCCTGGACCAGGCAGAGAACCCCTGGGGTTCTGACTTCTAGCTGATGAAACTGAACTAGTTTTTAGGATTCAGTAGCCCAAAGCTACTGCTAAAACATGTTTTGAAAAACAAATAAGTTTTCTGTAAAAGGGAGTGTTTCAAAGTGCTTCAATTCAGAATGAAACCTGAGACTTGTCAGCAGTACCTGAAAATCACAGTTTTCTGGAGGAAAACTGGATTGCAGAATCATTTCAGTGTAGTCAGGTGCAAACAACAACTAAGAGAAGATTTGCTATGAACCTAAATTAGTGATAAAGAAAGGGCCCCCCCAAAGCAGGTAAGTAGTGTCATGGGAATTTGTGCAAACAATTCTTAAAATTCTAAATCCAGGTAGTATGTTAATTGCTACTGATACACAGCAGAATGAAACTGCCTAGTCCAGCACCATCCATGTGATTCGTTATAGATCAGACTCTTGTGATCTTTTGTGTTTTCGTTGTTTAATTAAGGACGTTTTGGAGCTTTTTAATTTGAAAGGATTAGCTGGCAAAGATCTTGAATATAAAGTTTCTTGGCCTCCACATAAATGCTGTTCATATGAGACCATTTGCATGATTAAAATCAAGAATAATAAACATGTTGACAAAAGCATTAGTCTTGTAGAAGTCTGGTGCCCAGTGTGCACTGTCACCACCTTGCACAGAGGGGCCCAGAGAAGTAACATGGCTGCACTGAGGTTCTTGGCTAGGCAAAGCCAGGACCAACAACCGGGCTTGCAGGCAGACAGCATAGTCTCAAAGTCCTAGAACATCCGTGGGTTTCCTGGAAGGAGAGGGAGAGAAGATTTTGGAAATGACAAAGGTAGTTGTGTTCATTTTCTAATGCTGTTACAACAGAAATACCACAAGTGGATGAGTTTAACAAACCGAAATTTGTTTTCTCACAGTTTGTGATGCTTCAGAGTACCGGCTTTGAAGGCTTTCTCTCTCTATTGACTCTGGATAAAGGTCTTTGTCTCTTCCGAACTTCAGCTCTTGGGTAATCTTCAAGTGTATTGGCATCTATTTTACCATACCTTTGCTTGCCGGCTTGTGCTCTTATATCTCATTAGAGATGGACTCAAAACACATCATCTACTAATACTGCCATTAAAATTACAAAGACAATCCATATCCAAATTGGATTATAACATAGGCACAGAGGTTAGGATATACAACACACATTTTTGAAGGATACAGTTCAATCCATAACAGCAGCAGAAGAGAATGTCTTCTTCTTGTTTGAGGTCCAGCGATTCACAGTGCAGGAGACTAGGCAGATCGCTCAGCCATCTGGGGGCATGCCTGCCACCAGCATCTCAAGAGGTTGGGAGAACTCTCCATGCTGTGTTAGCTAGTCAGCCACAAGGAGTCACTGGGATGGACTTGGCAATCTCCATGGAGTTGATGAGTTAACATGTCTCTCAGTCATTGATGGAAAATACTCTGGGACACTAGGGAAGAAAATTCCCTAGAAGATTTAAAGCTGCCTGGAAGCAGAAGCCACTTTGTATTGCCTGCACATCATTTTCTCTGACTCTGTCTTCTAATGTGTTAGCTTTGTGACAAATTTTCTTAATTATCTGCCACCCATAGAAAATGGCCACTAAGTAGGAAGACTCAGCTTTACTATGAATTGCCTTAAAAATTTTTTTCTTTTAAAAATGTGTCAAGCAGAGGTTCCCTATTTCCATCAATCGGTTGCCTTTGAAAGCAGCAGCTGGCCAAACCATTTCAGTGTTTTGAACTAGATATGGTAATAAATTGCAAGCTGTCTTCAAGGCAGATGAGGTTGATTATGTACGTTAAGTATACCTCTACCCCAAGGCTAAGGAGCTCTGGTAGCTTAGTGGTTAAGAATCGGGCTGTTAACTGCAAGGTCAGCAGTTCGAAACTACCAACTGTTCCGTGGAAGAAAGATGAGGCTTTCTGCCCCCGTAGAGATTTACAGCCTCAGAAACCCTGTGCAGGGTCGCTATGAGTAGGAACGACTCCACGGCACATCACAACAACAACCCCGATGCTGTTTACAGCTGTTTGAGACCTAGTGAGTACTTGGATTTTGGAGAACAAGAAAGGGTCACAAGTTGGCCCATAATTTTGGGGTACAACCCCCATGCCTGCTTTAGAGGAGGATCACATATTTGTGTCACTGTTTCTTTAACTAAATCTAATTGCAAAGGATCGTATTGGGTAGTGACTGCTCTGGAATGCCACTGTCTCCAGCTGGAAGCTCCACCTTTTTGCCTTTGAGGTTAACTGTTTCCAGTGGGTAGACTTCAGCCAGGGTACTGCTGAGGCATCTATACAAGTCTTCCTTCCCTTTAAACAATGGCCTTGGAAAGTCCCTACAGCCTCTGTTGGGAAAGACCCTGCCAGAATGTCCCAGATATTCCTGCTTTTGTTTTTTGGCTTCTCTCCCTTTTCCCTGAATGGCCTTCCCAGTTTACTGAGCATAAGAGTGGCTCTTCAGTTTAGAGACGTGACTCAAGAAGCCATGCTCCTCCTTGTCCTCCTTAAAGAAAATTTCACAAGACCCTGAGGTTGGTGGGTTCATTAATATCTAGCTAATCACTTGGTTGTCCCTTTCAGGTTTTAAGTCCAGGTTAGACGTACACAACAGCCACCCTCCCATGCTGTTTACCATTGGTAACATTTCAGGGGCGAGAGCAAGTTGAGGGTAAGATCACAAATTGGGGAGCTAACCAGTCTAAGTGTGCCCTCGGCTCTGCAGCTTACCAGCTATGGTGGGACCTTAGGGCAAACTATTTAACATGGCTGTGCTTCAGTTTTCTCATGTGAACAATAGTAATAATAATTGCTTCCATCACAGACCCTAGTGTGGCGCTGTATGATAGCATGGAGCTGCGAACCACAAGTTCAGCAGTTCAAACCCACCAGCTGCTCCTCGGAAACTTCATACAGGGTCACTATGAGTCAGAACTAAATTGACAGCACTTAACAACATCACATAGGGTTGTTGTGAAAAGCAAATGAATCTCTGTGGAAAGTACTCAAGTATTTTTAGGTATAAGTTCTAGCTCTTACTACTATTTCTTATTATTTCCAGTATTTTCTGCTTTTCCAGTATAATTCTAAGGTCCTTGAGATCAAGATATAATAGTTTTATATTTACATATAAAACTCTAGTAGTTTCTGGCAGTGCCATGGGGTGCAAAAGAATTATTTTTAATACCAGTTTAGCTCACTTTAGCTATTCAGCTCAACACACATGTATTAAGCTCCAACTTGTGTGGTAGATTTTTTCTTAAATATAAATTTCTTTCACCCATCACCAATGATAAAAGGAAGATGCTGTTATCCCTATTATACAAGCAAGAGAATTAAGGTTCAGGAGGACGAGTCTAACCCAAAGTTATACAGCAAACACCAAAAAAGAGGCCTTTCAAAGTCAGACAGTTTGTAGGAAAATATCTGATATAAGTAGTGTATTAGCTGCAGAGAAGAAGGTGCCAAGGCTGGATTCGATGTGCAAGCAAGACATTTACTGGGGGAAACATCTACAGAGAACCCATAGGGAAAAAAACAAGAGAAAACCTTGGCTCAAGAAAAAGAAAGATTAGAAGGCCACCAGGTCAGTTCTGGCCAGGCTGATGGGGAGTCATTGGGTACAAGTTGCCCATTGGAGGAGTTCTGCATCCCATAATGCTTGTCTGTTTGCTCCGATATGCCCAGTTGTTGACTGGGAGCATTCCCAGGAAGTCTGGCTGTGGTGCAGCCATGGGGTCAACTCAGTTATGATTCTAGCAGCAGGAAACCTGATTGCATTTCGTGGCTGCCACCGGCAGTTTAATAACTACATCAGACACAACTGAAAATGTGACTGTCAGATTGGCCAACCCAGCTTCTTCATTTGACCACTGTGCAGCAGGACTCATGAAGATGGCTCTGGATGTTCTTGGTCCCATGACAAATTGTTGGCCCTAATGACCTCAATCACTTTGTTTTATGTCTGACTCACTTCTCCCTGAGAGGTGTTTAAGAGTGAAATTTCTCCTGAGGTGATTGAATGTGAAAGTTTAAACTCTGAAACTAGGATAGGACTTGATTTGCCAGAGAGATGCTCACAGAGCACAACTTTGAATGTTTGACATTCAAAGCCCAGGTGGGTGTAGTTTCTCATGAAGGCCTCCCAAAGTTACTTCTCTTGCTACCATCAATGCTGTTGTTAATATTGTTAAAATTCATATTGTCAGTATTAATAGTCAACTCAAGCTGGCTGCAAAGCCTTACGTTGGAATAATGTATAGAAATAGTTTGCTGGATAAATGCTTAAGAAATTCAGTGTTCAAGTGATCACCTAGGATCGAGTTCTCATTTCCAAGAACGCAAATATATTCAACGAGTAATTACTCTCATACTTGATAATGCTGGGAAAACTTCACCCGGAGATAAAATAAATTACAGACATTTCATTGAGAATCTTACTGAGAAAAGGCACAGGCTAAACACATCTTTCTTTCATCTTATTACCTAGAAACTTAGGAAAGCATTTTCTTTAGATGTTTACATTGCTTTGCTGTATAGCAAAATTCTTGTTTGCTACCTCCAAATCTGAACCTCACCCATTTCTGGCGACTTCTTAAAAGAATCATTTACCTAGAAAACATCAGGAGGAAAAACTATAAAGAAACCCACTTCCTGATTTGAGCTTAGCTCCCTCACTGTCCAAGTTTGCATCTGAGTGTTAGGTTTAACATAGTTAAAAATAATTATTTGAGGGCTCAGAGGAAAGAGGTGGCTAAGTTTGAAAATGTGCTGTCCCTTTAAGAGAGGAACAGTCTCCTTTCTCTTGCTGCCACCCCCGCACATGTGTTCTTGAACACATGCAGGTGTGAGGAGCTGGAGCAGAAACAAGTGTTTTTCCTCCATACATTGAAATTGTGTAACTGTCTTGTTCTAGGCCCAAGACAAACTTGCCAAATGAACTTCACCTGCATCTGTCCCAGAAACGGCAGCTCAGGTGGCCATGAGCCAGCCAGCCAAGTCTATTGGGCCTATCATGTGCTGATGGCTGGGCAAGGGCTTCCTGGTCTACCTTTAGTTGATGTAGATAGGATCTGGATCTGCAGGCCCCAACATTTATGGGGAACTCTCTCTAGGTCAGCCCTTTGGCATGGAGCATGAATGATTAGGGGGAAAAGAGCACATTTAGGGGAAAGGGGATCTGAGTTTGTCTGTGGCCAAGATTTCCCCAAACCATAAGTGTCTGTGATTTTTTTGTTTCACTTGCAAAGCAATTTGCATCTGTTATATCTTTTAGAGTGTGCCTACTTTTTATTCGATCAAGGATTTCACAGAGTTATCTTAACTATGAAAGTCCTGAATGATTATTCTCATGTGTGATAGTTTCTAAATTGTGCATTTATATACTTTAAACTGTTTTTCCCCATTAATAGCCAATGTGTACCTTGCCAAAATTGCCACATATAAGACCAGTTTAACCTTTTAAGGAATAATTTTATCTAGTACCTTTGCTGTTTTTTCCCTCCCCATCCTTTTCTCTTTTTTGAGATTTAAAAAAAAGATCTTCTATTATTTCATTCTTATTCCCAAACTGTTGAATTTTATATTGCTTCCAAACCGTTCTGCACTATGGTTTCCTCATCAATTCTATATTTTCTTTGTGTTATAGGGTTCTAATTTGCATGTCACTAAAGTAGGGAGGGGAGTCCTGGTGCAACTCTGTGGGTTAATGCGAGGGAGTGCAAGTTCTGTTTGAATCTCAAGGTCGATGGTTCAAACTCACCAGCCGCGCCTTAGAAACTCTATATAGGGTCTATGAGTCAGAGCCAACTCGACAGCACTTAAAAACAACAAAGTAGGGAGGAGCCATATCTAAGTCACCTATTGCTGCAACAGAAATATTATAAGTGAATGCCTTTAACCAACAAATTTGTTTTCTCACAGTATGGTACACTAGAGAGGGCTGTGGCTCTGTAGAGAAAGCACTGGAGTGCTAACCAGAGTGTCAACTGTTCAATCCCACCAGCCAGTCCACAGGAGAAAGACAAGGTTTTCTGTTCTCGTGAAGACTTTCACGAGAACAGCCTCCAAAACCCTTTACTATGAGTTCGAAACAAATTGATGGCGTTTAGCAACAACAAAGCTAGAAGTCCGAATTCAGGGCGCTGGCTATAAGGGAAGGCTTTTTTCTCTGTTGGTTCTGGAAGAAGGTCCTTGTATTCTGGGTGATACCTATGTGTATTGGCGTCAGTCTTCCCTGTTTCTGCTTCCTTGGTTGTTAAATTTTCTGTCTCAGAAGAGATTGACTCAGGACATACCCTACATGAACCCTGCCTTAGTAACATTTCAAAGGCAACCTATTCCCAAATGTGATTATAACCATAGTTTGGGGGGGGGACACAATTCAGTCCAAACAAGCAGTGACCACTCTTTCCACCTGGGAATGAGAAAACAAAAGACCAAAGGGGCTAAATGAGTCGCTTAAGATTGCATAGTGAATCAAGGAAGAGTTAAGATCAAAATCCTGCTTTCTAAGCTCTGCACATTGGACTTTTCCATGAGCACATTTATTTTCATCTTGTAGGATGGTGTCATCTAACATTCTTCTGCTTCCTGATACCTTGTTTATTTATTTATTTATTTCATATGAATGCTTCTTGTTTTCTTTCGATCTAACATGTTTGGCACATTCACTTGACAACTGATGACTGGTTTTAATGGACTTGGGAGTGGTTTTCTAATTGGTTTATATTCTTCATTGTTGCTAAGTGCCTCTGAGTCAGTTCTGACCCATAACGACCCCGTATAGTGTTTTCGAGGAGCGGCTGGTGAGCTTGAACTGCTGACCTTGCGGTTCGAACCAACCTTGCAGTTCTGCACATTAACCCATAGTGACACACCAGAACTCTTAGATACGGAATATCTCAGCAATTAAAAAATGCAGGTTCATGAAGTGATTGTTCCTCATCATGCTCATCAATTGTATTTTTTTTTTTTTTTTTTAAAGTTTATATTGTGAATTGAGTGAAAGTTTACAGGGCAGATTTACATTCAGTAATTCATATTTTGTTTCATTGCAATGATTATTGCCCCCTCCCTGTACCATCATTCAACAGTATTTACCTTTATTCCCTTTTTTGTTTGTTTGTTTGTTTGTTTTTTGATGTATGCATACAAAACAGAAAATACATATTTGTTTAAATGTCCAAAGGGCACACTTTGCAAGCCAGCCTCCTGTCTGTAGGCACACAGCCTTTCTCAGTCCATGGGTCTGAGAGGCCTCAGCTGCTCTACTCTGTGTCTTCGCCTCTACCACTGTCTCTGCTGTCGCCGCTTTTCTGCTTAGGATGCCATGCTCCGCTCAGTGCTCTTCCCTCTTGCTGGTCCTTCTGTTCCTGAAATGACAGATTAACTACTCCCCCCTTTTATATACATCTTCTACATTTACAGTTGTGACAATCACCATTAGTCCTGACAACAGCTACTCACAATTGGATCATAAAATCCTATCCCCATCCTCTACCAAGTCTTTCACTAGACCCATCTGTAAAAGAGGAGAACTATTCAGTGGGGATTCTACCTTACTACCCACCTCATTCTGAAACTAAATATATTCTTGAAAACTTGTTAGCCAGAGACTTGGTGCCTTTATAGCCCCCATTTTTGATAGCTAGTGTCTAAGTTGCTGGTCCTATCAACCCAGTGTACTGAGGAGATAAGCTTGATCCTTAATATGAAGAGTCCTTCCCTTATATATGGAATTTTCATCAAAAATATTTTTAAACACTTTGTTAGAATGTTTTTTGCTTTTATGAGTTGAATTATTATAATTTACTAATCACAACTGCTGCCCTTGAGTTACTAGCCAATGATAAAGGAACGCATTTATAGAACATACTGACTATGCAAGAATTCATTAAACCAAGGCATTGGTGGCTAGTTATAGCTTGCATCTTATATCGACCATGCTAGAGATACGTTGGGTCAGGAAAGGGGAAGAAGAAAGAGCTTAAGTCTACAATGAGAGAGATCTCGTATCCTTAGTAAAGCCGAGCCAAAAGATCAAGCAATCTCTACATTCCCTTGTGAAAATCTTCCCAGTTCCTTGGTTGTTAAATACTCCAGCAGTTGCATCTCATGAATTAGTCATCCTTCAAGCAGAAAACTGTGTAGTTGCAGGTTGAGTTGTTCCAGAGAGCAAAAAACTTTCAATATGTTTTCTGTTTATTGTGTCACTAAATTACATAAAGGACTTCATAGAAATAGGAGGTTATGGAATCTTTTGCTAATGATAGTTGAGAAGGGGTTTATTACTAAAGGGATTATGCCTACACCCTGGGGTCTCCCGACCCATCCTCAGAGGTGGGTATTCCTATAGTATATGAAACGAAGGTGCACTTGTGAACAGATGGGTCCTGTCTGTATTTGAATGTTCTGTTTTTGTCATCATTGTTAGGCTGTGGGTAGAGACACCTGGCTAGAAGGGAGGGGCCAGCCGGGCTCAGGCCTCTGTTTTAGGGCCAGCTGCCAGATGTGTTCTATCAGAGCAGAGTTGGCCCTGCTGCAAGGGTGACCAACCATGAGAGTTTCATAGGTTAAAATAAAACATGGTGCCCTGCCCACACTGGGGTATTTGATTTTACTTTTAGAGCAGAGCTAAATAGATAATTTAGTAATTTAGCCCACAAAGGACAGCAAGGTGTGGCTGTTTTTATTTTCAGAAGCATGTTGATGAAACATTGATTCCAAGTCACCTATGTTGTTTGGCACCAAATATAGTTTAATAGAGACAGTTTGAAGTAGCTTTTTAAATCCTTATTTTGTAGTTCACGGGAGGATTGTTTTAGTAAAACAATCCATTATACGTTTATTCAACACCTGCCAAAGACCTAGCAAGTGTAAAACCAGGCACGGATACTATAAGGATCAATAAGATACAAGACTTGATCTCTGGGAACTGACAACTGGAGTCACCAAAAAACAAACAGTTAGTGTGAGGCCCTTTTGTAGGCTCTTTGAACAAACAATGTAGCATATATTCTAGTGATAAGAGACAAACATATTGACAGAGAAAATAAGAGAGCAAAAAAGGGTTGCTTTTGGTGCAAACCACCATGGGAGCAGAAGGGAGGTTGCCTAGAAAAGTCATACCCTGGAGTGACGTGCATCAGTGTGAAAGTTGACTTTTCTATGTCAGCCTTTTAGTAAGATACAGGTGACAGAGTGTTGAACGTGTGGCTGAATTGGAAATGAGGAAGAAGCAGAAGGAAAAGCTGAAGTTCAACCTACCTAGTCCCTGTTCATTAACAGTGAGGAGGCCATTGCCACTGGCATACAAAAGTCAAACCTGAAAAAGGAAAACTATAATGACAAATGTTGTTAAGTGCCATCGAGTTGGGTTTCTGAGGAGTGGCTGGTGGTGAGCTTGAACCACCAACCTTGCCGTTCAAACCAACTTTGTAGTCTAGCGCATTAACCCTCAGCACTACACCAGGACTTCACATAATGATATATAAGTAAACAGAAAAGGACTATCAAGAGCATCTTACCAAAATGTGGTCGTAGTGTGTTGCTATATATTTATTTAAGATGCTCACTTTAAGATGCCTCAGTGAAAACCAAAAATCTAAGTAGTTGTTTTGTAGTTTACTCTGATTCATGGCAACCCTCAGAGTAGAACTGAGCTCTGTAAGGCTTCCAGTGACTGATTTTTCAGAGCAGACTCGAACCTCCAGCTTTTTGGTTAGCAACTGAACTCATTAACCATTTGTACCATCCAGTGACTCCAGCATCAGGGCAAGGGACCAAAAAGCAGAGATTTTTAAACCACCAACCTTCCTCAAGGTACAGTTGAATGATTAGGTATTACTTGATGCTTTGCTTTTGTAAAAGAATGAGATTGCAGTGTAGATTGTTAGTGTTAGATGCAGGAGGGACATGTCTTCTTCAGTGACGTTTGCTCTGTGGGCATCTGATCCTTCCAGGTTAGTCACTTCATCTTTTTCTGATGCTGCATCGTGTTCTTGATGTCAGGACTCCCAATGTTGTGCAGAAGCAGAGAAGAACAAAGTCGTGGGAGCAAATCCCCTTTGCAACAAGGGGGAGAGTATGGAGGGAGCAGACTGCAGGGGGTGGGGTTCAGTGTGTCGGGGTGTGAGTGTGTGGTGCCTTCCCTTCCACCCTCCTTTGAAGAGAGCCTTCCTTCTAACAGGGACCCTCTGTTGCTGTGGCTCCGACCTCCGACTTGAGAAGCATAGTTTCCCAGTGATGCCACTGGATTCCTGATGGTGGAGGATGCTGTGGAGTGCCTGGGGGCCCTAGACAGGAACACCATTGTGAGCCACATTTAGCATGTGAGCTCCCCTTTCCATGACTGCCACTATTCTTAGTAGTCTTCTCTACTCCCTAGGACAGAGGTCACTGAAACCACAGTCTGGTGGGGTGGGTGGGTGCATAGGGCTGGGCTGCGAGGGGATGAGGCATTGCAGAAGAGCGGAGGCAGAGCGTTTACAATTTTAGGGTATGCGAGAGTAATGGAGCTCTGGTAGCGTAGTGGTTACGAATCGGGCTGCTCACCTCAAGGTCGGCAGTTCGAAACTACCAGCTGTTCCATGGGAGAAAGATGAGGCTTTCTGCTCTTGTAAAGATCTACAGCCTTGGAAACCCTGTTCAGGGTTGCTATGAGTCGGAACTGACTCCATGGTACTTAACAACAACAACAATATCAAGGGATTGGGGCCTGGGGGCTCCTGACAGACCTACACTGAACACTACTTCATGAACATCTTTGGGAGAGTTTGTAATTGGAGATACCAGACGCATCCATTGTTTTGACAAGTCTGGGAGTACAAACTTTTGATGGGCCTGGGATTGGATGTCGCCAAGCTTGCATTTCAACCATGAGTCTAGATGTGGCCCCATTTTTTTTCCCCATACCTGAAGGAGAGGTTAGCTTCCCTGTGGACACAAGCTCTTGGGTTCGACTGTCCACTAATACAGCCGGGAGAGGAGCGCTCCTGTCCTGACAGTGTCACTGGCTGGGAGACTAATCCTTTTTGCTTCCTCTTTGTGTAGCAATAGCAGTTTGGGAATCAGTGACAGGGTGGTAGGAAGAACCTCTGGGAGGAGTCATGGGGTCTGCTCCTTTGATAGAACAATGAGGGCTTTCTGCAGCGTGAGCAGTGGCTTCCCACACACCCAGGGGCGACACGGAGCAGCCTATTAGCCCTGGGTGGGCTGAGGGGATTCCTTCTCTGCAGGAACTGTGGGAGGGAGACATAAGCTAACAGCTTCACGTTTTTTTACTTCCTTTTGTGACACTATCCAGAGACTCTTCTCCTCACTCAAGTTCACATGCTTTCTTCAGGCATCTGATTTTCCTGTTTGCCCTCCTTCTTCCTTTGGTTATAGAATAATGAGTAGCCAAGCACTGCACCTAGGTCTGATTGCCAGGTTCCTTGAGTTAACATTTTTTCTGGTACTTGAACAAAAGGAAACTTCAGTGAAAACCTATAGAGACTTGCTCTCCTATTTCCTCTCCCCACCCCCAGCCATATACAAACACCAAATTCAATGTCATCCAGTGCATTCCTACTCATAGCAATCCTGTATATGGTTTCAAGGCTGTAACTCACCACAGAAGCAGAACGTGCCCCTTCTGTCTCCCACAGAGCAACTAGTAGGTTTGAACTGCTGACCATACTGTTAGCAGTCCAGTGTTTATTCTACAGCATCACCAGGACTCCTTTATACAAAGATATGTTGTTGTTGTTGTTGTTATGTGCCGTGGAGTTGGTTCCGACTCATAGCAACCCTGTACAGGGTTTCCAAGGCTGTAAATCTTTACGGGAGCAGAAAGCCTCATCTTTCTCCTGCGGAACAGCTGGTAGTTTCTAACTGCTTATCTTGCAGTTCGCAGCCCGATTTGTAACCACTACAGAGGTCAAAATATACAGAGAAAGACTGGTGGGGCAGACAGATGAAGCCTGTAACTTTGACTTTTCCATTTGGGAATGACACTGAAACAGAAGGAATAATTGTCTGAGGTTTCTTCCTTTATAACTGGTACCAATGACATGAATTCAGCTTTCTTTCTCTGTTTTCTGTCTGCTGGGGTGTACTCTTCTGAACCTTCCTGTCCAGGAATTTGGTGTCCTGGGTTGCACAGCTGTTAGACCAGTGGTTGGTAGTTTGAACCTTGGAAGAATGACCTGCGATCCGCTTCCAAAAAGTCACAGATATGAAAATCCGATGGAGCACATTTCTGCTGTGTGACACACACAGAGTTGACATGAGTCTAAGTTGACTCAACAGCAACTGGCTGGATTTGATGTATTGATCTCCAGGAGTTGGAGATGTGCTTCTGCAAAAATGATGACACCACCCATCCCTCTCACAGCCCTCTCTACTCAACTGGGTTTCATGATTCATTACAGTGATCACACAGAACTGACATCATACTCACAGTTATGGGGGTTCTATTAGGGAAGTTAACAAGCTGCAAGTCAGCATCAGAATGTTCAGGGCACAGTTGGTCTAGTCAGGAAAGCCTCTCCTCAGCTGTGCCCAGAGGAAGACCTCTCCCTGGCCAGTGTTGCAGAGCTCTTTTAGAGCTGCTGATAAATGCCCACAGGACACACCACTCCACCATAAGCCTTAACCTAAGAGCACTAGGCTCTAGTTCTGTGGGTCAGCAAACCAGGCTCCTCTAATTAAGTGCCAAGAGACACCCCACTCTGTAAGCAAGCCTCCTGCCCAGAGTCATTCAGCTTTACTTATTCTGTGGACGGACAAGGCCACCACTCTGTCTGGTGCTCTGGCTCTTAGTTCTGCTGCTGCTGCTTCCTTGCCACTTCTCCGGTATCACAGTTTTCTGTCACTGCGTCATGGAGGTTCAATGTGCAGGAACCTGGGGGTCCAATGGATACATTCCACTCCGGCCTCTCTTGATAATAGTGAGATCCCCCTTTCTACTTCTGAGATGACTCATTTTAAATCTGAAAGGATGGTCACATTTACCCATCCCTTCATTAGATTTCCAGGGCTTTGCATCACAGTCTTCTTAACCTAACAGCTACTACAAGGGGACATGATGAAATGACCTGGAATATTGCTGTGGAGGTGGAGTCCAAGACAAGGGGACAGCACAGTAACTAGTAGCAGACCGTTGGGAGAACCATAGTCAGTCCAGCAAGAAATGGGAAAGACAAGATTTTTTTTTTTTTTTTTTTTAAGTCAAGTCCTTCTATCCATGGAGTCACTATAATAGGGCAAGATGCTTTCTGCAGTTTCAACAGCAATAATAAAGAACTTTGCATGATGTGTTTCTAAACACCTCTCACTTAAAGCAGTTATGTTATGTCAGGCTGCTGAAGGTTCTGTTGATATTGTCACTCCCCATATTCATATAGATGCAGTGTTGAGGCCAACAAGATAGATGGGCTATACCCAAGTGGCACAGAACAAACTTAGTGTCAGGAGGAGCAAGAAAATACTATTCCTAGTCCTGAGTGCTGCCAGATAAATAGATGTTCACCAGTAGCATCTCCCTCATAGAGGTATGTGAGGCACAGATGGGCTGGGAACAATAAAACATCAGGGACAATGTCCGGTACATAGTAGATGCACCATAAATCATAGCTCTGGGTATTTTTTCTCAGCCAGGGGTCTTAAAGTGAACTCTGTCTGCTTATCTTCAGCTTCTTCCTGTGGCATTGCTGACTGAGTCTTGGAGCAAGGTCACTTCCTTTTTCTGAGCAACTTCTTTTGCACCGTGAGATAGACATAGTGGGGTCATGTGTACCTTCGCAGAGCAAAGAGGTGGGGAATGGATTTTAGCAACAAGTAAAATGATCTAGTAAATATGCCTTGTTTGAACTGCAAGGCAATAGTTCAAACCTACCAGCTGCTCCTTGGAAACCCTACACAGGGTTACCATGAGTCGGAACTGACTTAATGGAACTTACCAGCAACAAATATGCCTTGTTAGAAATATAAGAAAAGCAAGACAGGTCTCACATAGACTGTAAAGGGTTTTTTTTTTCTGTTTTCCATTAAATCTGTTTTCTTTGGATAGAGCAAATCTGAAACTCGGGCAAAGGATTAGAACTAAAGAGTCAAGTTTTCTTGTATGAGCAGCGTGTCCTGGACTTCATTCATGTGCATGGACTCAGTCTTTCTCAGGACAGTCCACCTTGACTCAAATTGTTTTTAAGATGATGTTACAAGGCCCAGTGTAGACATGCACCTACAAATTGATAGGAATCATTGGCAGCTATCTTGGTTCTGAGTAGGATGTTATCCTAGAAGAAAATCTATGTAGCATGAATTCTTTGTTGTTGTTGTTATATTGTTAAGTGCCGTCCAATCAGTTCTTACTCATAACGACCCTGAATAGGGTTTCCGATGAGTGACTGGTGAGCTTGAACCGTTAACCTTATGGTTCAAACTGACCTTGCAGTCCAGAACACCAGGCTTCTAGGGCTAAGATCTTGATAGTTGTGATGGCTAATACAAGAGTATCTGTGTGTGTGTTTACATTAGAATATACTTTGTCCGTGAATATTTTCTGAGACAGTCCTCATCTAACCTTTGAGCATTGCCTGGGTGACAAGTTAATTCCTCAAATAGTGATGATGTTTTCCTTTCTCAGTTTGGGTGTTTGCCTATAAGCAGCCTGGGAAGGGTGGGGGTTCAAGAAATGTAGAGCTGAAATGACATACAGCTACATATTTCTTGTGAGACTTAAGAAGAGAATAGTGACCCCCACTCCCTTGCAAATCAGGGCCAAGTATCCCTACTATAAAGGAGTGCTTATCAGCTTTGACTTCTGCTGGGAACTTGCAAAGGCATTCCTTAGTACACACCCTTCATGCTGCTTAAAGCAAGAAATAATGACTTGGTTTTTGAAAACACAAAAGATTATGTTGCCTTGAATATTTCAGAGGATGTTGTTGTTAATCCTACAGCACCACATAGGAATCCTCTCAGAAGATAGACTGGTATTTTTTAAATTCTTTTCTAGATTTTGCTTAGTAATAGAAATTGGCCTGTAAGTCAATCAAAGCAAGGCAATTTATATGTTGGTGTGGCGCTGTAGGATAAGCACTGGACCACAAAGTCGGTTTGAACCACAAGGTCAGTGGTTTAAATCCAGCTGCTCCTTGAAAACGCTATACAGGATCGCTGTAAGTCAGAACCGGCTTGACAGCACTTAGCAACAACAACAAACACTTTTTTTGTTGAGAAGCTGAGAAGCTCCTCTGTCTGAGAAGCTCGTAGCTTCTCCTACTGCAATTGTAGTATGTGTTGCCTTCAGTCCCCTGGTTAGAACCGAGTGAGGAGGAGGAGAGGGTGTGCTGCAAAATGAGATTAGTTACTAAGGGTGCAGGGCATCTGGTGTAATGATTTACACTTGCTTATGTTTCCAGGCAGTGGACCAATCCAGCTGTGGCAGTTTCTTCTGGAATTACTCACTGATAAGTCCTGTCAGTCTTTTATCAGCTGGACAGGAGATGGCTGGGAATTCAAGCTCTCTGACCCGGATGAGGTAAGAAAGGAGTAACTTGTGAAGACTGGGTTGAGGAAACATGAACGAGAACTCTGGAAAGGAGCTTGTGTGGACCTGGGTAGTATTTCCTAGCATTCAAGCCCTAGCTCTACCACTTGCTATTTGTGTGACTTTAAGCAAGTTATAGAACCTGTGTGAGCCCCAGTGTCTGACTTGGAAAACAGAGATAGTAGCTACATTAGCCATTTGTTTTTCAAGATTAGCTGTATGGAAAGTGCCTGGCTCTTCCTAATTAGAATTTCCACTTCTTCCTAACCTTGTGGCTCTGTGAATATGAAAGGACTAGACAGTTTAAGGAAACTTTGGAAGATTGGTACCCATTTGTTCTCTGATTCCTTCTTTCATTCCACAAATGCTTATGGTGTGGTTGCTCTGTGCCATGTCTAGTTTTGAGGATAAAAAAGCAATAAACAAGAAGGACAGTTATCGATGTTGTGACAGAAATAAAGGCATATTTTGCCTCAGTATAGAGTGGTTACGAATCGGGCTGCTAACCTCAAGGTCGGCAGTTCGAAACTACCTGCTGTTCCGTGGGAGAAAGATGAGGCTTTTTGCTTCCGTAAAGATTTGCAGCCTTGGAAACCCTGTGCAGGTCACGATGAGTCAGAACCGAATCCACGTACTTAACAACAACAACAATAGACAAATTGCTTCCATTTGATGACATACAGGTATGAGTGCAACTCAGATTCTACTCCCTCATATTAGAATTTGTGCTTTCATGGCAAGGGTATTCAACTCATAATGTGTAGGGGGAAAGGAGAGTCAAGGTCACTGCATTTCCAATAATTTAAAGAATCAACTTGACCACCATCCTTGCCCAACCCTTGAAAACCAGAATACACATAAGATAGGTCAGGAAATACCATGAATGAGTAGATGCATGCATCTACTGCATGCATGAGTAGAACACATACACTTGAAGTGTGCTGTAGATTTTTTTTAAAAAACCCTTCTCCTTTTTAATTAAGCCTAGTTTTTTTTATTTATGTTTATATCAGGTGGCCAGGAGATGGGGAAAGAGGAAAAACAAGCCTAAGATGAATTATGAGAAACTGAGCCGTGGCTTGCGCTACTATTACGACAAGAACATCATCCACAAGACGGCGGGCAAGCGCTATGTGTATCGCTTTGTGTGTGACCTGCAGAGCCTCCTGGGGTACACACCCGAAGAGCTGCACGCCATGCTGGATGTCAAACCCGATGCTGATGAGTGATGGACACAGACGCAGATGGGGACACTTTGTTTTGAGACATTTCGTGGAACAATCACAAATCAGTTGGACTCTTGATTTTTGTTAGTCTATTTTTAATTTTCCAGAACTCATTTTTTACATTCAGGGGTTGGGAGCGAAGTGAGCTGTCACTATGATCAGTGTACACAGTTGGAAAAGGAAAACCAGGACATTCTGGGTGGGTGGGACAAGAAATTCTGTAGCAAATTTTCAGGAGAGAGAGAGGGGTGATTTTAGAAGATTAAGGAATCTGGCTTAAAGGAAGACCAGATTAAGGTGTCCAATCACTTTTTAAAGTCATCCATGAAAACATGGATCTTGAGTTATGGACCCATTTGCAAAAGAAGCATCGTGAGTCAGGAGACTGATGAAAGGCAATAATTTGCCTTTGTTTTTAAGTCTGGGAGGGCAAAAAAGGGAGGTGGGATGAAACATTTTGTTAAGAGCATATGCAAAAAAACAAGAACTATTTACCTTTCACTCTACTTCTGAAAAAAAGATGAACTTCAGTGGGGAGGGGCCAAAACGGTTTTTGTGTTGAAATTTATTTTGTTAAATTTTGTGCCAGTATTTTTTTCTTAAAAATTGTCTTAGGCTCTAAGGTGGTCTCAGTATTACAGTATCATGCAAGTTTGTGTTTATTTGCCAGCTGAGGATTCTGTCACAGAGAAAGAAAACTGTTTATATAGACCCCACTGGAAAAGCAAAGCGCTGTCACTGAGATCTGAGATGCCAAGTTCATGTGAGACTTGTATATGAAGGAAGATCTTATGCCGATTTGACTGTAAAAACACTGCATGGAAATTTCAGATGCAATTAAAAAAAAATTATTACATCCCTTACTTATCATTAGTAGATTCTCGGGTTTTGGACTTAATACTGAGCTGATAAGCATTAAGTCTTTGAACTGAATGTACTTTGCAACCCAGAGTTTGGACTACAGTAAGTGTAGGCGCACTGTTGAAGTTGTCAGAGGGAAATTAAAATAGGAAGTTTGCCTCAGCACTGTACTGGTTGATACCTATAGTATGGGTTCCTGGTGTGGCGTTGCAGGATAAGCACTGGATTGCTAACCACTAGGTCAGCAGTTCAAACCCAGTAGCCGTTCTTTCAAAACCCTATTCAGGGTCGCTGTGAGTCAGAACTGACTCTGGCACTTCACAACTACAACACCTGTGATATATATATGATTTGGAAAGAAGTCTGAAGGAATAAGTCCAGAATACAGGTAGTTCCAAACTCACGCTTAAACTTTCCACCTTATTATTTTATTATCCAGTGTCCCACATTTGTTTCTTCAGTCTCCTCTGTTATTTAGTAGAGATAAATGCATAGCATTTTTGATTGGTGAGCTAAAGAGTAACTGAAGCCTTGATATAAGTTGAAGTTTCTAATAAAGCCATTTAGACTTGCCTGGCTTTAGAAGAGGCAGTGGAAATTAAGAAAGCATAGAAGTAACATGTGAGTTGATTGTCTTCAGGAGACGTACAAGGCATTCCTTTGAAGAGTTTAAGAATCTGAGATTAGAATGTTGAGTGAGAATGTATGCAGAGCGAATAGTATAAATTCTATTAGGGTCTGGTGCTTGGATCTGTTATCTTGGTACAGGGGAAATAAAGAGTAATAATTGTAGGACAGGAATGGCTTGATGGCAAAGGAAAGAAACTTGGGTGAAAAAAATAAGATGGGCTATGACATTAGACTTTGTTTCAGTCCCCCCAAAGTTTAAACATAATCAGTTGAGCCTGTCAGCGGTTGCAAGGAGTGATCTGAAATTAGGTAATTTTGGGGGCAAACCAGAATCTAACTAGTGAGAAGCGCCTCTAATATGATTAATGCCTGATTAATTGCATGAAGGAAGCAGGAAGGCTTTACAAATTTCAGTAAGAGAAGTGAAGAAGCCTTTAAGATGGGCTTCTCAGGGCTAGCCCTTTCTGAGCTCTAGCTGAGAAACTGGAAGTACTAACTACCTTCTAGCATATCTTTAAGAACGTTTTATGATTTTCTCCCAGGTCCTCTTGCAGACCCTGAATTATCAGGAGCACTGCTATGTGATTCATGAACACTCATGCTAATAGAACAAAGCAAAGGCAGAATTATCCCAGCTGTCTATTTTGATCTTCTTTCACATGCAGGTGCCTTAATTAAGCTCTCAAAATATTTTCGGAGCTGCTCAGGGAGTATTAGGTGGAACTGTTTGGGCAATATTGTTTTCTCTATAATTATGTGATCTTTGTTGGGCACTGGTAAAGGGGTGTGTGTGTGTGTGTGTGTGTGCGTGCGTGCGCGTGTGTGTGCATGTGCTTGCAGACATGAAAACTGCATTTCTTAGTTAAGTCTTTTCACATTTCTTTCAGTAATAAGTGAGAGAAGAACCATGGGTCAGACATAGATCATTGCTTATAGTATGCAACCAGGCATAAAATCACTTTCTCAACTCATCAACCTATTAAATTTATGCTGAAAACTCCCCCTCTGTTAGTATGTCTAGCTCTGGCAACCCCATAGCAGATAAGAGATTAAAATGTGCCTCCTAGTGCTCTTGATCCCACTTGTGTTGTAAGATGCCTTTCTCTCTAGGTCCACTGTTTTCAGTACTTGTAGATAGTGTATTTGTTAAGTCAGCTTTGTTGATCTGGCCAGATGCTTATTTCCTCTCTGTCTAAAGGCCAGAGACCATCCCAGGAAGAGTGGTGGGTGGTTTATACACTGGAAATGTAGCAGAATTGTTGCATTTGTGCTTTTTCATAACACATGTTAACTTCAGAAGAAGGATGAGCAAATCTGGTTTAACTGGGTGAAACCCTTAACCTTTGTGGAGATGCCTTACCGAGGTCGGTTTTGGCTCTGAGGTTCGGAGTCAGTGTTGTTCCCTTCTCCATTCAGGGGACGGACTTCTCACTCTGTAGCCCTTATTTGTGGCTATGGGGATTTGAGGTAGCATTCGGAGATCAGATGGGCTTATCCTCACTTTGGAGACGAACACTCTGGGTTTTTGAGCATTAACCTGCCTAACCTTCATAGTGAAAAATGAAAAACACCTTCTCTATTCTAGTCATGCTGTGCATGCTGCTTTCTCTGTTGGGGTCTATATAAATGTGTTGAGCTCTTACATACATTCCAAAGACGTTTCAAGGAACAATAAATATATATGTGTGTGTGTGTATATATATATATATATATACACATATACATGTATATGAAAATGGTAATTATCTCTTATCAGGAATACTGCCTCAGTTATTGAACTTTTTTTAAGAATATTTTTTTTTAAACTGAAAAATAGAGGGGTTAAAAAAGATGTTTTATTGTGTTTGACTATTTTCCAACTTGTATTTTCATATAATTTATATTTTTTAAAAGCTGAAAATTTAAAAGCAAGATAAACAAATAAGGAAAAGCAGGTGCTTTTAAGAATCAGAACTGAGGTAGCTTAGAGATGTAGCAATGTACGTGTCTATGTGTGTGTGTTTTTTTTTAATGAATGCAAAAAAATTTTTCTTATGGGAGTTTGTTGTTAATTTAGTAGCTGATGCTGGCACATCATTTTGCTGGAGAGTTTTTTATATACTGTAGTGATTTCATATTGTATTTTAAACTGTGTGAGATTAAAAACCAAGAAATTCATTCATAATGTTGTGGGTTTGGCTTGATTCTTTCCTGTCTGGTTCATGTATTAAAGCAGGACAAATTATAACCAACAGACACAGCACAAAAAGGAATATATTTCACTCTCTCTGCTTTCACTAGTTCAGGACTATCTTAGAGAAAGGTTTCCCAATAAAGTCAGAACTAAAATAGGAAGAAAGGCTAGTCATTCTTTGTTTAATGTTTAGGCTGTATTATACTGTATTTTGTTCATGCCGAAAGTACTAAGTTTAAGAGTCATGTGAAGCTATTTTTTAATAATTCAACAGATAAACATTTGATTCTAACTAGGTGCATTTCCTGTTAATGCAAAATTAAACGTCTATTAAGTAGATACTCAAGGAGTCAGAAGAATTGATGCTTTTGAGTTATAGTGTTGGACGAGAATATTGAAAGTGCCAGGGGCTGCCAAAAGAACCAACAGATCTGTGTTGGAAGAAGTGCAGCCAGAGTGCTGCTTGGAGGCCAGGATGGCCAAACTTCGTCTCTTATACTTAGGACATATTGTCAGGAGGGACCAGTAGCTTGAGAAGGTATCATACTTAGTAACATGGAGGGTCAGAGAAAAAGAAGACCCCCAACGAGATGGATTGGCAAAGTGTCAGCATCAATGGGCTCAAGCATGGCAACAATTTGAGGTCTGCCCAGGACCGGGCAGTGTTTTGTTCTGTTGTGCATAGGGTCGCTATGAGTCGGTACCGACTCGTTGGCACCTAACCACAACAACAAGTCTTGGTAGCATAGTGGATTACGAACTGGGTTGCTAACTGCAAACTCAGTAGTTGGAATCTACCAGTTGCTCTGCAGAAGGATGGTTTCTGCTTCTGTAAACATTTACAGCCTCAGAAACTCTATACAGGGTTTCTATGAGTCAGAATCTCCTCAGTGGCACACCACCACCATTAAGTGGACACTCAGGACCAGGAGTAGAATTCTTCCTGCTCCTCCTGACGGTAAGATTGCTCCATCCAGGTTTGGCCCTGTGCCATTTCTTTTGTTGACCTCAAAATTATATCTGAATATGGAAGTGATAGCATTCATCAGAAGATGCCTCAGCAGCCATGTCATTTAAGTGCTTTGGAGGCGGGTGCTTCAGAACACATCCTGCAAAGTGCTTTATTCTTGTTGAAACTGTAGAAGGTGGATGTTTTTAATTAACATCAACATTTGCGACATGAATCTTAACTCACAGCTGGAAAGCAAATTTTTGCTGAATTGTTCACAAAGAGAGCTCTGTTTTTGGAAAATGTATCTCTTCAGTCATGGAAATTGAGGTTTGCTGAGCTTACGTTAAGCATGCACTATGTGGTCTAGTGGTCAGGGAGCTGGACTGCAAGAAGAGAGGCTCTTGGCCTTAAATCCCAACCAAGCCACCATCACTCACTGGGACACTGGAAATTTTTCTTGAGGTCCTTTTATTTTTTGACTGCAAACCTGGGTAGAATCACAACTTCTGAGCCAACCTGGACCACATCTGAGCTATTCTCCTTCTGAATAAACCGTATGCAGAGAAAGGGTTTCTTCCTCAGGAAAGGGTATGGTCAGAGAACTTTCCTTCAGTGCCAAGTTGCTGTTAATCCCTCAAAGTATCTGATTTAATGCTGACAAGATTAAAAGATGCAAGGTAGACTTGAAAGAAGTCAATTTAGGCTTTTTCCCAAACCAATTCCTTGATGGGGAACACTCGGGCAAAGGGAGTCTGACTATCTCTCTCATCAGTCTGCTGACACCTTCATAAAGCTGTGGTGGTTGGGGTTTAGGGAGAAATCACATCTTCTGAAATTGCAGAATTTGGGGGAATGGGATGGGATAGGATGAGGATGGGAAGGAGACAGGAAAGAGGAGTCCTTCAAAAGAAGTTGGTGGTCAAAATCTTTAGATTTGACAGGTTTAGGGAGAGTTTGGGATAAGGGAATTGACCAGATCTAGTCTGGCTACCGCTGCTGTGACGAGCAAACCAGAGCACCAAGGTAAAGACAGGGAAAACAACAAAAAGGGCAGCAGAGCTTTCAACTCCAATGAAATGTAACCAATGTAGACTAGAAGGAAAGGAATTTTGATTTGTGCTTTGGATAAAATGAGAGAAAATTCACAAATAGACTGCTTCCATATCCTAGATATACTTAGTTTCCCCTCTATAGTTTTGAAACTCACCTATCCAGCTTAAGTGATTTGCAGTGGAATCATGGTATGGTCTATGAATTCTGGTATTCCTTATGGCAATTGCTCATGGACACTGAGTGGAAGCTGGCCCCTCTAGATGGTCATGAATCTCCTATTTTTTCTACTAGGACAGCTTTACATTTTGGACTATTCCCTGTAGAGTATGAATTTCTGATCCCTATGCATGACATCTCATGCTTACTTGGCATAAAGCTGATGTTATTGTTCTAGAACCTACAGTGGAAGGAAAGACAAAAGGTCATTGGGGTTCATCAGAGCCATCTGACTTCTAAGCCCTTGTTCTTTCCATTACACTACGTCACCACTGAAGAACTCTAAAGTTCTTTGAAGATGATGGCCAAAGGCTCACTAGCCATGGGATACAGAGCCCTGATAACTTAAGAGCTACGCTTCATACACCAAAATATGGTACAAGGTTTTAGTAAGAAAGCTTTTTTAAAAAGTTTTTTTAGTAAGAAAGCTTTTTCCACAACCTTTTTCAATTTCTGCTTTTCTGTAGTGACTGCTGTGGAAGGTAGTGATGAGCTTCTAATTGTACAGAGGCCCTTCTCTAGCTGAAATACAGAGATCCTTGACTCTTCTAGTAGCTAACTTAATGACCTGACTCTTGCCATTAACGTATGGGCATGTTGGCTCAGTATACTGATAACCGTTCACTTCTCTTTGGGATCCTTCCAGATTCAGAAGCCTCACTTTAGAACTAAAATAGAAGAGAAGAGGAGTATTTTCCTAGCATCTTGGAATAAGCAGAGAGTTAAGGAGTCTGAAAAAAGCACATGTTGAACCACTGGTGAAAAGTTTTGAAAGGCTGTAAGTTGAGGGAAAATTTATTAATTTAAATCCTGGACTAGGAGGCAACATAGCTCTGACCTGTCTGCCCCTTGGTTTCCATTTTTGTTTTCCTCATTGTCCTAGCCCCTGTCCTTTTCCATTGCCATAAAATATTTCCTGGGAAAACCAGTTTCATTCGATTGTCAAAGTAAGGGTCTAATGATCGTGATGCTCTCCCATAGCAAAACTAGGAAATCAACCATGACTAGGTCTCATGACAGACAACCCAATTTCCAAGGCCCTTTTAGAATTTACAGTTCTTTCTCTAATCTCTCATCCCTATCATTCAGGCTTGAGTGCTCTCTGTCACAGCAGTTTTACAGGACTTTGATGTCAAGTCAGCTCTGGTCACTTCATGTGATAGGATGAATAGGAGTAAGAGGCTTTTCATCAGCCACTTGGGGGAATTACTATGGGCCTAGAGATAGGCATTGCTTTTTCTCTGACCACTGTAACATTGACTGCCTGCGCAATTCACCCTGGGCTGTATTTAAACTTTTTGAAGATTTGTTGTTTTTTTCAGGGCCGTTGAGTCAGTTCCAACTCATAGTGACCCTGTATAGGATTTCCAAGGAGTGGCTGGTTACTTTGAACCACTGACTTTGTGGTTCAAACTGACCTTGCAATCCAGTGCTTCATCCCCCAGCTCCACATCAGAATTCCTTTTACAGAATTCCTGTTAAAAAAAAAAAAAAAAGAAGTATTTAAGGAATAAAGGAAAGGGACTAGGACATTGAAGAAAAATTTTAGCTATGACTTAAAGTTTTAAAAAATTATTCATTTTTGAAGGGGTAGGTGGGTAGGAGTAAGGATTAGGTTTGGGACTATGGCTATGTCTTGGCTAGGCCTAGGACTGTTTATCATTATAATTAAGATTAAAACTACGGTTAGAGGTGAGGGTTGGGCTAGGGCTGTGGGTAAGATTTAGTCTAGTTTTTAGGATTACAGTTAAATTTATTTTTTATTTTAATTTTCCTTGAAGTCTGTTTTATTTATTCTTCACTTGGAATTTCAGTAACTGGATCATACCCTCTTTATTTTATTATTTTATTGTTGCAACTATATCTCTGGCTCTTTCTTTTTAGTCATGTAGGTCTTTTTAGTCTTGGTCCAGGTACAGATTCCTCATGAGCACAATTAAGTGTTCTGGAATATTCATACTTTGCAATGTTGTCCATAGCTTGTCATGATCCACACAATTGAAAGCCTTTGCGTAGTCAATAAAGCACAGGTAAACATTTTTCTGATATTCTCTGCATTCAGCCAAGATCCATCAGACATCAGCAATGATATCCCTTGCTCCACAGACTCTTCTGAATCCGGCTTGAACCTCTGGAAGTTCTCTGTCAATGTATGACTGTAGCTGTTTCTGTATTATCTTTAGCAAAACTTTACTGGCATAGGATATCAAAGAGATTGTCCGATGGTTTCCACATTCCATTGGGTCACCTTTCTTTGGAATGGGCACAAATATGGATCTCTTCCAATCAGTCGGCCAGATAGTTGTCTTCCAAATTTCTTGGCAGAGTTGAGTGAATGCCTCCTGTGCCACCTCACTTTCTTGAAAGATTTCAAGTTGTGTTCCATCAATTCCTGGTGCCTTGTTCTTTGCCAATTCCTTCAATGCGCCTCAGACTTCCTCCTTCAGTATCATTGGCTTGTGGTCATATGCTACCTTTTGAAATGGTTGAACATTAACCATTTCCTTTTGGTACAGTGACTCTGTGTATTCCTGCCATCTTCTTTTGATGCTTTCTGCATCATTCAATAATTTGCCCAGAGAATCTTTTAATAACTAAAGTCGAGGCTTGAATTTTTTCTTCAGTTCCCCCAGCTTGAGAAAAGCTGAGCGTGTTCTTCCTTTTTAGTTTTCTGATTCCAGATCTTTGCACATTTTGTTATAATATTTGGCTTTATCTTCTGAAACCGACCTTTGAAATTTTCTGTTTATCTCTTGGACCTCCTCATTTTTTCCATTTGCTTTAGCATCTCTATGCTGGAGAGCAAGTTTCAGTGTCTCTCCTGACATCCATTTTGACCTTTTCCTTCTTTCTTGTCTTCTCAATGATTTTTTGCTTTCTTCATGTATAATGTTCTTGATGTCATCCAAAAACTCTTCTGGTCTTTGGTTTTTAGCTTTTAATGTATCAAATCTGTTCTTCAGATGATTTCTAAATTCAGGTGGGATATATTTAAGTTCATGTTTTGGCTCTTGTGGACTTGTTTTCATTTTCTTCAGCTTCAGTTTGAATTTGCATATGAGTAATTGATGGTCTGTTCCACAGTCTGCCCCTGGCCTTGTTTTGACTGATGATATGGAGCTTTTCCATCGTCTCTTTCCGCAGATGTAGTCAATTTGATTTCTATGTATTCCATCTGGTGAAGTCCATGTGTATAGTCATCTGTTATGCTGTCTAAAGAAGGTATTTGAAATAAACAAATAATTGGTTTTACAGAATTCTATCATGTGCTCTCCAGCATCATTTCTATCACCAAGGCCATATTTTCCAACTACTGATCCTTCCCATTTTCTCCCAAGCATAGTATCTTTATTACTTCTTTTCTTTTGGTGATTTTAGGTTCCTTCTGTTGGTCTGTTTCTGACTGTTGGAGATGCTGTGTTAATGTGTTAATTTTGGTTCTTTCTTCTTTTTGGATGTGTGTATTTATTGCAATAAATTGTCCTATCAGCACCACTTTTCCCGTGTCCCAAAGATTTTGGCATGTTGTGTTTTCATACTCTTTTTTTTTCTAGGAACTTTGTGAATTCATGTTTTATTTCATCTACTACCCAGTCACTTTTCATCAGGGTGTTATTCAGTGTCCATGTATTTGACTTGATTTCCTTCATCCTCCTATTGTTGATTTCTGGTTTTATAGCATTGTGGTCTGAGAAGATGCTTTGTAGTGTTTTGATTTTTGTAAATTTATGGAGGTTTGTTTTGTGGTCTAACACATGGTCTATTCTGGAGAATGTTCCATGCACACTGGAAAAGACTGTATTGTGCTGTTGAATGTACTGTACATATGTATGAAGTCCAGTTGTCTGATTGTGTTGTTTAGTTCCTCTGTGTCTTTGTCGAGTTTCTTTCTGGTTTCCCTATCCATTTTTTTAAAATGGTGTATTAAAATCGCCCACTATTATTGTAGATTCATCTATTTCTTTCTTCAAATCTATTAGCATTTGCTTTATATATTTTGGAGCTCTTTCATTGGGAGTATAAATATTTATTATGGTTATGTCATCTTGTTCAATTGTCCCTTTAATCATGAGATAACGTCCATCTTTATCTATTATATTGGTTTTGTTTTAAAGTTTGTTTTATCAGAGATTAATACTGTCACACCTGTTTATTTTTTTTATTGCAATTAGCTTGGTATATTTTTTTCCATCCTTTGACTTTTAATTGTCTGTTTTTGTCTCTGTGTGTAAGGTGTGTCTCTTGCAGACAGCATGTTGAAGGATCTTGTTTTCGTATCCATTCTGTCACTTTCCGTCTGTTAACTAGTGCATTTAATGCATTTATATTCAGTGTTAATTTTTGATAGGTATGGATTAATTGCTGCTATTATGTTTATTTTTATGTGGTGCTGCTGCTTTCTTTGTTCTGTGTGTCTTCCTTTGCTGAGTTCATGCGTTTTGTGTTCTTTTCTGTCAGTTTCCTCATAGTTTTAGTGTTTCCAAGTTCTTGGATTTTCATTCTCTTGGTATGTTGTGAAGTGTTAATTTTCTTTGAGGTTACCTTATATTTCATTAACTTTTCCCTCCATTTAGTGCAGTCTATTTTATCCTGTAATCTACCTGACCTTCTCACCATCTGGATCTCTGTTCCTACGTGTATACCTTCTTTCACATTGTAATTGCTTTGATCATAGACTGACCTCCCAGATCCTCTGAATTTGTTCTTATAGTTTTGTTCTGTTCTCGATGCTTCCATCTATTGATTTAGTTCTGGGAGGTGCTGCCACATATGTCAGTCTCTGGTTGTTGTCTATTCTTGTTGGTTCTCAATCCACAGAACTCCCTTTAGTATGTTTTGCAAAGCAGAATTGGCTTTGGCAAAATCCCTTAGCTTCTGTTTATCCTGGAATGTTTTGATTACACCGTTGTATTTGATTGATAGCTTTGCTGGATAAAGGATTCTTGATTGGTAGGTTTTTTTTTTTTTTTTTTTTTAGGGTTTTATAAATGTCTCCCCATTGCCTTCTTGCCTGCATGGTTTCTGCTGAGAGATCCGAGCTTAATCTGACTTGCTTGCCTTTGTATATAATGCTTCTCTTTTCCCTAGCTGCCTTCAGGATTGTCTCCTTATCCTTGATTTTGGAGCTTGATTATGATATGCCTTGGTGATTTTCTTTTGGTGTCTATTCTTCCTGGGGTTTGTAGAGCTCCTTGAATGCTCATCTTTTTGCTTTTCATGGTGTTTAGAGAAGTTTTCTTCCAGAAGCTCTTCAACAATCTCCTCTGTGGACTTGTTCGATTCTTCCTGTTCCAGAATGCCAATAATTCTTAAGTTATTCCTCTTTATGTTGTCCAACATGAATCTTAGACCTTCTTCAGAGATTTTTGTCCTTTTTTATGTGTGCTCTACTATTTTAGTAGCATTGAGAGATTTGTCTTCCAGCTTCTGGCTTCCATCTCTTCAGTTTTACTCCTTTGTCCTTTCAGTGTATTGGCAATTTCTGATATTCTATTATTAATCATTTGGACCTCTTTCTAGAGGGTTTTAATTGTTTCCAATGCTGTATCTATCTTATTTGATTGTTCCTGTAGTGCTTTCCTGACTTCTTCCTTATGTTTCTCAACTCCATTGTGAAGTGTTTTGATACATTTTATGATCATTTTTCTGAATTCCTTCTCAGGCATTTCCAAGGTCTTCTGTCCTTCCAGTAGGGAGTATAGGTTTGCCTCCAGCTCATTTGTCTCAGTCACTTTATCTTGTTTCTGGACATGTGATGATATGGTCATCTGTTTATGCTTCTTAGGCATGTTTAGTGGTTAGCTGTGACCTTAATACTTAATTGAGTGCGTGTTTTGGTATTTTTTATGCTTTCTGATTGGCTGTAGGTAGATGTGATAAGGTCATGGGCGTCACTTTTCACTCTTCTTATTATTTAACTCAGAGTAACTGTCTCAGATATTGTCTACCTTCCTGGTGTATGGCAGTTGGTATTGGTTCTTGCCTGGATTGTGGGATTTTATAGGGTGTGATTGTAGCTTGACTATATGATACCAACTGCTGTCTCTTCTTGAGTAATATAAGGAGAGAAAGAGCCCCCAAACGTAAAGAGGAGACCAAAAAACAAAACAGCAACAGCAAAAACAAAAACCCAGATTGGATACTGTAGTCTATGATCACAGAGAAGAGAGAAGAAAGAGAGGAAAAAATAAAAATCTATATCCTAATATGAGTATGACTTTAATATCCCCTTTCAACTTCTTGTCTTCAATACTGCCTGAGAAATTTCAAGATGCCACTGTTGGTTTTTATGATGTAACTCAAGATTTAATTTTTGGCCTGTTTCATTTTTTAGTCTGTCTCTCCCACTCCACAACCCTCATTCTGGCCTTTTTCCTAGTGATAAACAGTTCAGGCCAAGCTGTGGCCATTTTGTACTGCCGTTTGGTTTTATGAGGAGGTCTGTGATCATGCGTAGTAGAACCCTCCAGTCCTGGGGGTGGGGTGCCCACTCACTTAGGCATCCCCTCTAGTCACCAGAATGAAGGTACACAGGAAGCAAGAGGCCAATGAACAGATACCAAAAAAACAAAAACAAAAACAAAAAACCAGAACAAAAGAAAACAAAACAAAAAATAATGTCCACAACTTTATATCTGAGGTTCCTGCAGGTATCATTCCATGGCTGGTTTGTTCGCTCCCCTATTTGGTCTTGCAGCTTGGTTCCACCCAAGTTGTTGGCTCTAGGCCACTGAGGCCAGCTGGTTCAAAAGTATAAGATTTCTTGCTTATGCTACAAGTTCCACTGGCTATAAGCCCTCAAACTTTAAAAATATTCCTATATATGTGGCTCACAGTTTTTCAGCTATCTCCTGAACCTGTTTCAGCTGGTATTCTGTGTTATTGCTGATGGAGTTCTTCACTACACTTCTACCCTATCTGCTCCAGTGTACTATCTATTTCTGAAGTCTTAGTGCTAATTTTTGATAGAATTGATGGCATACTAATTGAAATCTTTCAACCAACAGATACAGCACTGGAGTCACTCACTCATCTGTAGCAGGGAATTTAGAAAATAGCTACTTGGCCAACAAACTGGAAGAGACCTATATTTGTGCTCATCTCAAAGAGAAGTGACCCAATGGGATGTGGAAATCATTGGATAATATCATTAATATCAAATACAAGTAAAATTTTACTAAAGGTAATTTAAACATATCTGCAACAGTACACTGATGGTGAATTGCCAGAAATTCAGCCAGATTGAGACAAAGATGTGGAATGGGGGACATTATTGCTAACTTGGCTGAAAACAGAGAATACCAGAAAGTTTTGTTGTTGCTGTGAAGTGCCATCAAGTCAGTTCTGATTCATAGTGAACCTGTACAGATTTTCTAGGCTTTTAAAAAATAATTGTGGGACTATGCAAAGGCTTTTAACTAGGTGGGTTATGGCAAACTATGGGTATCGCTGTGAAGAATGGTATACCAAAAAGCTTAATTGTGCTCACGAGGAGCCTGTACATAGACTAAGAGGGAGTTATTTAAACAGAACATGGAGACATTGAATGGTTTAAAATCAGGAAAGGTGTGTGCCAGGGTTCTGTTCTTTCACTATACTTATTAATCTGTATGCTGAGCAAATAATCTGAGAAGCAGTCCTGTATGAAGAAGAATGTGGCATCAGAATTGGAGGAAGACTCATTAATAACCTGAGTGATGCAGATGATACAATCTTGCTTGCTGAAAGGAAAAAGGACTTAAAATAATTACTTACTAATGAAGATCACAGACCACAGAATTAGTATGGATTACATCTCAATGTAAAGAAAACAAAAGCCCTCATAACTTGACCAGTAAATAACATAATGATAAATGCAGAAAAGACTGTAGTTGTCAAATACTTCATTTTGTTTGGATCCACTATTAACACTCATGGAAGCAGCAGTCAAGAAAACAAACGGTGTTTTGCCTTAGGCAAGTCTATTGCAGAGGACCTTTTTAAAGTATTCAAGAGTGCAGAAGACAGTTTGAGAACTAAGGTATGCCTACCAAATAGCCTCATATTCATGCAACAATAGTACAATGAATAAGGAAGATCATAGGCGAATTGATACATTTGGATTATGGTGCTGGAGAAGAATATTAAAGTGTCATGGACTGCTAGGAGAACAGACAAACCTGTTTTGGAAGTACAACCAGAATGCTCCTTAGAAGCTAGGATGGCGAGTCTTCATCTCTCATACTTCAGACATATATCAGGAGGTACCAGCCCCTGGAGAAAGACATCATGATTGGTAAAGTGGAGGGTCAGCAAAAAAGAGGAAGACCCCAAATGAGATGGATTGGCAACACTGGCAGCGGCAATGGGCTCAACCATAGCAATGACTGTGAGAATTGCACAGGATTGGACAGTGTTTCATTCTGTTGTGCATAGGATGATGGCACCTAACAACAACAATAGTGTTAACCTTCTGTCTTTCTAATTGTTGATTTTATATAGTTCCCAATTTTTCATTAATTTTGTTGACTTGTTTCCTGATTCTTTCTATAGCTTATCTATGCTTTCCTTGATTTAATATGTAGTTTTCTTGATCTTTCTCTCCATCCATTGATGTTGTCTAATTAACATTCTTTTAAATTTTTTGTCAGGTATATATGATACCATTTCTGGAGTTATCTTTTCTAACATTGTATTTTGATGACATGTATGAAGCAGTAAGTCTTGTGTCTTTGTGTAAACTGAAATTATCTGTTTTCTCTGATGTATTGTGGTATCATTGTATTTCTATTTAGTTGATGATTATATATTGCATTCTCAGGCACTCACCACCTGTCTTCTGTTGGATATGGTAGTGACCAGAAGTGTGAATGCAATTAGTTCTCTGTTCACAGTTGTGTGTAGTATAGATCAGTATCTTAATTCACCCACCTCCAGAAGCAGGGGCACTATGCCAGGTGCCAACCACAGGCAGAATCGAGGTTGCACAGGAGGGATGCTACTGGCTGCAGGGTTGGTGAGGGCAGGGACTGGTTGCACCCTTGTCTGCCAGGAAGGCAGAGGAACAAGGTAGAACTCCACCCTCTTGCCACCAACCTTCAGCCATGACCTATGGCTGCAGACTACTGTATCAACAGTTGCTCAAAAAACCTGAAGATGATCATGCTGCTCCACACCAGCTTACATCTGCCTATTTTTCTTTTCTCTCACTGCTCTCCCTCCACCTCTCAGTCCTATTCTCTGAGGCTCAGTGTTCCAGGAGCAGTATCTGTATCTGTTTCACTCAGTCCCCCATGTCTTTGTTGCAGAGGGTCAGCTCAGTGCATCTATTTACTCCTCCATCGTACCCTAGCTAGACTCCTTCAGTTTTGACGCTTCCTACACTTTTCCAAGGGCTGCCTTCCAGATGTGCCTTCCAAGGGCTGCCTTCCAGATGTGCCAAACATAGCTGAAGAGATGTCAACAATCTTCATGGACCTGGAAATTAAAGACAGCTATTGGCTTTGACTTGGGTTTGCCTTTTATGGGGCATGAATATTTGAAGTCAAGATGGGACTGAGAACTTTTTCTTCAGTTACTACACACCCCAAACAAAACCCTGAAGCCCAACCAAAGACTGAATTTAAACAAGGGTGACAACATCAGTGTCCACTCATTATTCTGGCATAAACATTCATAGATGTCCGTTTCATCCATACTATACTTTATGGGGGTCTTCTTAATTAAACCCAGTAATGGCATGGAAGATGGTCAGAAGAAGAGAAAATACCAGCTTTCTAGAATTCTACATTTTAGAGTCAAACGAGACCTGAAAAATTATATAGTCCAATCATTTTTGTGCTTGAGGTATAGAAAGGAAAAATGACTAACCCCAAATCATCCTATCACTGACAAAACTGATACTAGACTGTAGATCTCACTCTCCCCATATCACTTCATGTCTGTCACCTGTCTCCTATACTGAACCTCATCCAATATCACAACAGCATGCCTTGGTTTAAAGCTGTCCTTATTTGATTCAATATTGGCTATAATAATTATTTCTGTTAGTTCTGACGGACTTCAGGAATTGTCTAATTGCTAATATATGGGTCAGCCATGGTAACAAAGATAGACTAGGGGAAGGGGGTGGGAGAGGTGCTATATGCCTAAGTTTGTAAAAATTGAAAAATGCAAGATCTCTATTCATGGAACCATAGGATTTTACAGCTAGAATGGCACCACCGAACACATTTATTTAGATAACAAACATTCATCATGCACCTGCTATGTGGATGGCATTTGGCTAAGTGCTAAGGAAATCATGATGAACAAGATAAGCACAAGCTTTTCCTTTACCCAGCTTTTAGCAGAATAAAGGTTACAGGCAAGTAAATGGAGAATTCCCATCCAGTGTACTGACACTATGGTTTGACATCTATTGTTGCTGTTGTTAAGTGCATCAAGTCAATTCCAACTCATAGCAACCCTGTGTAGGGTTTCTGAGGAGCAGCTGGAAAGCTTGAACCCAAGACCTTATAGTTCAAACTGACTTTGAAGTCCAGTGCATCAACCCACAGCACCACATCAGGATTCTACCTACGAGGCATCCTAAATTGGGTGGAATTTATATTCTAAAAGTGAGTAGTAGTTTGCTAGGTGAAGGGTGGGAAAGAAGTCTTGATGGATTGAGAAACATGCGCAAAGGCCTGGAGATGAAAGTCTGTATGGACTGACAGAGGAGACAGGGTAGCTTTGTGGAGCCAAAGCTCAGGATACAAAGAAACAGTGGTGAAAGGTGAGAAGAGAAAAGATGAAGAGATCATTCATTTAGCCTTGAGATCATTCAATCTTGAGGGTCGTGTCACAAGTAATGTGGAGCTTTTAAGGATCTTCCAGCATGTGAAATTATATGACCTAATTTGTGTTTTTAAAAAATATCAGGCTATAGAAAAGTAATAAAGAGATACAATATGCATACAAAGAAATAGTAATCATAATGAGAAATGAAGTACTGATCTATTCTACAACATAGATGAACCTTGGAAACATTATGCTGGATAAAATGTCAGAAAAATATTATGCAACTCCAGAAATATCCAAGAGGCAAATGAATAGAGTCCAAATTTCATTAGTAGTCACCTAAAGCAGGTGGGAGGAAGTTAGAGAGTTTTGCTTTAAGTGGTACAGAATTTTGTTAAAGGTGATGAAAAAGTGTGGGCATGGATAGTAGTGATGGTTACACAACACGGGGAATGTTGTTAATGCCACTGTATTGCATGTATAAAGGTGGGCCAAATAAGAAAAAGCAAAGAAGGACAGGTAGACCAGATGAAAACCAATTAAAAAAAATTTTTTTTTTTTTTAGAAGAGATGCCCATAAAAGAAGTTGTAGTGGGGATGGAGACAGTGAATAGATGAGGAAACCTTTTTGGAGATGGAATGATTGGTGTGGCTGTATGGTGAGCAGGGGCTAGAGCCAGGGACTTTGGGTGATATACAAAGAAGACTATGATAGTCCCCTGTCCTTGATCATAATATAATCTTAATGTCTAGTACAGAGCTGGAAAAAACCTTAGAAATGAAGTCCAGTCAGTCTCTGTATAAATGAATGATTTAAATGTAAAAAGGGTAGGTGACTTGTCTGAAATCATTAATAACTGGTGACAAACGTAAAATTAGGACACAGGTGTAGTGATTCCAAGGGCAGTGTTGTACATCTGATGAGGACTGGGATTTCTCTTTCCAATTACAGATCTTCCTTCTTTTCTTCCTTCCTCCCTTCCTCCCTACCTCCCTTCCTTCTTTCCTTCTTCACTCATTTTACCCCCTCCTCTAGTAACAAGAGCTATTTCACATACAAAGGGATGTGACAGGCCTCCCTACAAGACTGACAGTCTCATCAGGGTGCTAATTCCTCTGCCTCCATCCCAGCCTGTAATTGGAAGCAGAAAGTATTCAGTTCTCTGCCCCAGCTGCCTGTTTCTCAGCTTCCCCAAAGATTGTCTGAGCCCTATTTGCTAAGCAATCTCTGAGCATTATTCTCAGACCCCTATTTGAAGTATACGAAAGAGCAAGTGTCTTTGTGACCAGTACTGTTGCATCTTTCGTTCCTGATTTGTATTTCTTAGCATCTCTGTATCCTGGTTTTAGACCCCTTCTCCTGGACTGGCAGCTTGTTGCTTTTTCAATGTCTTTGCATCATTCAAGTCCTTGGTGATTCTTCTTCTCCCCAACCCCCCCAAATCTGTTCCTTTTTTCTCCATCTTGTGTTTCCTCTCTTTATATCTCACACTTTGTATTCCCAGAATGGAATTTTTTTTTTCTTAAATGTTTTATTGTGAATTATGTGATAGTTTACATGGGAGAGCATTAGTTTTATATTTATTCTATCATATATCATCTCATTGCCATGGTTACAATCCCCTCCATGCATCATCAACCAATCAAAGGGTATACCTTGCAATCCTTCCCCCATACCCCTCAGGTCTTCAGCACACAGTCACTCTCCCTCTCTGGATCTAAAGTCTCCAGCTGCTCCATCATTCCACATCATCATCTCTGCCTCCATTTCAGGCATCACTGCTTCTCTGGGTAGGGTCCTGCTCTCTGCTCTTCTCCCTTGATGGTCCTAGAGACCTCTGCTCCTAGACTGAAAAGTTAATCACTCCCCTCCTTGCTATAAAACATCTACCTTTACATTTTCGACCCTCACAATCAGTCCTTATAACAATTATTCACTATTGTATCACAAGAGACCCGTCTGCATTTCATTGCATCAGCCCCACGTAGACAGATTGAATACTACTCACTGGAGATTCTACCTTCCTCCAGGCCCTCTGGGTCTAGATTCCCTCTTGAAAGCTTGTAAGCGTGTCACTTCTTGCCTTTGTAGCCCCCCATCCCCCATTTGGGTAGCCAATGTCCAAGTTGCCCATCCCTGTCTACTCTGTGTGTGGAGGGGGTGGGAATGATTCTTGCTGTAAGGACTTGTTCCCTCTTTTGAGCTACTGCTTCCATAGGTGTAGGTCAAGTTCATCACATTGTATGAGAATACTTTTTTTTTTTTTTCCTCTACTTTACTTTTTACTTCTGGTTGAGTTCTTATCATCTAGTCATTGAAGCCAGGATAAGTGGTTATTATCTGCAAGTGTAGGTGTTTTTATACATATGCCCTCTCTTCTTATCAGCTGGATACTTCACTCTCCACTCCAGTCCTCTGTGGCTATGTCACTGACTCTGGGCTCAAGAGTCCCCAGGTCTTGCCACACTGCTGGCCAACTAGGTCTTCACCCGGGTTCACAGAAGTCTATTGAACATTGTAGGGCTTAGTTCACCACTTCATTGCTGTTTTTCCCTCACTTCCCCTTATCGATGTCAAGTGTGGTCACCAATCAGAGCGTGTATTCCCGTTGAGTCTTAGTCTTGGAAGGGGGTTTGCGCTGAGGGGACCTGACCACTTGCCTTGATGTTTCCTGGGCAAGCATGTTGCTTGTTCTTGTAGTAGCAGTCGGTCTGCCTATGTTGTTTTATATTTTTCCTGTAGGTCTTTCTTTCAAGAAGTATCTTCTGTTCTTCTAGCCACTCCAGGTGGGTCTGCTTGTCCTTTCAAGTGGGAATTTCCCATCTCTGGAGATCTGGATGTGGTTCAGGCTTCCACCTATAATCTTACATATTGCATAGGCTCCGCAGGAAGCCTCCTTCACTGGGAATGTTGTAGCCCCATTTTAGGTATTCCAATCAGTTATAGGCAGAAGACGGACTTACAAGCTTTCTTTGGTGATGCTTTTCACTATTCCTTTCTCTCCCCCTCCAGTGTTTATCTTATAATATAATACAAGGAAAACCAAGATTCAAAAGACAGCCAAGCATCTTAACATTATTCCCCCCTTCAGAATGGAAATTTGATAAGCTGAAAAGAAGAGGCAGTGACAATTAAGAGTCTGTACTCTGAAGCTAGGAGCTCTGGTAGCATAGTGGATATAAGTCAGGCTGCTAACCTCAAGATCAGCAGTTTGAAACTACCAGCTGTTACTTGGGAAAAAGATGAAGCTATTTGCTCCCACAAAGATTTACAGCCTCAGAAACACTGTACAGGGTTGCTATGTGCCAGAACTGGCTCCACAGCACATAACTACCACCACCACTCTGAAGCTAGAATATATGGTTTTAAATTCTGGCCCCACCACTTTTAGAGCTGTGTGATTTGCGACAAGTTGTTTAACCTTTCTTGTCTCAATCTCTTCACCTACAAAGTGGGATAATTATGGTGCTGATATGGTGAATGCAAATTAATATGTGTTAGCACTCAGAAAAGTACCTGACACATATCACTATATAAGTGGGAACTATTAGTAAATCTGAAACTATATCTCAAGACATTATTTTTTTCTCCATTCTTAGAGAATTATTTTCTCCTGGATCCTTCAGACAAAGTAAAGACTCATTATTGAGTGTAAGAATTCTGGGGCTTATCTAGATAGAGAGGCTTGTCTATCTGTTGTACTCCCTTACCCTCTGGACAGGATGTTGGATGCCAAGGCCTCCCTCCCTGCCTGCTGTGGCTCTGGTTGCTATTGCAGCTGCAGGTGGGTAGAAGAACTGGCTCTGAATGTGGAATGGCAAATGCTGTTCCGGCCAGCTCAGGACTCAGCATTTTCCACTACTCCATGTTCTGTTTGTTTTCCTCTTTGGGCTCCCCCTCCCCTCCTAGCCTACCCCCGCTGAGTGGTGACTTCTGAATGACTTCCAACAGCAACGTTGGGCCTGCCCAACGTCCTCTCCCACTACTGCAAACCCTTCGCTTGTCTCCTCCTGTTGGCAGGCAGAAGGCGGCTGGGCCCTGCTGGCCCATGCAACAAATGCTCACACAAAGTGCCATTGTATGGAGCTGGTCTGTGGGAGACAAATGAAAGGGAGTTCAAAATCAACGGCAAGTTATTTTTATCTATGGAAGGGTTGAAATGCCTTTATTTTCCATCTTGGAAAACAAACCTTAAGGGATCATTGTGTGTTTTCATTTACGCTGGCATTCAAGCATTTTGAAGGGAGACTTCTGAAAGACCTGTGCTCATAAATTATGAAATCTAGAAAACTAGGTGCTGCAGCTGATTTTCCGTCCCCTAGAGCTGGGATCAAGGAGCCCGAATGGCGTATTGGTTACACATTGAGCTGTTAACCACAAGGTTTGTGGTTTGAACCCCTCCAGCCACTCTGTGGGAGACAGATGACGCTTTCTGCTCCCAATGCGATTTATAGCCTCAGAAATTGTATAAAGGGTTGCTATGAGTTGGAACTGACTTAATGGCATACAAAAGCAAGGTTGGGGTCAGATAGCTGGCCCAGAATTGCTTTCCTTCAAGTCATACAGCTTTCCTCTCAGCACTGTGCCTAAGAGCATGCTTTGATCTTCCAAAACGGGAGCTTTCTTATTCCCGCCTCTCGCCTCTTGCCCCCACTTCTTCACTGAGTTTCTTTTCTTATCCAAACCCCTCAGACCTCAGCCTTTGACATCTGAACAGAAACTGGGCCACCAATAGGGTCCAACTGAGGCCTATCCTGAACTCTTCCTTTAGGGTGCAGGTCTCCAAAGGAGGGGAGACGTACCTGAGAGGTGACACGGAATAGCCCATATGTATTTACAATACATATTTAAGCATATGAATATAATGTTTACAGGCAGCCTTATTTTTACAGTGCTAAACTTATTTCCATTTGAACTGCAAAGTCTGCGCTCACCAGCTGCTCCTTGGAACCCTGTACAGGGTCACTATGGGTCGGAACCGACTCAACAACACTTCACAGCAGCAGCAGCAACCTTATTTCTTTTAGAATACTATACTGTTTTCAGGTTTATATATACACAATATATATAAAAACACAACATATATGTATACAATATATATATATACACACAATATATATTCACAACAGATTTACAGACCAGTTTATTTCGTTTGTCTAAGTAACCCTCACAAAATGGACAAGTGGCATTAAATGTTTCCTGCTAATAAACTGTGGATTGTAGATAATATGAATAATTCAAACACAAGAAGACAAGAAGAAAGCTGGATTATTTCTACAATAGCTTGGAAACATTTATTTGTTGGTCATCTATTGAGGTTTAAACAACAATGATTTAATTGATAAGATTTGAACAAAATATTTTCTAGATTATAAAGACTATATTAAATATAGATTTATATCCACTATCATTAACACTAAAAATAGTGTCCTGGGTATTATCAATCACTACTAATAGATATTAGCCAATGAATCTAACTTATATAAAAACAAATATACACATAGAACAGACTCTTTTAAACCAAGAAAAATAAAATAAACTTTTAGGGTAACCACAAAGAATATTAGTAAACTTTCTCACTAAAATAAAAATGAATAAAATCATAAATACTCAGTAAGCACAAAATGAATAGTAGCTCTTACTACAAGAACAAGCAAGTTGCTTGCCCAGGAAACATCAAGGCAAGTGGTCGGGTCCCCTCAGTGTAAACCCCCTTGCAAGACTAAGACTCAATGGTAATACATGCTCTGATGGGTGACCACGCCGTCACCAATAAGGGAAGTGAGGGAAAAATAGCAATGAAGTGGCGAGCTAATCCCTACAACGTTCAATAGATCCCTGTGAACCCAGGTGGAGACCTGGTTGGCCAGCAGTGTGGCAAGACCTGGGGACTCTTGGGCCCAGAGTCAATGACATAGCCACAGAGGACTAGAGTGGAGAGTGAAGTATCCAGCTGATAAGAAGAGAGGGCATATGCATAAGAACACCCACACGTACAGATAATACCCACTTGACCTGGCTTCAATGACTGGATGATTAGAGCTCAACCAGAAGTAAAAAAAAGAGGAAAAAAAGAGTAATCTGATGCAATTGGTTTACACCTATGGATGCAGTAGCTCAAAAGAGGAAACAAATCCTTATAGCAAGGATCATTCCCACCCCCTCCACACACAGAGTAGACAGGTATGGGCAACTTGGACATTGTCTACCCAAAATAGGGGGGCCGGGCACGGAGCTACAAAGGCAAGAAGTGACTGGCTTACCAGCTTTCAAGAGGTAACCTAGATCCAGAGGGCCTGGAGGAAGGTAGAATCTTCACTGAGTAGTATCCAATCTGTCTGGGCAGGGCTGATGAAATGAAATGCAGCTAGGTCTCTTGTGATAACAACAGTGAATAATTGTTATTAGGACTGATTGTGAGGGTTGGAAATGTAAAGGTAGACATTTTATAGCAAGGAGGAGAGTGATTAACATTTCAGTTTAGGAGCGGAGGTCCTTGGGACACTCAATGGAGAAGAGCGGAGAGCGGGACCCTACCCAGAGAAGCAGTGATGCCAGAGATGGAGGCAGAGATGATGACGTGGAGAGATGGAGCGGCTGGGGACTTGAGACCCAGAGAGAGAGTGGGCTGTGTGCTGACGACCGGGGTGCAGGCTTGTAGTGTATACCCTTTGGTTGGTTGATGAGGCATGGAGGGGATTGTAACCATGGCAATGAAATGATATACGACAGAATGAATGTAAAACTAATGTTCTCCCATGTAAACTATCACATAATTCACAATAAAACATATTTAAAAATGAATAGTAGCTAAGGAGATGAAAAGAAAACAAAAAACTCAAGCAGTTAGCACAGAAAAGTATATAGAAATAAGAAGTCATTACCATCACACACATTTAAAAAAAACAACAAAATGGTAGCAATGATTTAATATTTATCAACAACTACACTGAATATAAATGGATTAAATGCATCAGATACGAGACAGAATGGCACAATAGATAAGAAAATATAAAGCACACAAGAGACACACTTTAGACAAAGATAAAAATAAGCTAAACAGTAAAGGTGAGAAAAACATATATAACGCAAATGGCAACCAGTACCTATGGTGGCAATATTAATCTCTGATAAAATGCACTGTAGAGCAAAAACCAGCACTGTAGGATAAGTAGTGGATTGCTAACCACAAGGTCACAGTTTCAAACCCACCCAGACCTCCTCAGAAACCATATATGGGGTCCTATGGGAATCAACTCACAGCATTAAACACCAACAAAAGTAAAATCAGCATATTTGATAAGGAAGGACATTTTATAATGATTAAAGCTGTCATGAAACAAGAAGACATAACCATAAATCATATCTACACATCCAATGAAAGAGGTCCAAAATACATTAAACAAATAGAAAACAGAAAAACAATAGAGCAAACAAGTTTACAAGTTGATTATTTAAAAAGATAAATAAAACTTAAAAACTATTGGCTAAATTTACAAAGGGTAAAAAAGATGCAAATAGTAATATTTATGAATAAAAAATGAAATAGCATGACATTACCACAGAACCAACTGAAATAGAAATGATAATACTAAAATATTGTGAAGAATTGTGAAAATTTGTTTTACTATGGTGGCTTGTGTGTTGCTACAATGCTGGAAACAACACCACTGTATTTTAAATACTAACACAGTCACCCATGGTAGACAGGTTTCAGCAGAGCTTCCAGACTAAGACAGACTAGGAAGAAGGAGAGGTGTGGTTAGCCACTGGAAACTTTATGAAAAGCAGCAGAATACTAATAATATTGCTAAAAGATGAGCCCCTCAGGTTGGAAAGTATTAAAATGACTATGGTAGATCTGCCTCCTCAAAATAGAATTAACCTTAATGAAGTAGATGGAACTTCATTTGCTAATGGGGCACAACTCTGAGAAGAAACACCTGAAAAACATGGAATGTAGAAAGTATGAATCTAGGAAAATTATAAGTCATCAAAAATGAAATAGAATGCATAAAGCTTGTTATCCTAGGCTGAAATAAATACATATGGACAAATTTGAATTGGCCAATCGTATGGATTACTATGCTGGGAATGACAAATTCAATAGGAATGGTGTCGTGTTCATCATCAAAGAGAGCATTTGAGTTCTATCCTGAGGTACAATGCTGTCTGCGATAGAATAATATCCATAGACATAGGAAGAAGACTAATTAATGTGACTATTATTAATTCAAATTAACACAATAATAATAACACACTAAGCCTATGATGAAGAAATAGAAAATTTCTATCACCTTCTTTAGTCTGAAAATGATTAAAACATGCCACCAAGATGCAATGATAATTACTATTGATTAGAATGTCAAAATTGTATACAAAAAGGAAGGAGCAGTCACTGGAAAATATGGTCTTGGTGATACAAACAATGCTGGCGATCACATAATAGAACTTTAAGCAAGATCAACAATTTCATTGCATGAATCTTTTTTCAGCAATATAAAAGGCAAATATAAATGTGGATCTCACTAGATGGGATACACAGAAATCAAATTGATTACATCTGTGGGCAAAGATGATGGAGAAGCTCAGTATCATCAGTATCAGCAAAAACAAGGCCAATGGCTGACTTTGGAACAGACCATCAATTTCTCATATTCAAGTTCAGGCTGAGGATGAAGAAAATTAACACAAGTCCATGAGAGTCAAAATATGACCTTGAACATATCCTACCTGAATTTAGAGATCATCACAAGAACAGATTTGACACATTAGACACAAATGACAGAAGACCAGAATAGATGTGGGATAACATCCATGAAGAAAGCAGGTCATTAAAAAGACAGGAAAGAAAGACCAAAGTGGATGACAGAAAAGACTCTGAAATGTACCTTTGAATGTAGACAAGCTAAGGCAAAAGGAAGAAATAATAATGAAATTAAAAAGTTGAACACAAAATTTCAAAGATCAGCTCAAATAGACAAAGTAAAGTACTATAATGAATGTGCAAAGATCTGGAGTTAGAAAAATCAGAAGGGAAGAATATGCTCAGCATTTCTCAAGCTGAAAGAACTTAGAAAAAATTCAAGCCTGAGCTTGCAATATTGAAGGATTCTATGGGTCATAATCCTGGTGTTTCACAGTAGGATAAGCACTGGATTACTAATGGCAAAGTTAGTAGTTCAAATCCATCAGCCACTTCTCAGAAACCCTATATAGGGTTGCTATGAGTCAGAATTGACTTGATGGCACTCAACAACAATAAATGGGTAAAAAAAAAAAAGTGGGGGAGTCCTGGTGTGACACTGTACAATAAGAACTGGACAGCTAATGTGAGGTGGGGCTGGCTGCACTGCTTTGGTGTGCCGCTTTGGTGCCTTGATGCTGGTGGGCTCAGTTCCAGACCTACAAAATCCATAGAGCTACCAGGCCAGCATTTAACAATGCACATGGCTTCCCATTCATCCTAGTGGATGATGAAATTAGCTCCATCAAAGGCCCCCACAAACTACTTCCAGATTGAGTATCTTAAACATAGATAACACTGAGGCCAATAGGAACTCCATTGAAGACCAGGAACTTGGGCTGTCATATCCTTTCCACAACCACCTTGTGAACTTCTTGAATTACTGGAGCACCACAGAGATTTCTCCCTTCCAGGTCCAACAACTGCACCGTTTGTTTTTACAAATGCAATAACTTCACAATGCCATAGAGAGAACGGACAATTTTAGCTCATATGAAGAAACAAGAGAGAGTGGCTCAAACAAATGACCAATATGCAGAGCTTAAAGATGTTTCTGAGGAAGTAAAGGTAATAGAACTAACTGAAAATAAATTCAAAAGAATGATAATTAGGTACCTTCATAGGATTGATAGAAAGTGCCAAGAAAGCAAGGAAAAAACTTAAGAAGAATTGAGGAAAACTACAAGAACAAACATACAAAATAAATGCAATTTCCTTAAACAATACAAAGCCTGCAATTAGAAATCCAGATTAATATTAAAATCTCAGAAATGTACAATACATTGAAAGGACAAAGATATAGATGTGAAACAGTGGAAACCTGAATAGTGAACTTGAAGATAGATCTCTCAATATTAATGTCCTAGAAGAACAAACAGAAAAGAGAATTAAAAAATCCTAAGAAAACTTACAAGTTATGTTGGACACCATGAAGAGGAATAACTTATAGGTGATTGAAATTCCAGAACAGAAAGAGACAAGCACAGAGAAATTGTGGAATAGTTGTTGGAAGCAAACTTCCCTAACATCATGGAAGACGAGAAGATAAGCATACAAGAAGCTGAACAAACGCCAAACATGATAGGTCCAAAAGAAAATCACCAATACATATAATCAAACTTTACAAAATCAAAGACAAAGAAAGAATCCTGAGAGCAGCCCGGGAAAATTAAAAAGTTACTTACAAAGGAGAAGCAATAAGACAATATGTATATACAAAATTCTGAAAGAAAAAGATTGCCAACCAAATATCATATACCCAACAAAGCTGTACCTCAATTATGATGGCAGAATTAGGACATTCCCTGATAAACAGAAATTAAAGAAATTTGTAATTATCCGATCAACTGTACAAAAAAATGCTAAAGGGTATTCTTTGGACTGATTACCAACAGCAGCACACAAAAACCTAAGATGACCATACATGACAACACTAAAAATAGGGAACCAGAGATATCAATGTATAGTGAAGTCAACTACAAAGCAAAAAGAGGGAATAATGTGGCTACAGAACTTCCAACGGCAGGAAATCAAGTAGATTTCAAGATAAAACAGACTGTTTTAAGAAGGGAAAAATTTAATAAATTAAGGATAACCTCAAAGAAAAAGAAAACCTTCACATCAAAATAAAAAGGAGGAAAATTAGAAAGATTTAATAAGCATTAACACAACATAAATGAAAATGACAAGAAAAGCCACAAACAAAATGAACTCAGCATAGAAAATTATATGAAACACACACACAAACAAATAGAAAAATGACAACAATCGATTAATTGGTTTTATTGTTGCTGTGAGGTAACAATAGATTCATACTTATTAATAATTACACTGAATGTAAATGTATTAAATGTATAAGTCAAGAGACATAAAAAGCAGAATGGATAAGAAAACAGAATCTTTCAATATACTGTCTAGAAGAGACACATCAAAAAGATGGACACAGCCTAAATGCCCATCAATAGAAGAATGCTTTAACAAATGTTGGTACATACATACAATGGAATACTACAAAACATTGAAGAATAATGATGATTCTGTGAAACACCTCACAACATGGTTGAACCTGGAGGCCATTATGCTGAGTGAAATTAATCAACCATAAAAGGACAAACATTATATGAGACAAATGTTTTAAAAAGTCAAAAGTAAGTTTTCTTAATAAAAGAAACACTGTATGATGGTTATAGTGGAGGTGTGGAAAAATTGTTAATGGGCTAGAGTGTGTAGACACATGTTAACATAGGTGACAGGGCAGGCAATATAAAACAAGAAAGAGGTTAGTAGAGGAAAGATGAAAGTAGCAGGAGACATAGGGAGGAATGCAATAGTTAAAGTAAATAGAGGTAAATGCTGTTAACTGTTGGTATATGGAAGGGATTGTAACCATGTAGTGAAGCAAAGTGTATGGCTTGTTGAATGTAAAACTGATGATCAGTTCTGTAAACCTTCACTCAATTCACAATAAAAAGTTTTAAAAAATCAAATGATGTGTTGTATTAGACAAATATACTACAAAAGACCTCTTTACTGTATTATTAAAGAGCAAAGATGTTAGTTTGAGGATTAAGGTGGTCTTCCTTATTCATTATCAAACTTGCACATGTTTATGAGGTTGGTGAAATACCATGGCTTGTGTTGTTGTTCTTGTTGTTGAGTGGCATCGAGTCAGTTCTGACTCCGTGACCTTATATAGAGTTGCTGGAAACTCTACAGAGGGTTGCTATGAATCAGAATCAACTCAGTGTCACTTAACAACAGCAACCCAAACCATGGTATTTCAATAACCTCATATGGATGTGAAAATTTGATAATGAATAAGGAAAACCATAGAAGAATTAATGCATTTGAATTATGGTTTTGGAGTAGAACATAGAAAGTACTGTGACTGTCAGAAGAACAAACAAATCTGTCTTGGAAAAAGTACAACTAATATGCTCTTAGAAGTGAGAATGGTGAAATTTCAAAGCTCATAGTTTGGGCATATTGTCAGAAGGAACCAGTTCCTGGAGTAGGACGTCATGGTTGGTAAAGTGTAGAGTCAGCAAAAAAGAGGAAGACTCCCAATGAAATGGATTGACATAGTGGAAACAACAATAGACTCAAATATAACAATGTGAAGGCAGAGCAGGACCAGGCATTGTTTCATTTTATTGTACATAGAATCACTATGAGTTGTAACCAACTTGATGGTACCTAACAACATGAAATACTGTACTCTAACAATTTTGAATACTTGGAGGAAGAAACAGACCAATTTCTAGAAATATACTATGTATCTAAAGTAACAAATACTGAGGTAGAAATTTTGAAAAGGACAACAAAAGAATAAATAAAAAATAGCACACAATAGTAATAATAATAATAATAATAATAATAATAACTTACCACCACCACCACCACAAAACCCTGACCAAGATCACTTTATGAAGAATTCTACCAAACACTCAGAGAAAATCTGATACTGACACCAATTGTGCTGACACTATTCCAGAACATAGTAAAGGATGGACTACTCCCTATTTATTCTATGAAGCATCTGATTTTAAGGCCAGGTTATGACACTACTACAAATGAAAATTATAAATCGATTTCCATAATGAGTCCTGGTATGGCACTGTAGGATAAGCACTGAACCAGAAGATGAGTTTGTACTGCAAGGTTGGCAATTCAAATTCACCAGCTGCTCCTCTGAAACATTTTACAGAGTTGCTATGAGTCTAAATCTATTAGACAACACTTATCAACAATAACAACATACCCCATAAAGAATTCTATTGAGGCTTTGTAGGATAAGCACTTGATTACTAACTGCAAGGTCAGCAGTTCAAACCCACAAATCACTCCTTAGAAACAGAATCACTATAAGATGGAACTGACTCAACAGCACATAACAACATCAATAATCCTTTATAAATGTAGACACAAAAAAATTCAACAAAATCCTAGTCAATAGAATCCAACACCATATCAAAAAAATAAAACAACAGAACCAAGTGGGATTCATACCGGATATGAAAGAATAGTTCAATAGTAGAAAAACAATCAATGTAATCCATTACATAAATAAAACAAAGGAGCAGAACCACATGATCATAACAATTGATGCAGAAAAAGCATTTGGTAAAATCCAACATTCTTTTTGGAAGGTTGGTTGTTCAATAGGATATGCATTAGGTTGTTAACCTCACTGTCAACAGTTCAAGCCCACCAGTCACTCTGCAGGTGAAAGATGTGGCTTTCTGCTCCTGTGAAGACTTAGAGCCTTGGAAACCCTATACAAGGTCCCTATGATCAGAACCAAGTAGACAGCACTTAACAACAACAACAACAACATTATTTCCTGATAAAGACTCTCACAAAATAGGAGTAGAAGGAAAATCCTTCAATATAATCAAGGGCACATATCAACACTCAACATTATTCTCGATTTAGAGACACAGAGAACCATTCCTCTTTTGCTTATGGGAACCAGACAATGATGCTCTTTATTCCACATATTATTCAGCATTGTACTGTAAGTCCTGACCAAAGTAATAAAGAAATCAAAGGAAATAAAAGGCATCCAAACCAATAAAGAAAAATTTAAATTATCCTTGTATAGCAGAAGATATGATCCTAGACGTAGAAAATTCCATTGATTTTTACAAGAAAACAACTGTAACTAATTGGGTTTATCAAAGTAGCAGGGTAAAAGATAAACATACAAATATCAGGTGAATTCTTCTACACTAAAAAAGAGAATTCTGAAAAGAACATCAGAAAATCAATACCATTTAAAATAGTCACCAAAAATATGAAATACTTAGGAATAAACCTAACCAGGGATGTAAAAGATTATGCAAAGACAATCACAAAACAATACTGCTAGAAATTAAAACACACATAAATAGAAGAACATACCATACTCATGGATAGTGAAGTTTAATATTGCAAAAATGTCAATACTACCGAAAATGAACAGTCCCATCCAGACTCCAGCAGTCTCTAAAGAGGTGGAAAAACTAATCACCAATTTTATATGAAAAGGAAAAATGTCCTGGATAAACAAAACTGAAGAATAAGAACACATAGGAGGTCTCATACTTCCTGATCACAGAACCTACTATGCAGTCATTGTAGTCAAAAAAGCCTGGTACAACTACAATGACAGACACTTAGACGAATGGAGCCTAACTGAGAACCCAGAAGTAAATCTATCCACTTGTGCACAAAGGTCTGAAACCCATTAACTGGGGTACAGATGGTCTCTTTAAGTGGTGTGGCAAAACTGGATACTCATTTGCAGAAATACGAGAGAATATCCATACCTCACATTATATGTAAAATGTAACTCAAGATGGGTCAAAGACCTAAATGTAAAACCTATCACTATGGTTATGGAATAGAAGGGACAAACTTGTTGGTCTTATCTTTATTAAACATCACTAAAATTTCACAAACAGGAGAAGTTAAACTAGACTAGTGGAATCTTCTAAAAACTAAATACTTTTGTACATCAAAAGACTTCTACAAAAATGTAAACTTTTTTTCCCCAACGACATATCTGACAAGGGACTAATCTCCAAAATGCATAGGAAACTCCAACAACTTAACCACAAAAAGAGAAGCAATCCAATTGAAACATGGGCAAAGGACATGAAGTAACACTTCACCAAAGAATACATCCAGCCAACCAACAAATATATGAATAGTTGCTCATGATCATTAATCATTAGAAGATGCAAATTAAAATAGCAGTGAGATATCATTTCACCCAGCAATAACAGCAATGATTAAAAAGCCAGGAAAACAACATTTAAAAAACAAAACAAAACAGGAAAATATCAGCAAGAATGTGGGAAGATTATCATACACTGCAGGTGCAATTGTAAAATGGTACAACTATGGAAAATGGTATGGTGCTTCCTTGAAATGTTAGGGATAGAGGTGTCACATGATCCAGTAATGTCACTACTAGATATATTTTGTTGTTGTTATGTGCGGTGGTGTTGATTCTGACTCACAGCGGCCTTGTACAGGGTTTCTGAGGCTATAAATCTTTATGGGAGCCGAAAGCCTCTTCTTTCTCCCGTGGAATAGCTGGTTGTTTCAAACTGCGGAGCCTGAGGTATATATCTTGCAGAAGTAAGAGCTCTGACACAAATAGATATGTGCATATACAAGTTCATCACAGAATTATTTACAGTAGCAAAAATATGGCATCAAGGAAAGTGTCCATCAATGTATGATTGGATAAACAAACTATGGTAAACACAATGGATATACACAATGGAATACTATGCAACATTAGAGAATAAAAAAGATCCATAAGACATCTCACAACATAGATGAAACTGGAGAACATTATGCTGAGTTAAAATAGTCACAAAAGGACAGATATTGCATGAGACAACTATTATTAAAAATCAAGAAAAATTTTATACACAGAAAGTAACATCGTATAATGACTACTGGAGATCAGAGTGGGAGAGGGAAAAAAAAATATTAAACTGATGGTGGTGATGGTGGTTATGTGCTGTGGAGTCAGTTCCACCATAGAAATTTTGGTATAGAAACCCTAGAGCAACCTTGTACAGGGTTTCTGAGGCTATAAATCTTTATAGCAGCAGAAAGCCTCATCTTCTGTGGAACCACTGGTACTTTTGAACTGCTGGCCTTGAGATTAGCAGCCTGACTCGTAACCGCTACACTACCAGACTTCCTTATTGAACTGATAGTAGACATGCATTGTCTTGGTGAAGTGAAAGACAATACACAATAAGAAAGAGGTGAGCACAACATGACTAAAGCAAAGGAAGACATGGGATTATAGAACAATAAAAGGCAACACCAGTACATATTATTATTTACACAATCCTATAATAACAGTAATAGCAAACAATTTATAATTGGATACAGTAATAACAAACACTTCATAATTGGATAAAAAGATATGCAAGATGAACAAATGTGGGATGGTGTTTGGAGTACAATCACAGGTACATATTTAGGGTTGTTGTTGTTAAGTTCTGGTGTCTGAGGAGCAGCTGGTAAATTTGAATCCCTGACCTTGCAGTTCAAACCACCTGTGGTCTAGTGTATTATCCCATAGCACCTCACCAAGACTGCATGTGTAGGGTGAGCAGAGGAGATTTCTATATGTATATAGTTGTACAAACTGTATATATATCCATGTATATAGTAGATCATATGAAGTCTTGGTGTGGCACTGCAGAGTAAGCACTAGACTGCTAACGTCAAGGTTGGCGGTTAAACCCACCAGTTGCTCCTCAGAATCCTTATACAGGATCATTGATTTGAAACCGACTTAACGGCACTTAACAACAACAATATAGGGGGCAAGGGTATGAAAACTTCTTATCCATAACCAAACACCTTGAGGAACTTAGTCACTGGGATGAGGCATAAGGACCATAGATTCAGGGAAAATCTAGGTCAACTGGCATAACATAGTCCTTAAAGACAAAGCTCTACATCATACTTTGGTGACTGTTGTCTTAAAAGGTTTGAAGCAGCCAACTAAGATACAACTTTTGTTCTCTTCCCATCTGGAGCAAAGAAAAAACAGACTCCAGGAAATAATTAATCCAAAGGACTAATGGACCACATAAACCATAGTCTCCATTAACTTGAGACCAGAAGAACTAGATAGTGCCTAGTTACCACTGTTGACCACTCTGACTGGTATCAAGATGGAAGGTCCTGGATAGAGTGGGAAAAATGTAGAATAAAATTTAAAATCATAAAAAGGAGCTCTGGTAGCGTAGTGGTTATGAATCGGGCTGCGAACCTTAAGGCCAGCAGTTCGAAACTACCAGCTGTTCCGTGGGAGAAAGATGAGGCGTTCTGCTCCTGTAAAGATTTACAGCCTCAGAAACCCTGTACAGGGTCGCTATGGGTTGGAAACGACTCAACGGCACTTAACAACAACAACAATAAAGACTAAATTTACTGGTCTGATAGAGACTGGTAGAACCACCTGAGAGTATGGTTCTTGGACTCCCTTCAACCTTGGAACTTAATTCACTCCAAGAGATTTCAGCCAAACAATAGACAGGCCTATAAAGTGAACAATAACATGTTTCTCAGAACAATCAACCATGTGACACTAAAAGTGCAATATTTGTCCAAAAACAAAGTTCAGAAGGCAAGAAAGGGTATGAAAGATGGGCAAATGGAAATGGGGAACCCAGGAAGGAAGTGGGAAGAGTGCTATTATAATGAGGAGATTTCAACTAATGTCACAAACCAAAATGTACATAAATTATTGAATGGGAAATTAATATGCTTTGTAAACTTTCACCCAAACCACAATAAAATATAAAAAAAATACAACAGAATCATATTTGGCATTAATTGGCACCTCCCTTCCATCCCTGTTTCCATCCCCCAACTCCTGTGTTGAGCAACCGAGCTGAAGTTCTCAGAAGTAAATGAGTCATGAAACCTAAGATGTCTACCCTAACCAGTTGACAGCCCACTGAAGCTGAAGTCTGGCTCTCTGGTAGAGCATCTGGCACAGCCAAGCGATGTTATAAATAGGCAATAAGGTGAAGCACAGACAATTTCTTCTGGTTTCTTTCTCCATTTTCCATTTTGTATACAAGTTCACAAGATGAGGGAAAGTGAAGTCATTGAAGTATGAGAAACATAATCTGCTTTACCAACTCTCTTTCATACTCTTGCTCAAATAAGGATTCAGATCTTCTGATGGCAAATCAGAAACTTGCTAGGTTTGAGAGAACTTTGCCAAGCTTGCACATGAACCCATAAGATCTTCATTCTAAACAGAGCTCCAGAACTGGTTGTGGGAAAGTTTTTGAGTCAGAGATTCCATTACAATCTTTAAAAAAAAAAAAAAAAAAATTAGTGAGTTTATCATCCACAGTTCTCAACTGGGAGATGTAAGAGGAGAAAAATAGGGCTTTCAAAGTCCAGCAGTCAGAAAACGTTGTAGATCCTAAAAGAGACTCTTCACAGAGAAACAGCCTCCAACAAAGGCAGGAGTGAGTGGCTTTGACTGGAGAACTTGATTTGAGCATAGTTTGCAGGGAAAGTACTCTGGCCCATTGCCCCTTGGGTGACCTCACTGGCATGCTTTCCTGAAATCCATTCCAGACAGGTGATCAGACCTGTGAGTCAGGCCTGTTGGGCAGGAGGCAGTTGGTGCAGAGAATACACCCATTCCCGTAACCTAACAGGTTTCACCCCAAGGCCTGTTAGAGGTTGCTCCATTGGTGACAAGGCAAACTTTGTCACTAAGACTTGCTCATAAGTTTTAAAGAGTGAACATTTTCCTTCCTTCTTCCACAAATTGCCATGCAATCTCCTGGAGTTTGTGGATTTTCTCTTAACCACCCACTTCTCTTTTTGTCTTAGATCAAACTTCCCTGAATTTCAGGGTAGCAATTTCTAAGCTGGTGGATAGTGATAAGTTTCTGAATCTCTTTCTTCTTTCCAAGTATTCTTCACTCTCTGAATTTCAAAAACCCATCTTAGAGCTTAAATCTTTCTAGTACAAAAACCTGGACTTTAGAAGCAGGTACACTTAAAATCAAGTTGGTGGGCCTTGTTGTTGTTAAGTGCCATAGAGTCGATTCTGATTCATAGCAACCCTGTATAGAGTTTCCAAGGCTGTAAATCTTCACTGGAGCAGAAAGCCTCAACTTTCTCCAGCTGAGCAGCTGGTGGGCTCAAATTGCCAACTTTGTGTTTTGCAGTCCAGTGCTTATCTTATTATTATTATTTTTTTAACCATTCATAATGATATTTATTGTTGATATTTATGTACCAAATAACAGTAACATAGTGGTAACTATTGTAAACCAAAAATGACAAGAGGAGACATACAAGAGGGGATGACATTAATTCATTTAGTCATGAATTACATTACTCAATAAAAACCTCAAAAAAAAAAAATAATGAGTTTCTCATCCATAGTTCTCAACTGAGAGATGTAAGAGGAGAAAAATAGGGTGAATCAAGTCAACTAGCATAGGAAAGGCTATCGGAGACCTAGACCATACAAACATAAAATAGAATAATGGAAATATATTGAACTCTGTATCTGGTATTTGCTGTTGATAATAAAGAATATATAATTTCTTTTCATGTAAATATGAAAAATTTATAAATATTAATAGTATATTAGGTCACAAAGAAAAATCTAAATAAGTTCTTAAGGGTAAATAACAAACACAATATTCTAATCATAATACAGTAAGACTAGAAATTGACAATAAAACCAGAAAATGAAATGGTAAGTTAAAAACAAGCAAAACTTGCCGTTGACTCATGTTGTGACCAATAGAGACCCTTTCTTAAAGAATACTTAGGAAAAAGAAAAAATACTAAATGAACTTAAAAAATTTCTGGAAAATAATAATTATGAAAACACCATATATCTAAATTTATGACAAGGAACTAAAGCAGTACTTAGAGAAAAAGTTATGTTCTTAGAAACTTATATTAGTAAATGAAGAAGGACCCAACCGAATTAGACATCTTAGTGAAAAAGCAGGAAAAAGACTATAACAACATAAAACACAGAGGAATGAAAAAAGATATTAATAAAGGTTGAAAACATATTTGTTTTAATTGGAAAACAGAAAAAGATGTTTAAAATAAGTAAAAGGCTGGTTCTTTGAGAAAAATACTAAGAAATTAGAAAAATTGTTAAGCAATCTAACAATGAAAACAGCACAAAACAAAGGATTGGGAGAATAATTTCAGAAACAGAAGAAATTCAAAGGATAATAAAATAGAGGTTTGTCTAACTCTGTACTAGCATATTTGAATAATCTGAGCTAAATGGAAATATTGTCAAATTGAACAAAATTGATCCTTGAAGATATAGAAGGTCCAAATGGAGTTATTTTCATAGAAGAGAACTTCAACTATCCTGTCAGAAAACTGACGGTCCAGATGATTTCTAAACCTTTAAGCAACAGATATTTCTTGAAGTTCTTTACACTGTGTTTTCTAAAATTCGTAACACACATGCTGTTCATTTTATTTTGTTAAGGAGTGCTAGAGTTCCAGGTAAAACAAACCATGTTTAAAGACCTGACCATAATAAGGACCTGGAAGAACTAGAGAATAGTGAGAAGTTCAGGGTAGAAAGAATATGGAGAACAGAGGGGGTGTAGGAATATATTGGAAAAGTAGGATGTATTAGGTTCAGTCTGATTGTGACAGACATTGTATGCCAAGATAAATAATTTAGATTGTTTTAGTATAGACAACAGTGGTCAAATAGTGATTTTGTTTATATGGTCAACCATATGTTTTAGAAAAGCTACATTGGTGACCATATGGCAACATACTGGAATGCAGGTTGTAGTAGATGGCTATATGCTAGCAGAAGCAAGAGATAGTGAGATGCTACCTAGACTAAGGCAATGACTGAAGTGGTATGTTTAAGGGGCCTTCAAAAATTTGTGAGAAAATTCCATTTATCTTTTAATTCTATTTTTCCATGAACTTTTTGAAGCTCCATTGTATAAAAGAGACAACTGAGGGTTCTATAATTATATATAATGATGATCATAAGATACTTATACTTTAAAGTATTTTTTATAACTCTGATATAATTTGATTCTAAGAGCACCCCTATAAAGTAGGAAGAGCAGACACTATTAACCCCATTTGAAAGATGGGCAAATTGAGAAACAAAATATATGTCTTCTTTGCCTAAATGTACACAGTTCTTTTCTCTTTCTGTGACAGTATGCTATGCTAAAGCTCTTTTTCTCCCCAAGAAGAACATATATCTCTAAGTATTTTTTTAATGTAATTAAAATATGAATAGAATATTTCAGAAAAACAATTTAAAATCTTCATCTCCTTTCTTAACTTAATTGATATCCCACATCTAAATAATTTTCAAGTGTCTTTATTACCTTCAAGAAAAGTTGGCTTACACTGATAACTATTCTGGAAAACTATCTCCTATAATCTTTTGAAAAAGTCAGACATCATTAAAAAGAAATTTTGTTAAACTAGTTTCTCTTATAGCCTGGATATAAGGATATAAATAATCTTCCGTTTGTTTGGTCTGTTTCAGTGTAACTTTAATGGAAGAAAACAAAGAGCAAGTTACAGGTATGCTTTGAGAACATTAAAGACAATCAATATTCTTTTTTTATGGGTGACCACTTTATTATTATTTCTTGCTCTTCTTAACTAGAAACTAGCTATGTGGTTTGGCTGGAATGAATTTTGTCTCCAGTTCCAGAGATGGTTCCTGACTGGTCTAGAACACAGTAATGTAATTTCCCAGTGACTGATTTAGGATGGACATAGTATCATCCATGGATTTAAATTGCAGGTAACAGAAATGAATTCAGGCTAATATCAAATTAAAAGTGACACTAATTTATTAAAAATATCTAGGAGGCCAGTAAACTATTTATCTGGGAATAATGACCACAATTATGCTACAAAATTAGTCCTCTGAATGCATGACTGCCCCATCAGTGGATCCACAGAGCAATAGCTTTCCCACCAATACCTTTGATGTGGACACTAGAATGGCTTGCTGCCTCTGCTATTCCTGACAAATGGATACAGCCGCTTCCATTGCTGTTACCTTCCCCAGAAAATATCTTTTAAAAAAAAAAAATTAAGACTATTTCGAAGAGAAGTTTTAGATTTTCTGAAAAATCTAGCAGGAATTATAGAGAATTCCCAAATATATCCTGTAACCTTGTCCACACCAACAGGCAAACACACTGCTGAGGATCCATTCTGCCTAAGAGCAACCCCAATGGACAGAGTAGCAGACTGCCTCATCTTTTTCTCACAAAGTGGCTGGCGGACTCGAACCATGGGCCTTTCAGTTAGCAATTGAATGCTCCATTGCGCCACCAGGGCTCCCCTGCCCACAGTTTATCTTATTAACATCTTGTATTGATGAACCAATATTGATATATTATTATTAACCAATAGCAACTAACATTGCTAACCAAGGTCCATAGTTTATATCAGGGTTTATTCTTAGTGTTTAGCAGTTGTATGAATTTTGACAAATGCATAATATCATATGCAGAGGCTTCAAACGTTTGTGGAAAATGGAACTAAAAGATAATGGGCAAAGGCAATGACAATAGGAGAAGAGGAAAAGGAAGTGGTTCAAGAGATCTTAAATAAGTAGATTCTATAGGATATGATGGTCAAATATGGGGATTTCAAAGGTGAATGAGCCTTTTTTGACTCCTAGGTTGTAGATTTGAATATTTGGAAGAATGAGAAAAATGAGATGCCTTTGATTAGATAGCTCTATCTTATACCTAAAACATCACAATATTGTTGTTGCTGAGTGCCACTGAGTCCGTTACAAGTCATAGTAGCCCTATCTATAACAGAACAAAGCACTGCTGATCCTGTACCATCCTTACAACTCTTGCTATATTTAAGCCAATTTTTGCAGCCACTGTGTCAGTTAATCTCATTGGAGAGCTTCCTCTTTTTCACTGATTCTTTGCTTTACCAAGCATGATGTCATTCTCCAGAGACTTGTCCCTCCTGCTAACATATCCAAAGTACCTGAGACAAAGTCTTGCCATCTTTGCTTCTAAAGAACACTCCAGCTATCCTTCTTCCAGGACAGATGTGTTTGTTTTTTCTAACAGCCCATACAATGTTCTTCACTAATACCATAATTCAAATATAGCAATTCTTTGGTCTCTCTTATTCATGGTCCAGATTTTGCATGAATAAGAGGTGATAAAAATGCTATATTTTGGGCCAGGTGTACCTTAGTCTTCAAAATGACATCTTTGCTTTTTAACATTTTAGAAGATATTTTGTAACAGATTTGTCCAATGTAATATGTCCTTTGATTTATTGACTGATGCTTTCATAGGCATTGACTGTGGCTTCAGGTAAAATGAAATCCTTGACAACTTCAATATTTTCTATTTATCATGACGTTGGGGTCCTGGTGTGGCACTGTAAGATAAACACTGGACTGCTAACCACAAGGTGGGTGGTTCAAACCTCCCAGCCACGCCTCAGAATTCCTTTACAGGGTCTCTAATACTAGATGACTCATTAGTTTACCATGGAGCCCTGGTGTGGTGCTTCAGGTTAATGTGCAGGATTTCAAGGTCGATTTGAACCTCAAGGTTGGCAGTTTAAACTCACCAACTGCTCAGAAACCCTATACAGGGTTGCTATGAGTAGGAACTGACTCAACGGCACTTAACAACAACAACATAACTAGATGGCACTTAACAGCAACAACCTGAAGATGTTGGTTCCACACTTTTATCCTACTCTAGCCAGAATCCTCTGTTGTGATCACTTGTATAGCAGTCAGCAATTGTAGCCCGGCACCATTTAGTTCTTCTGGTCCAGGGTGGTAAAGACAGAGGTTTCTGTGGCCCGTTAGTTTTTTTGGATTAGTTATTTCCATGTGTCTTTAATTTTCTTCATTCTTCTTTCTCCAAATAGCTCCTTAGATGTCCCTACACAGGAATTCTGTTGCTACTCATAAAAGTAAAATATAGTCATTTTCCTTGCCAGACCCTCCTATGCTTGGTAACCATCATGGGGGAAAAAAAAACATTCTATATGTAACCCTTTCCATGAATTAAAAACAACAACAAACTTTTTATTGTGAATTGGGTGAAGGTTTTACAGAGCAGATGATCAGTTTTATATTCAACAATCTATACACATTTCATATCATGTTGTTGATTATAATCACCTCAATGTAACGTCACATGTTTCGTTTTCTGCCTGTGCTTCCTGTTTCCATTCCTGTTTCTTTCCTAACCTTTCTGAACTTTGTCCTTGGGTAAATGCTGCCATTTTTCAGCTTAAAGTGTTGATTACTCTAACATGTGTGTACCACAGTAGTGTTACTGCTACCCTTATAAACCTATCTATTGTTTGGTTGAAACTTGAGCCACAGGGTGAGTTCAGTTCCAGACTTGAAGGGTGACTAAAGGCCATAGTCTTTAGGTCCCACCAGTCTATCTAACTAGTAAATCTGGTCTTTTTAAAAATGATTTTCATATTTGTTCCACATTTTTCTCCCACTCTATCCAGGACCTTCTAATGTAATCTCTTTCAGAACAGTTGGTTGTAGTAGGCAGGCATCATCTAGTTCTTCCGGTGTCAGGTTGTGGAGACTGATATTCACATGTTCCATTAGTCCATTGGACTAAATGATTCTACAGTTCTCATCACTCATCTTTACTCTTTAGTGGGCTGCTCATGAGCTTTTTAAGATCCCAGACTCTGCTCACCAAAATAAGATGTAAATCATTGTCTTTGTGAACTATGTTATGCCAATTGATCATAGTGTCCCCTGAGACTATGTTCCTGAGGCCCCAGGCTGAGCAACTCTTTGCCTTAAGATATTTGATAATGTCTAAGGAGTCTTGGCGTGGTGCTGTAGAATTAGTACTGGACTGCTAACCACAAGGTTGGCAGTTCAAACCCACTAGTCACTCCTTGGAAACCCTGTACAAGGTGGCTATGAGTCAGAACTAACTCAATGGCACTTACCAACAAGAAGTAGTTTTCATAATTTTGCCCACTGTATGCCCCACCACATTCATAGCTATTCATGCACAAATATCCTCTTTCAAACTCTTTGTAGATTCTTGGGTATACTCCCACTCTTCCTCCAGTGTCCATTTAGCGTGTGTATCTACCTGCAGAAGCCTGTTGTTCCAAGGTTGTTTATATAACAGTATTTACCTCTATCCCTATAGCCTTTGCATACTCCCTTGTGTCTTTATTATTCTTTTGCCAGCCACCCTTTTTTTTTTTTTGTCTATTTCCCTCCCTCTGGTAGCGTAGTGGTTACGAATCGGGCTGTGAACCGTAAGGTCAGCAGTTCGAAACTACCAGCTGTTCCGCAGGAGAAAGATGAGGGTTTCTGCTCCCGTAAAGATTTACAGCCTTGGAAACCCTATACACAGGGTTGCTATGAGTCGGAACCGACTCCACGGCACACGACAACAACAACTTTTATATAAATTCTGATGTTTTTTCATTGCCACCAGAATCTTTGCTTTGCCCTTAATTTATCTACTGTAGTTAGATTAGGGCTTGTGCTTAGTTTTCGTGGTTTCTTTTAAAAAATAATTTACTTACTGAATTTCCATTTTGTACTTTGTGGTGGTTGTGGTTATGTGCCATTGGAGTTGGAACAGACTCATAGTGACCCTGTACAGGGTTTGCTAGGCTCTAAATCTTTACGGGAGCAGAAAGCCTCAGCTTTCTCCCGCGGAATAGCTGGTAGTTTCGAACTGCTGATCTTAAGGTTCACAGGCCGATTCGTAACCAGTACGCTACCAGAGCTCCTTTTTTTGTACTTACAGATAATAAAATTGTTGCTCATTACAGTGTTAATGGAATCCTGGCGTGGTGCTGTAGGATAAGCACTCAACCATAAGGTAGGTTTGAACTGCAAGGTCAGTGGTTCAACCTTACCAGCCACTCCTCGAAAACCCTATACAGACGGGGTCACTGTGGATCAGAACTGACTCAATGACACTTAACAACAGCAACAACAACATTTATACTGCATTCACCAACACCTGAGTGATGTGTCTCCCCTCTAGCCAGTGAATTACTATTCCTTCCTTTCCATCCCTGGTAGCCATCAAAGAATTTTAACATGAAAATATTTCTTGAGTGTTTATAATACTGGTCTCATACAATATTTGTCCTTTTGTGATTGACTAATTTAATTAGTCTGTCAATTTGTCTTACTCTGGTGGCTTGAATGTTGCTGTGATTCTGAAAGCTATGCCACAGGTATTTTAAATATCAGTAGGGTCACCCATGGTGGACAAGTTTCAGCTGAGCTTCCAGAGGAAGACACACTAGTAAGAAGGAGAGACAGACTAGTTCCAGATATTTAGTCACTGAAAACCTTATTAATAGCAGTGGAACACTGTCAGCACCATAATATTGGACATTGACACATGACAAAGAACACTAGTTCTAGTGCAGGAAGATGAGCCCCTTATATTAGAAGGCACTCAAAATATGACTGGAGAAGAGCTGCCTCCTCAAAGTCAAGTTGACAGTGATGACATGATTGGCCTTTAGGACCTTCATTTGCTTATTGACCTCAAAATGAAGAGAAACAGCTGTAAACATCCATTAATAATCGGAGCATGGAATATACAAAGCATGAATCTAGGAAATTGTAAAATTGGAAATTGCAAAAATGAAATGGAGCCCATAAATATTGATATCCTAGGCATTAGTGAGCTGATATGGACTGGTATTGGCCATTTTGAATCTGACAATCACATTGTTTACTATGCCTGGAATGACAAATTGAGGAGGAGTATTGCATTCATCATCAAAAAGAATGTATCAAGCAAGATCTGTCTTGAAGTACAATGTTGTTTGTGATAGCATAATAGCCATATGCCTACAGGGAAGACCAGTTAATACCATTATTATTCAAATTTGCATACCAACTACTAAAGCCAGTGATGATAAAATTGATGAATTCTACCAACTTCTTCTGCCTGAAATTGATCAAACATGAAATCAAGATGCATTGATAATTACTGGTAATTGGAATGCAAAGGTTGGAAACCAAAAGGAAGTATCAGTAGTTGGAAAAAAATGGCCTTGATGATAGAAATGATGACGGTGATCACATGATAGAATTTTGAAAAACCAATGACTTCTTTATTGTAAATACCTTTTATAAACAACATAAATGATGATTATACACATGGATCTCACCAGATGGAATACACAGAAATCAAATTGACTGCATCTGTGGAAAAAGACAGTCAAAATAAGGCCCGAGGCAGACTGTGGAACAGACCATCTATTGCAAAAGAAAATTAAAACAAATCCACAAGAGCCAAAATATGACCTTGAACACATCCCACCTGAATTTAGAGATCATCTGAGGAACAAATTTAATGCATTAGACACTACAAACCAAAGACTAGAAGAGTTGTGGGATGACATCAAGAACATTATACAGGAAGAAAACAAAAGTTCATTAAGAAGACAAGAAAGAAGGAAAAGATAAAAATGAATGTCAGAAGAGACTTTGAAACTTGCTCTCCAGCACAGCATCCTAAAGCATATGAAAGAAACGAGGTAAAAAAGCTGCAAAGAAAATTTCAAAGGTCAGCATGAGAAGAAAAGTCAAATATTATAATGAAATGTGCAAAGAACTGAAGTTAGAAAGCTCAGCATTCCTCAAGCGGAGGGAACTGAAGAAAACATTCAAGCCTTGCCTTACAATATTGAAGGATTCTATAGGCAAAATATTGAATGATGCAGAAAGCATCAAATGAAGATGGAAGGAATACACAGACTCACTGTAGCAAAAAGAAATTGTCGATGTTCAACCATTTTAAGAGGTAGCATATGGTCAAGAGCCAATGATCCTGAAGGAAGAATCCAAAATGCAATAAAGGCATTGACAAAGAACAGGGCTGCAGGAATTGATGGAATACTAATTGAAATCTTTCAACAAATTGATGCAGCACTGTAGACACTCACTCATGTATGCCAAGAAATTTGGAAGACAAAACCCGGGCAAACTGACTGGAAGAGATCCATATTTGTGCCTATTCCAAAGATAGGTGACCCAACGAAAGTGAAACATCAGACAATATCATTAATATTCCATGCAAGCAAAATTTTGTGAAAGAGAATTAAAAAATGACTGCAACCAAACATTGATAGACAACTACCAGAGGTTCAAGCTGCATTCAGAAAAGGATGTGGAACAAGGGATATCATTGCTGACATCGGATGGATTTTGGCTGAAATTAGAGAAGATCAGAAAGATGTGTACCTGTGCTTTACTGACTACACAAAGACTTTCGATTATGTGGATCATGACAAGCTATGGACAACATTGTGAATAATGAGTATTCTGGAACACTTAATTGTGCTCATGAGGAACCTGTACATAGATCAAGAGGCAGTTGTTAGAACAGAGCAAGGGAACACTGAATGGTTTAAAATGAGGAAATGTGTATATCAGGTTTGTTTTTTTCACCATACTTATTCAATCTGTATGCTGAGCAAATAATCTGAGAAGCTGGATTGTATGAAGGAAAACATGGCATCCAGATTGGAGGAAGACTCATGAACAATTGTGATATGCAGATGAAACAACCTTGCTTGCTGAAAGTGAAGAGGACTTAAAATACTTACTGATGAAGATCAAAGAGCAGAGCCTTCAGTATGGATTGCATCTCAATGTAAGGAAAACAAAAATCCTCACCACTGGACCGATAAATAACACCAGGATAAATGGAAAATTACTGAAGTTGTCAAATACTTCATTTTGCTTGGATCAACCATCAACACTCATGGAAACAGCAGGTAAGAAATCAAACAATGCACTGCAAATCTGCTGTACAAGACCTTTTGAAAATGTTGAAGAGCAAAGATGTCAATTTGAGGACTAAGGTGCACCTGACCCAAGCCATGGTATTTTTAATAACCTTACATGCATGTGAAAATTGGACAATGAATAAGGAACACTATACAAGAATTAATGTATTTGAGGTTTGGTGTTGGAGGAGAATGCTAAAAGTACCATGGACTGCCAAAAGAATAAATAATCTGTGTTGGAGGAAGTACAGTCAGAATGCTCCCTGGAAGCCAGGAATGACAGACTTTGTCTTTCATACTGGACATATTATTGTCCAGTCCCTGGATGAGATTTTGGTAAAATGAAGTGTCAGAGATGAAGAAGAAGACCTCTAATGAGATTAATTTGCACAACAACAGCAGCGATGGGCTCAAATGTAGCAACGATTGTGAGGTTGGCACAGGACCAGTCAGTGTTTTGTTCTGTTGTGCCTAGTGTCACTATGAGTTGGTTCTGAATAGATGGCACCTAACAACAAGAAATTTCACGCAACATAATGTCCTTCATGTTTATCCTTGTTAGAAGGTTATTTTGCAGATGCATCATTATTCTTCACTGTTGCATAGGATTCCATTGTATGTACCAAAATTTGTTTACCCACTCTTCCATTGATGGTCATTTAGGATGTCTCCATCTTTTTGCTATGGTGAATAATGTGTGATGAACATTAGAGTGCATATATCTACTCATATCCTGACTCTTGTTTTTTGTGGCTACATACAATGTAGATGGTATTTCTGTTTTCAACTTTTTGAGGAAACGTCATACCGTTTTCCATAGTAGTTGAACTATTTTTCAGTCCCACCAGCAATGTAGGAGTGTCTGAGTCTCTCCACACCCTCTCCAGCATTTGTTGTTTTCTGTTTTCAGAACTTTTCTATTAATGCTGGTGTGTAATGATATATTATTTTTGTTTAGATTTGCATTTCTCTAGTGGCTAATAGGACTCTGAGTGTGGTGCTGTAGGATCAACACTGGACTTCAAACCATAAGGTTAGCAGTTCAAACCCACCAGCTGCTCCTCAGAAACCCTATGCAGGGTTGCTGTGAGTCAGAACAGATTGGAGAGCATTGAACAACAATAGAAACAACAACAACAATGACTAATGATTGTGAACATTTCTCCATATGTTTGTTGGCTGCCTGAATGTCTTCCTTGGTGAAATGTCTTTTCATGTCTTGTGCCCATTTTTATTTATTTATTTTGAGGGAAGAATGGTCTCTTTATTTTAAAAAGGTAGGTGGCATCCTAGTTGCAGTAATGTGCTTCTGCCTGCTGGAGAAGGAGTTCAATATCCAGTCCCACAGGATCTGTAGAGCTCAGAAGCTTAGGATGGTGCTTCAGGAATGCCTCATGGTTGGTGCAGCCATTGCTGTCCTCATGTTCTGCTAGGATTACAGCTCATCTGTCTTGGATTTACTAGGACCTTGAGTACCTCGGCATTGGTGGGGTTCTGGCCCAGGGCCTTCATCACATCCCCACACTGGCTGTACAGGATCTTTCCATCACCTACTCAGACAAACAACTCAAAAGCTTCCTTGAACTCCTCCAGCTGGTCCTCATTAGGGCTCCTGGGGCTTTCTGGAGGCTGAGAGGCAGCTGGTTCAACGTTGGTCTTGGCTGGAAGAAACCCTGCTACTGGCTTAGTAACAGGCTTTGAGGTATATTGTCCCATTGATTTCTTCATAGGAACATTCTTCTTAGGAGACATGATGTCTGGTAGTTGAAGGACAGTGTGCTGATGGAGATACACTGTAAGGTCTATGGGTGGCACCCTGTAGGATCCCTGGAAGGGGAGGGGGCAGAGCACGGTGTGTCCATTTTAAAATTGTTTGTCTTTTTCATGTAGAGGTGTTGTAGTTTTCTGTAAATCTTAGAGATTAGTTCCTTGTCAGATAGGTTGTTGCAAAAAAATTTTCCAGTCTATGGGCTCCCTTTTCACTCTTTTCACAAAATCTTTTGATGCACATAAGTGCCTGACTTTTATGAGGTCATCTGCTTTGTCTTCTAATGTTTGTGTGTTTTTAGTTATGTTTGACAATGTACTTATGCCAGGTATTAGAGCCCCTAAGTTTGTTCCTAGTTTTTCATTGATGATCTTTATAGTTCTAGGTTTTACATTAAGATCTTTAATCCATGTTGGGTTTGTTTTTATATATGGTGTGAGATACGGGTCTTGTTTCTTTCTTCTGCAAATGGATATCCAGTTTTGCCAGTGCCATTTGTTGAAAAGGTGCTGTCTTCCTCATTTAATGTGTTTTGGGCCTTTGTCAAAGATCAGCTGACTGTATGTGGTTGGATTTACTTCTGGGTCCTCAATTCTGTTCTATTGATCTACATATCTTTTCTTGCTCCAGTACCAGGCTGTTTTGATCACTGTGTGTGTGTGGTAGATTATGAGATGAAGGAGTGAGAGGCCTTCAACTTTGTTTTCTTCTTAAGCAGTCGTTTGCTTATTTGAGCTCTTTTTTCTGTCCCTATAAAGTTTGTGATATGTTTTTACATCACTTTAAAGAGTGATGTTGGACTTTGGATTGGTATTCCAATATTACTGCAGATTGATTTTTGTAATATCAACATTGTCACAATATTAAGTCTTCCTATCCATGAGCATGGTATATTCTTCCATTTTTGTAAGTCTCTTTTGGTTTCTTGTAGTAGTGTTTTGTAGTTTTCTTTGTATAGGTCTTTTTTTTTTCTTGGTTAGATTCATCCCTAAGTATTTCATCTTTCCACTACTCATCTGTCAGTTTGTCGTACTATGGTGGCTTGTGAGGTGCTGTGATTCTTGAAGCTATGCCATGGGTATTTAAAAAACCAGCAGGGTCACCATGGTGGACAGGTTTCAGATGACCTTCCAAATGAAGACAGTCTAGGAAGAAGGAGAGACGAACTATTGAATGGTTTAAAATTAAGAAAGGTGTGTGGCAGGGTTGTATTCATTCACCATACTTATCCAACCGGTATCCTGAGCAAATAACCTTAGAAGCTGGGTTATATGAAGAAAAACATGGAGGAAGACTCATTAACAACTTGCAATATGCAGATGACACAACCTTTCTTGCTGCAAGTGAAGAGGACTTAAAATATTTACTGATGAAGATCAAAGAGCACAGCCTTCATTATGGATTGCATCTCAATGTAAAGAAAACAAAAATCCTCACCACTGGACCAATAAACAACATTCCTGTTAACGGAGAAAAGATTGAAGGACTTCATTCTTCTTGGATCAACCATCAACATTCATGGAAACAGCAGTCAAGAAATCAAATGATGTATTGCATTAGACAAATCTGCTGCACAAGATCTTTTTAAAGCGTTGACAAGCAAAGATGTCAGCTTGAGGACTAAGGTGCACCTGACTCAAGCCATGGTATTTTCAATAACCTTGTATGCATGTGAAAGCTGGATAGTGAATAAGGAAGACCGTAGAAGAATTGATGCATTTGAGTTATGGTGTTGGAGAAGAATATTGAAAGTGCCATGGGCTGCCAAAAGAACAGATCTGTGGTCGAAGAAGTACAGCCAGAGTTCTCCTTGAAGGCCAAGATGGCCAAACTTCATCTCTCATGCTTCGGACATATTGTCAGAAGGGACCAGTCGCTAGAGAAGGATATCATGTTTAGTAAGGTGGAGGGTCAGAGAAAAAAAGGATGACCCCTAGTGAGATGGATTGGCAAAGTGGCAGCATCAGTCAGTTCAAGTGTGGCAACAATTGTGAGGTTGGCCACACTGACCAGGCAGTGTTTCATTCTGTTTTTCGTAAGGTTGTTATGAGTCAGTACTGCCTTGATGGTACCTAACAACAATAACATTTCATCTTTGAGTGGCTATTGTAACTGCTATTGTTTTCCTAATTTCCTTTTCAGAACTGTTTTTATTAGTGCAGAGGAATCCAATGGATTTTTCTATATTGATCTTGTACCTGTCATTTTGCTGAATCTTTCAAGGAGTATCAATAAATTTCTTGCCAAATCTTTGGGATTTTCTATGTATGATATGATACGATTTTCATATTGTATGCAAATATAAAGAGATTTATTTCTTTGCCAATTTAGATGCCTTTAATTTCCCTTTTTTGTCTTATAGCTCTGGCTAAGGCATTCAATGCAATATTGAATTGGAGTAGTGACAAAGTGTATCCGTATCTTGTTTCTGTTCATAAATTGAATGCTTTCATTTTGTCTCCATTGAGAGTAATGGTGGCTGTATGTATGCTTTTAATTATGTTAGCTGTATGTATGCTTTTAATTATTTTGATGAATTTCCCTTCTATTCCTACTTTGTTGAGTATATTTATCAAGAATGATGTTGGATTTTGTCAGTTGCCATTTCTGCATTAATCAATATAATCATGTGGTTCTTTTCCTTTGTTTTATTTTGTGATGGATTACATTGATTGTTGTTCTAATATTGAACCATCCTTGCGTCTCTGGTATGAATTCTACTTGGTCATGCTGTATTATTATTATTTTTTCTGTATGTTGTTGGATTCTATTGGCTACAATTTTGTATAGAATTTTTTACATCTGTGCTCATGGTGGGTATCTGTCTATAATTTTTTTATAGTGATGTCTGAATCATTTTGTTAAGAGGATTATGCTTTCATAACAGGTATTTAGGAGTTTTTCAACCTAGTCTATATTCTGGGATGGTTTGAATAGAATTGGTTCCAGCTTTTTGTTTTTGGTAGAATTAAAAAAAATGTTTGGTAATCTGGACCTAGACTTTAAAAAAAAAACAAAAAAAAACTGTTTTGTTTTAATTACCTGATCAACCTCTTCTTTTGTTATACGTCTGTTCAAGTTTTTTGCTTTAGTCTGTGTTAGTTTAAGTAGGTTGTGTTTTTCTAATGATGTATCCATTTTTTCTAGGTTTTAAAATTGATTGGAGTACAATTCTTCATAATATTTTGTTATTACCCTTTTTATTTCTGTTGTTTCTGCTTTGACTTCACCCATATTGTTTCTTATGGCTGTTATTTACATCGTCTCCTTCTTTTCTTTTGTTAGATTTGTCAACGGTTTGTCAATTTTACTAATCTTTTGAAAGAAGAAACTTATTATCTTGTTGATTCTTCCTATTATTTTTCTATTTTCTAAGTCATTTATTTCTGCTCTCTTTCTGTTTAATGCCATTGAATCAGTTCTAATTCATAGAGATCTGTATAGGGTTTCTGAGGAGAGGCGGATTGATTTGAACCATTGACTTTGCAGTTTAAAGCAACCTTGCTGTTCAGTACTTATCACATAGTGCCATGCCAGGACTCTATTTCTGCTGTAATCTTAATTATTATTATTATTTTTTCTGGTGACTGTAGTTTTACTTTCTGCCTTTTTTCTAGGTTTTTAGTTGTCTCCAATGCTTTATCTATTTTTCCTGTAGTGTTTTCCTTAGTTATTCCTTTTTCCCCTTGACCTCTCTGTTAAACATTTGGAGGTACGTGGTACCTTTGGAGCTCTGGTAGCATAGTGGTTACGAATCAGCCTGCAAATCTTAAGGTTAGCAGTTTGAAACTATCAGCTGTTCCGCAGGAGAAAGATGAGGCTTTCTGCTCCTGTGAAGATTTACAGCCTCAGAAACCCTGGACAGTGTCACTATGAGTCGGAACCAACTCCACAGCACATAACTCCCCCTCCCCCGCCAAATATCATTCTAGTAAATTCTTTTTCAGGTAGTTCCAATGACTTTTTTCAACAAAAATGTTGCCTAGTTCTGCTTCTTGGTCACTTGTTTGAGCCACTCTGTCTTCTTTCTTCTTGTGAACCGAAATTGTCTGCTGCTTTCAAGACATTGTGTTGTTGTATATATATATTGAGTTGATCATTGTATTTTGGTGTATTCTTAGGCACTCACAAACTGCCTCCTAGTGGATTTGATCAAGAGATATGCTTGCACACTGTTCTGTGTTCACTGTTTGTGCCATTCAGTTCTGGATGAATTTAGCTGATGTTGGTTGTTGTCATTGATCCAGTGTATAGCAGTTGGTATTGAGTCTTGCCCAGTGGGTGGGCCTTTAGAGGGTATATTTGTGGCTGAGCTGTATGGACATAGTTACTGTCTTCTGTCAGGTAAGTCAAGAAGTGAAAACCCAAATATAAGAGAGAAGGAAAACAAATAAGCAAACAATAGTGAAAAAATAAATAGTAAAGGAAAAAAAAAGCAGATAACACCTAGAAAAAGTGTAGTACAATAATGAAAGAGAGAACAAAGGGAAGGGAAAATAAAACAGCAAAATAACAGAAAAATACAGAGAAAATGAAAAGAAAGAAAAAAGAACTAAACACAATTAAGGAGAAGAGTAAGTAAAAGGGAAAGATACCATAAATTAGTAAAAACAAAAAAACAAACAAACAAAAAAAAAAAACAGAGGAGGAAACATAAAAAGAAAGAAAGAACCAGCAGTGACTGAGAAAGAGAAGCAAAAAACAAACAAACAAACAAACAAAAAACCCACACACAACAAACACAAACAAAAAACAAAAAGAAGAAAAGAGAGGAAGCCAGGAATAAATGATAAACAAACAAAAAACAGGGCAGGTGCCTAACCCAAAGAGGAGGATATTCTGGGGTAACCTGCCAGCCAAGGACCTCAGATTGTGGGTGGGTAAGGGATGAGATGGTAACACTCAGCCCTAGATGGAGTTTCTGTAGGGCCAAGTGTTGTTTATTCTGGACACCCAATCCAGAAATAGTTTGTACAAACCTCAAAGTGTCTAGGGGCTCAGGATTTTTCCACCACAGAGGTCAGTCAAGGATGAGCAGTCCTGCTAGTCTGGGGCTGACCAGAACCAGTTCTACATGTCTGAAACAGGCCACACCTGATTCTAAGTGCTGGGGTCAGTGCTGCTAGTTTCCCACACACTTTGATGTAACTCCCACATCCTGGAGAGCAGGACTTCGCTGAGAGTATAAGTGGATGGGGGCGAGCAACACATCTGGTCACCAGGGTAATGTGGGGTACAAGAAAAATTTCACATCTTTCTGTCCAGCAATAAGCAGTATGCCTTGGCACTACTTACCACCCTTTTGCCTTCAAAGTTGCCCATGAAAGTTCAAGATTACCACACTGCACCTTGCTGGCCAAAACAGATGACCAGTCTCATTTCTTTTTGTTCCCATGAGTCTGTTCGGATTCTTCACCTAGTGAGGATTAGTCCAGGGCCTGCCTGCACAGGGTTAATGTAGTTAGCTGTCCTCTTTTTTAATGGTGCTCACAACTGATATTCTCACTTCTGTGTAGCCCCAACCCCTGGGAGAGCAGAAACTTCCCTGAGAGTGGGGGCTGGCCTAGCTTCTGGTCACTAGGGGAGTGTGGGGAACAAGAAAAGCTTGCACCTTTATCTCCGCAAGTTACAGGTATGTTTCTGCAATGCCACTATATTATCTTGTCTACAGAATCACTCACAAAAGCTCAAGATGTCTGTGCCATGTCTCATCAGCTGGCACTGGTCACCAGACTCTCCTTCATTTCTGTGTCTACTCAACTCTCTCTTCAAGTAAGCATTCAATCCACTTATCTATCCCTTCATCTGAAGCTAAGAGTTCCAGAACTATCATCAGCGTCCATTTATTTGGTTTTCCATAGCTTTCTTGTAGAGGGTTCTACCTAGTCTGTCACCTTACTACATCTTCCTGAATGACCTCTTGATGAAGTATCTGTTTATGTCATCTGTCCATTTTTAAATTGGGTTATTTGTCTTTTTCTTGTTGAAGTGTTGAAGTTTTTAAAATAAATTTTAGAGGTTAGTCCCTTGTTTGAATATGCCAACATCAAAAATTTCCCCCCAGTCTGTGGGTTCTCTTTTTTGGTGAAATCTTTTGGTGCACATGGCTAATTTTTAGGAGGTCTCAGTCATTCAGTTTGTCTTTTGCTGTTTGTGTGTTTTCTGTTATGTTTGATAGTATGTTTATGCCATTTATCAGAGTCCCTACAGGGTCGCTATGGGTCGGAACCGACTCGATAGCACTTAACAACAACAACAACAAGCTTTCCCTATTTTTTCATTGCTGCTTATTATAGTTCTATGTTTTACATCTAGGTCTTGGTCCACCTTGAGTTCATTTTTGTATGTAGTGTGAGATATGGATTATGTTTCATTCTTTAGCAAATGGATATCCAATTTTTCCAGAATCTGCTGTTACAGAGATGATTCCCTTTTTAATGTGTTTTCATCCTTTAACAACAACAACAATTCTTCCCTTTATACAGATCTCTTTAGGTTTCTTGTAATAGTGTTTGGTCATTAGGGTTATTCCTAATTATTTCATCTTTGGATGGCTGTTTTAAATGGTATTGTTTGCCTGATTTCTTTTTCAGAACTTTCTTTGTTAGTTGTTGTTGTTGTTATGTGTCACGGAGTTGATTCCGACTCATAGCGACCCTGTACAGGATTTCCGAGGCTGTAAATCTTTACGAGTGCAGAAAGCGTCATCTTTCTCCCGCGGAACATCTGATAGTTTCAAACTGCTGGCCTGCGGATCGCAGCCTGATTCTTAACCACTACGCTACCAGAGCTCCTTTCTTTGTTAGTTAGTGTAAAGGAATTCAGCTGATTTTTGTATGTTGATCTTGTGCCCTATCACTGCTGAACATTTCTACTAGTTTCAATAATATTCTGACTCTTTGGGATTTTTCTATGTATAGGATCATATCATATGCAAATAGAGTTTTACTTCTACTTTACCAATTGTATACCTTTAATTTTCCTCTTCTGCCTTACAGCTCTGGTTAAAATTTCCAGTATAATATTAAATAGGAGTGGTGATGAAGGGCATCCCTGTCTGGTGGTCATTCACAAGGGGAATTCTTTCAGTTCTCTCCTTTGAGAATGTTTGCCATTGTTTTGTATTGTTGTTGTTGTTGTTAAGTGTCACTGAGTCAGTTCTGATCCATAATGTCCCGATATAGGGTTTCTGAGGAGTGACTGGTGGGTTTGAACCATTGACTTTACAATTAGCAGTCCAGTGCTTATCCTACTGTGTCTCATAAGGATTCCTTTGTATGTTGTTGTTAAGTTCTGTCAAGTTGGTTCTGACTCATAGCAACCATGAGTTTGAATCAATGATCGTGTGGTTAACAGTCCAGTGTTTATCCTATAGCACCACCCCAGGATTCCCTTTGTATATATGCGCTTAATTATGTTGTGAAAATTCCTTTCTATTTCTATTTTTTTTTTTTTTTTTGACTGTTTTCTACCAGTAATGGATGGTGGATGTTGTCAAATGCCTTTTCTGCATTAATCAGTATTATAATGTAATTATTTTCCTTTGCTTTATATATGTGAATTATGTTGATTATTTTTCTGATGTTGAACAATCCTTACATGTTGTTAGGTGCCATCGACAGCACCAACTCTTAGAGACCCTATGCATAACAGAACAAAACACTGCCTGGTGTTTACATACTTGGTATAAATTTTATATAGTCACGATGCATAAATTTTTTTTGGTATTTTGTTGGGTTCTATTGGCTAGGATTTAATTGAGAATTTTTGTATCTATGTTCATGGGGAATAATGGTCTGTACTTTTCTTTTTTTAGTGATGCCTTTGGTTTTGGTATTAGGGTTATCCTCACTTCAAAAAATGAATTCAGGAGTTTTCTAACCTTTTCTATGCTTTGGAATCATTTGCATAGATGTGGTGTTAGCTCTTCTCTGAATGTTTGATGGAGTTCACCAATGAAGCCATCTATATCCAGACTGGTTTTTTTTTTGTTACAAGTCTTAAATGACCCGATAATTTTTTTTGTTGTTATCATAGGTCTGTTAAAAAATTCTTCTTCAGTCCATGTTGAGTAGGGTGTGTTTTTCTAGAAATTTGTTCATCCACAACTTAGTTTGGGTAGGCTGTGTATTTCTAGAATTCTTCTACTGTGACTTTTTATAATAGTGGACTCATTTAAAAGCTGACTTTTTAAATTGACTTTTTTCACTTAGCATCATGTCCTCTTCTATTTCTTCATCTTTGGCACTAATGGTTGTGTGTAATTTTGAATAACAGTTATATTAACTGGTCTTCCTTGTTGTTGTTGTTGTTAAGTGCCGTCGAGTTGGTTCCAACCCACAGCGACCCTGTATAGGGTTTCTGAGGCTGTAAATCTTTACGGGAGCAGAAAGTCTCATCTTTCTCCCACGGAGTGGCTGGTAGTCTCGAACTGCTGATCTTAAGGTTCGCAGCCCGATTCGTAACCACTACGCTACCAGAGCTCCTTGTAGATGTATGAATATTGTGTTAATATTTACAACATTGTACTTTAAGATAGATCTTGAAATGTTTTTTTAATAATGAACATAAAACTATTCCTCTTCAATATTTCATTCCTGGCATAAATAGACTGAATGATTCAGAATGGTTTATACAAGTCCATTTCTGCTCACTAATACCTATGAGCCTCATCTTCATGCATTCCATTTCATTTTAACAACTTCCAATTTTTCTAGATTCACATTTTGTACATTCTGTAATCTGATTTTTAGTGGATGTTTGCATCTACTTCTCATCTTTAGTTCTGGTACATGAGTAAACAAGTGTTCCAAAAGCTTGTCTCCATCCTGTCATTAAAATCAACTCGACACTGAGGATGCAGTTATTCCTTAGCATATTTTGAGTGCCTTCTAACCTCAAAGACTAATACCCTGGCACAGCATCAGATAATGTTCCACTGTTATAGCTTTTCTTGTCTTTTTTCTAAAAGTTTGTCCTAGTTTGTCTTTGTCTGGAAGTTCTACTGAGTTCTGTCCACCATAGGTTATTCTTTTTGTATTTGAAATACTGGTGGTATAGCTTTCAACATCAGTGCAGCATGCAAGCACCACAGTGCAACAATCTGAGAGATGGGTGGTGGTACTGTATTAACCACATATGATCATGACTTCCTGAACAAAGGAGGACAATGGCTCTAATTTTAGTATTTAGAGAACCTTGCAGATTATCTGGTATAGAGTGGGCTTAAAATAGTTGTTGAATTTTAATTTTCTTTTGAGAAACACATATAGTGATTACTATGTATCTGGTACTATTTTAGGTGGTTTTCAAATATTTCATGTTCTTCTTGTAATAGTCCTACAGTATAAATATTATTGCCCTAACTTTACAAATTAAGGAGCTCTGGTTGTGTAGTGGTTATGAATCAGGCTGTGAACTACAAGGCCAGCAGTTCGAAACTACCAGCGGGAGAAAGATGAGACTTTCTGCTCCCGTAAAGATTTACAGCCTCGGAAACACTGTGCAGGGTTGCTATGGGTTGGAACCAACTCAATGGTACTTAACAACAACAACAGCTTTAAAATTAGAAAATGGATACAGAAAGATGACAGAGCTTGCCCATCGTGACAGTAGTTTCCTAAACTGGGATTCAAACTGAGGCAGTCCTTGGCTTTAGAGAAAGTGTTCTTAATCACTATGTTACACTGAATCCATCAAAGCCTGTCAAATCAATGTCTAAGGTGATTTTGATACTCTGTAGTCAGCAGGGGTCTAGGGTCAGTGAAGAGATACAGGTCTCTGAGCATTTGCACATGATAACTTTTTTTTGTTTTCAAGAATAACTTCCATCTTCCTCCAACTGGTTAACAATCAAAACTCAGCTCAGCTGCTCTCTGATGTTTCAGGGCATCCCTGAGCCTCAAGACTAGCTTAGCTAGTCCATAGCTCCTCACCTATGTACTTCCACCATGCCCATTGCCTACATCTCTCATTAAAAAATAACAGCAAGTTGTCATTGAGTTAATTCCAACTCATGGTGACCACATGTGAATCAGAGTAGAACTGAACTCCATTGAGATTTTTTTTTTTTTT